>NC_079291.1:89078022-89391022 GCF_023638135.1 Falco biarmicus
GTCCCTTCAAAAGAGAATTAAGGAAAGATGAAGATTACCAGGGAAAATAGCCTGACTGACAGTTATCAGGAAATAGTTCTAGTCAGGAGAACAGACTGCAAGTTAACGTGAACACTGAAATGAACATTCAAGCAATTTAGTGTTAAATTCAGACCATATTAATGTCATTAACTACTACTGAAAATTAATAATGATAACTTCAAACAAATACCAGTGATGACTACGTAAAAGATATATAGTCTCTTAATATAAAAAGTGAACACTAATAGTATATTTTGTCATTTTCTATATAGCATCCTTCAGCCAGTGATCTCAAATCACAAATATCTCCCAGCCTAAAGAAGGCATCTAGTTCTTTGTTAATTGTCGTGGGACTGAGAGGAAGTTTGGCAGAATCATATCAGTTTTAGTCAGTGAAATATTTTAGGACTATTTTCAGTTGTGTGGTTTTAGTGTCATGACTGTGCTCATTGTCAGAAAACACTTCCCTATGTAGAACTATCTGCAATGAAAAATCCTACTTTTACTTCTGATGAGCAATAAACATACTGGAGACAATCTAGGGAAAACAAAAATGGTCAAAGGTCAAGACACTGATATATAAGGAAAAATTAAAGGTCAAACTACTGATTCACTACAGCTGTAAAAGATCCTGTGTTGTATACAGCTTGGCAAAATCTCAGCGTTAAAAGTCTGGTTAAAAGAAGTACAAAGATGCTTTCAGCATACAGGGATTTGAAAAATATGTACACCTTAGAGGAATTATTAAAATTAGATTAGGCTACAGTTAGAATGGGGGAAAAAAGTAAAAAAATTCAAGATACTGTGATATACAAGGCTGCCAAAACCTCCTGAAGGAGCAGTTGAGTTCCGATCCATGAATACATTTAAAACTGAGGCTGGAAATGCCCAGTGTGCACTAGGGGTGATACAAGGACTTTCTACCGCCTGATAACAATGTGTTCCTGGTTGTAGTTCTAAACTTTTGTTTCTACCTGGCACCTTTTATCAGCAATGCATTTAGCATTTTGTTAAAAATCAAAATTAATGTTTTGGTTTTATGTAAAAGAAAACAAGCCCAAGTATTAATACAAGGGGGGTTTTGTCACACTGTTTTATGAGTTTTGTATCTTAAACATGGTTGGTGCTCTTGGAATCAAAAGCTCCAGGCCTCTATGTGCATTTGAAATCAGATAACAGCTTTGTGCTTGGTTTGGGATTTTTTTTCTATAAACAAAGCACTGGGAGTATCTGAAACAAGCAGGAAATGGTATGTTTAATTTATACTCTGTGCTACTTATAATAAGCCAAGATTCAGTAGAACTGTTAAAGAGAAGACAAGATAGAACAGTTTCAGTGTACTAACGGCTGAAGAGCAAGAGTATATGAAAAGCAGTAAGGGCAGAAGTGGGCACATGCATGTCAGGCAAGTTTTCTCCTTCGACCTCTGTTTTGGGTTTGTATCTACTTTCTTCCATGTCACCTATGAACACAGTTTGAATGATCAAGTTTTTTATTTATGTTTCTTTATTACTGTGTGAGAATACTATGAAGTCCCAAATTTCATGGGATTTTGAAATTAGCTATTGAACAGTCGGCAGGCCTTTAGACAAAACTGACAGTCCCTGTATTCTGCAGTTGTTGGCTTCTCCCTCATGTACTTTAACTTAGAAGTCTCCAAGATTAGAATTACTTCCCTCTTTCAACTCATTTTTCAGGGTTTTTCATGAATTTTGCAACTTCCTGCACAACAGACAAACAGGTCACCACTGAAGCTAAAGAACTGAAAAAAAGAAAAAAAATATTATTATGGACATTCAGAAGTGTCATTAGAGTAGTGCAAGAAATTGTTGAAGGGAGGTACAACTCTCCTGGAAGTAATCTGCCAGCAAAACATCTATCTGTGTGTTGCATCTGATTCCTTTAAGTCAGAATGAATAGAATTATGGTGATGTAAGGACCACTTAGTCTTCTAAAATGCCCGATAAAACAAGCAATGTGTTCTCTATATCTGCCCAAGAGGAATCACCTGAATAAGCTTATTCAGATAAAGATACAAAAGCAGAAATGGAGGGTAAAGACTTGAAAGATTTTTCTAAAACTAAAGATCCTGCTGTAAAACACTTCTGCTTATGCCTGAGCACACAGTGGAATGCCTGTACTGAGTTAATTCTGACAAAATTAAACTACTTCCAAATGGCAGAACAATAAAATAATCCAGGCTTTCTACCACTTAAATTAATATGAAGTTTTGCTACGGAGTTCGATATAAAAGACAACTGTAAGAAGCTTTTAAAAAAGATAATTTCATTGTAGTTTTGCAATTTATTGCATCTGAATTGATTGAGGACAGAAATTAATATCAGTCATCCAGAAACATAACTAAAAATTGATCACTCCACAGGAATTGCTCTTCCATCCTCTTTTAAACCCTCTTCATCTAGCCTTCATATTGCTTTACAGAATTCAGAGTCAAACCCAAAATCGGTTCTAAGTCCTTATGAAGCCCTTCATGGAACAGTCCAATCTTGTAGTTCACCCATTATCACAAAGGAAATCAAAGAAACAAAGGTATGCTGGATTTGTTACATCAGTTCAGTGTCTTAATGAGCTGAATTCAGTATGTCCATTTCTTGCTGTGATCTCTTAATATTCACTTTCATTATTTACTATCTAGCCTGCAGAAATCATTATAAAGACCACTGCTTACTTGCATCAGCTCAGTACAATTTTTAAAAATTAAGATTTTTCTTAGAAATCACAAAGTATAGTCCTCCAGTCTGGAGGAAGTTGACTGGGGTTTGTTTTTAACAGGGGGAGACCCCTCAGTTTTTGCAGCTTGTGGCAAGTGAAGTCCAAAAAGTCTCAGAAATGTTTTTGAGAAGGCTCAAAAAAAAGGTAAATCACAGAAGCACAAGAGAAAGCAGGTAATCCCCTCTTGTTCCAGATGATGAAGTCAGGTGAGCATTGTGCAAGCTGCAGTGATACTGACATACTACTTGAAAGCAAACCAGTCAGATAAACAGATGGATGACGAATGTTTCTGTTCAGTGGTGATCATTATTTTTGTCTGTGTCGCATCTTTATTTTCAGTGGCATCGTTGCTGGAAGCTGCTGTTGCATGGGAAGCCTGATTCTTTGCGTTTTACATAAACAGAGACAGTATTACTTGGTTCTTGTGTAAGCAATCTTGTCAGGGGCTTGGAAATGCTGCCTCTTAAGATTTGATCCAGTGCTGTATTCTGGCCTTTGCACACAGGACCAGGCTAAGTGATCCTCTGGGCTTCCAGGGGTTCGTTTTACTGAATGTGCTATACATCTGCTTGAATCCAACAATGTGGTTCACAAGCAATAGCTCTCTGAAATTAAATACATGAAGCTTCTCTTGGAGTGATTCACCACTGCAATGTGCTCAACTAATCTCAGTTTGAAATCTACTTATGGTTTTGTTTTCAAGGCCTGTGAGAGAAGAGAAAACCCTCTAGCTTGGGATAAAAGCAGCATCATCTCAGTTGTTACAACTAGTAATTTTTCTAAGCTCTTTGAAATCAGCTTTTGCAAAAATGACAAAATTAACCCACATAGGAAAGAAAAGGCATCATACCTGACTGAACAAAGGCAGCCTTCTGCATGACAGATAAAAATTATGTTGAAAATTGTTGCTGCTGTTATGCAGTGGTAAAAACGTTCAGTGATTTTGCAGTTTCAGTTTTTATATTTCTCAGGAGGAGAATGCAGGGGTTTTTTTTATTAAATCACAACATAGAAAGCTGTTTATATTACAGAAATATCAATAAACTCTGTAAAGGAATACAATTAAATAAGCCAGCTATAAACTAAGGTGGGCCCCAGAATACGCTCTGACAGGGAAAGAAGGCAAGGACTGTAACTCTGATTAGGGTTTAAAGTATGGTAGATCATACTGTTTTATGTAAGAGCACCCAGGAACTCTCTGTATGGACTAGGAATCAGCTGTGTAAATACTGAACAAGCACAGAGCAACAATGTTATCACATCATGGAAGTCACCCTCTACTCCAGAGTATCCATAAAAATACCATTATCAGGGAGCCAGGCTTACTGCATTGGTAATATCTAGATCAGATTTATTCAACAGATAGATTAAAAAAAAAAATACCAAGATTTTATCTTCAATCCTGTCCACTCAGACTGGACCGTCACAGTCACTGTGACTAAATTAACAGGATTACTGACAGACAAATTAAAACAGATTTGAATTTGCTTTCCTGTAGCTTTGTTTGCTTTGCTGAGGGATGAGGATTAAGATTTGTTACAGTCTCCTAAGCTGAATGCTCTGACTGTATTCAGTCAGAAAGGGGATCTGCTGAATCAAAAGGCTGCATATGGGTGATGGCAAAAATCAGTTCTATTAACTGAGAATGCCTGAAGGCTGCTTGTGCTGTAGTACTTAATACTCCTTTTTCGAAAAAAAAAAAAAGCAGAATTTAGAATACCGCTGTTGGAAGATTTTTTTTCTGCTATACCAAAATGAAGATTAAAAGTCACGCTAATGCCAGGAAACTACAGAAAAACAGCAGTGCTACACAACGAAATGCTGTGGCAAGAAACTCATGATGCATTACTGGACTTTCCATGAGAAATGCCTCTAGCTGGGGTGCTGGGAATGGCAGTGGCAGCTCAGACTGCCCTGCCCGGCCCTGCGAGCCAGGCTGCCATGTCGCAACAGCCGCTCCTGATGTAACTCAGAACCACCCGTCACCGACAGTCTCCCAGGCACGGAACACGAGAAGCGAATAGGGCTCCTGTACCTTTTCCAGCTGTGGAAGCGTACGCCCTCATGAGCTTTAGGCGTTTCCCGTATGCACCTGGATAGTACTTCTCTAAGCATTTTTGGCTACATAACAAAAATCTGTAATTTTTCTTTCTAGTAGTTCTTTATGGAGAACTGGCAAAATTCATGCAAACATCTCACTTCCAGAAAGCAGATTTCAGGTGAGAATGTGTGTGAAAAGGGGAATGCAGTCCACTCAACTTTTTAGGGCAGCTCAGTACAGCAAGACAGTGTGTTGTCCAGGGTTCAACTGATTTGGTGGCAGAACTAGATCAAGATACAGGTTGGCTTACAAAAATGGACAGCTGCAATTTAAACATAATTTTCTGTGAAGAAAAACTGAAACCAAGATTCTGTTTTAAAGTTTTGTGATTTCAGTGAGGCAATTGTTTACCTTAACTAGGCACAATGAGTTCAAACTCTAATCATCCTACCTCAAAAAGATAAATCTGAAATAGAGCAAATGGGAGATAGGTGAGAAGAATTACATGCAGAGAGTTAGAAAAGACTATATTTGTTTAATTTAGGGAGGGATTGAGGAGAACATATGACAGGAATAAAGAAAATACGAAGTGAGATAAGGAAATAGTAATGTAGGTAGTTGATAAACCATTTCTCCTTTTCTTAACCTTTTTCTTATGATGCAGGGAAGCAGGCTGCATAGGCAAAACTGATTCTATGTTTTTCTACTCTGAGTTTGTTGGTAATTAGAGTATAATTGATAGTGAATGTGCAGCAGAAAGGTCAAAGGTTAACTGTGAAAGAAACCACATAAATATCTGTCAGGGTTTAGAATCAGAATTATCTACAATATATTTTATAGCTTTTTTTTAAGATAGATAATGACTGAAGGCCAGAAAGTTCCAGGGGAGGAGGACAGCATCCTTGGACCAAGGACATGTATCTTGTTAATGAGAAGCTGGCAAAATAAAGAGGGGCTCTGTGTCATCAGATGACACGTGACCTTAAAAGTATAAAAAGAGTAGGGGTATTCCTCCCCAAACGACCACCGAAGGCCCTCTAAGACCCCCACGCAGGTGTAAAAGACTTCAGCTGGCTCAGCACAATTCCCACGCAGGTGCAGAAAACTTGAGTAGCTCAGCAAAATGAAGATTAGGTAGGCAGAATAATTATATTAGGTGGAGCTTTGTAACTCCTGTGCATAAACATTTGATGAAGGATCCTAGTAGGGGTGCTTGATTTGTGGAAATACACTACTGAGCACCCTGCGCAGAAGAAAACAATGCCTCCTCTCTATCCAGACTCAAGAGTGTGTTTCAAGAGTTCTCTTTCAAACAGGCAACATCATGACAAAGTTTCACAGAGAAGCAAGAAGGTACGAAAGATTAAAACATTTGTAGTTAAGTTCTGTTTTGAAACCCTGTCTGATGCATGAAGGTACCACCCCTGGTTTAGAGCACAGCCACTTCCTCTTTGGCACCTCTCGAAGCATCTAGGATGGCCACTGCAAAGGCAGGATGATGAACTAGAGGGACCAGCAATTCCTCCTCTAGGTCACCTCTTCCTTTCCTACCATAGATTTTATTTGAGAGAGTAGAAAATCAGAGTCGGTGGAGAAATTTTAGAATTTGAGCATTAGACTTCCAGCAAAAACTTTCTTCAGCTAAGACAGATTTACTGGATAGGGTCTGGGTGCTTGGGGAAGCAGCACGGGCTGCCTGCGGGAGGAAGGGGCAGCTACTCACAGTCCAGAATTACTTGAGCTGCTCGGTAGAGCTGCAGTCCTTGCAGCAGGTCCAGGAGCTGCTGCACTGTGGCCAGCCTCACTCCCCACCACCACATGAGCTCTCTTGTTATGCTGATCCCCGTCTTCTCCATGCACTTGATTTTCCGTAGCTCTGTTTGATCAGTTATCACGTAGGAGGCTAGTGGGAGACAACAGACATTTCTGTTTAAAAATTAGAAAAAAACAAGCAAGTGCAAGCAGGGAAAGGTAAGGTGTGAGACACACTTTGCTTTTTCATTTGCACACTGTTAAAAGGAAAGATCACAATAAATTAGCTATGTGGACATGAAGAAAACTCGGTTCCTAAAGACGTTCCTGTTATTCCCCTGACTATTCTGAAAAAAATGTTGTTATATCAGAGACCCAAAAAGAAAATCCAGTCATGCTTTTCAGCATGTTTTCCCCATAATCTTCCTTCACTGTAGTACTTTGTACCGGGTGAGGCAGCAGGAACTGGGAGTGCCCTAGATTTGGGATGGGGTTATGGCTCGGCTTCCCACGCTGCCGCTGCCGGCCCCGGGAGCCTGCAGCCGGCGGGAGGAGAGGCAGAGGCTGGGGTGCACTGTGCTGAAAGAGCCTTCTGTGACACACGGTGGCCTTGCTGCTCTGACCTGGAATTTTGTGTAAATTCTGCTGTGCTCGTTTGTGGTCTCTGGGTGGAGATAGCCACGGAGGGTGCATGCCTGACTCAGCCCCTCCGCTGACCCACACCTGATGTGCTGTTTGCCTGAACAAGACAGGCTTGGGCCCGGGAGTGTGCATGTGGGAAGAAATACTCCCAAGTTCACGCCTCTGCTGGCTTTGGAAGGACATTGGACAGACACTTTTATATGTCTGAAGAGAGCAAAGATGAGTCCCACCCTAATCCCAGCAAGTTTAATTGGGGCAAGAGTTTACTCAGCAGAGAGTTAGTGAAGCCTTGGATGAAATTAAATTGCGTGAAATAAAGGAAGGTAGGCCAACTAAGAAAAGATTCGGGTTAGAGTTGTTTGGACTGCAATACAGAAGAAAAGAACAAAAGTGTCATGGACTACATTTTCTGTAATTACTAACTGGATGCAGCCAGGACTGAGAAAAATAGGGGCAGTAAGCGTGAGGGAATATACATGAAGTGAAGGAAGAAAGAAAATAACCCAAACTTCCAGCAGATGTGAGGGGTGTTGTGAAAAGCAGGTGAGCTGAAGATGGAGTGTGAGCAGAGGGGAGCCTGGCTGCCCGGGAGAGGCTGTGGACCGCAGGAGGCCGGAATGCCACCCATTTCCACCCAATGCCACCCGTCAGTCTGGGGTTTGCCTTCGGAGCAGGAAGGCGCACGGGAATTCCCTGGCGACGGGCTCTGCTCCTCGCGGGGAGCGCCCCGGCGGGGGCCGCGCGTGGGGGCGGCTGCGCCCCGCGCCCCTGCACCGCCCCGCCCGAGCGCCGTGCCGCTGCGCGGCCCCGCGGCCGGTCCCACGGCCGGTCCCACGGCCGGTCCCGCGGCCGGCCCCGCCGCCCCTCTCTCACCGAATCGCATCCAGTCGTAGTCGCTCAGGCAGTCCATCTTCTGGCAGAAATCCTCCAGCACCCAGGCGGGCATGCTGTGGACGTACAGCGCCGAGGGGCAGCCCGCTCTCGGCGGCAGCGGCGGCTGCCGCAGGGCCATGGCGTCGCGGCCCCCCGTCCCCACGGCGGCCATCAGCGGCGGCTGCGCATGGCGGCCGCCCGCAGCGGGGCCAGGCTCACCGCTCTGACCTGCCGCGCCTGCGGCCGCGCGTCAGTCGCCTCAACAGCTTCCTCCTCCCGAAGGGGCTGGCCCCGGCAGCCTGCTTCCAGAGCCGCGGACACAGGCGAGCGCCTCTCGGCGGGGCCGCACCGCTTCCTGCTCCGGCCCACGTCAGCCCCGCGGCGAGCGGCTCCCCGCGGGCGCCCGTCGCTCCAGCCCGGTTGCCAAACGACAGCTTCCCGTGACGGAGGCGCAGGGCGCTCCCCGCACGCCACGGCTGGCGGGCACCCTCCGGCACCGCCCGCGCCCGAGCGCTGCTCCTCGGGGGCCACCGCAGCCCCGCTCCCCGGGTGAACAGCGCCGCCCCCCGGCCGGGCAGCCACCCCGCCGCCCCCCGCCCCGCCGCGCCACGCAGCAGGGCGCGGGGAGCACACAACCTGCCAGGTCTTGCTAGTCAAGGATTAGGTTTAAAATATATTCTTCAAGACGTCGATTTTTCTGACGTTTTCGTTTTCTCCTTTTGTATTTTTTTTATTTAACCTGCTTTTGACAGAAATTTTTAACTCATTAACTTGCCGGTGTACGTGCTACAAACACTTCTGGTGAAACGGTCTGTCTGACTGCGGGTGTCATGGGGAAGCCTGGAAACGCAACTGTAGCCCAGTCCTCTTCCCGGTCTTTTTGTTCCTATTTAGCCCCAAGTCTTTTGTACTAATTGCAAATGGTGCTGTACGTTGTGAGCGCTTTTAATTTACTATTTCTTTATTATCTGCATATATTTTACAGTACAGCTAACTCTTCTTTTCAGTATCAAACTTCCAAACTTTGGCAGTTTTCTATACTACTTACCTCAGAAACTGTGAATCTTTCAAGTACTGTTGAAGTAACAATGAATGTCTTACCCCCGCATCACAAGGAAAAGCTGAAAAAAATGTGGTATTAATATAGCTACAAGGCCAAGACGGAAAAAACCCTAAACAAAAATAGCCAAAGCCTATTATTATTTAAAATATCACAATTCAAAGATTACTGTGGGACCCAGCTGTTTTAGCAGTAGTACTTTACTAAGAGTTAAATTTATGTTTTTTCCCCTCGCTTCTCCCTGCTTACTGTCCCTCTGACATGTACCTGAATTCTCTGTCATGGAAAGATGATCAGAACACCTCTGAATGAGGTGAGACTGAAATTTGTGTTGCAAAGAATTGGATAAAAGCAGAAAGACAGGATGCTTCTTTCCCTTGGATACTGGAAAGAAAACTGAAACCTTTTGGACTATTTGCCTCATAGGAAAATGAAGAGAAAGAACACATCTAAGTGTGCATACAGTTTTGCATTAAACATACTTAATAAAAGGTTTTACAAGGGAACCAAAATTTACTTTTTCAAACACAGACTAGAATGATCCGCTGTATTCCTGTTGTTTGGCCTTCACTTTCAGGTAATGAGGTATTTGGCAGGACTTTGTACCACTGCATGCTCTTCTTCAGCCCTCAGGTACTAAATGAACATCAGAATAATTTGTTATTCTCTGGTGTTTTTCACCTTCAGCTGTGACCCGCCACTTCCTGCAGCAGCGTGTTCCCACCGCACCACACTTGGCAGTCGTGTGTGCTGGAACCTTCTCTGTGGTCCTGACCTCTCACTCAACTTACTGCTGCTCCCTCGCTGTCAAGTGGGACAGTGCTACAGCTCCCACTGAAAACCACTCGAATTTTTAATGTACCTATTCAAGTTGGACGACTCTTCATTCATTACCAGTCTAGCTGAGTAACTAGTAGGAGGCTCCATTTTCCAATGTTCATCTCTTAAAGCCAGCTGCGGGGTTTTTTTCTAGTCTTCTTTTATTCTGACCCAAAGGAGCACTCCAGAAAACAGCAGTGCACTTTCTTGCACATGTTGAGGATTTCTCCAAAAATTTACCTATCTATAACATCTGGGTTTGTTGTTTATTTTTTTTAAAACATATTTTATCAATAGTTCTTTCATGACAAAAAGTACAGCATTTATGCACCTGCTCTAACAATTCTAGTTGAACAGACTTTTGTGTCAATTACTTCCTTGTATCTGTCAGCACCTTGCACTTTGAATACTCAAAGCCATGGGTCTGGCTGAAGAAAGAAAACCAAATTATATCAGAAATATTATGAGCTATTGCATTCCAATGACAAACAATATGCAATCTAATTGTTTTTATGCTAGAATGCCTCTAAGTTGTTTTATTTTTAAGAAAAGTAAAATACACAGCTGGGCTGATGTTATTGCTAAACTAGTCCATGGTAGGGCCTTGTCAGCATTTGATAACTGGACTCTTAGGACTAGCCCAGCTAAATGAAGGTATTATTTAACAAGCTCACTGTCACTGCCATGTTGGGTTAAAAAGACAAGACAGGACCAGCAAGACCTGCAATGGTGCTGTCAGAGTGTGGCAAGAGGACCAAATGTAACATCGGTGTGACTCAGTGGTCTGTAAAAACAAAACTTCATCAGCTATTCGTGAGAGATGTTTTTAAGTGTTTCTCATCTTAGAGAGGAAGTTGCTAAGTTTTTAAACGTGATGTATGGGAAAAAAAAGGGTATTTCATGATTTGTCAACAGGAAAAAAATCAACATTTAGGTGGTATGTAAGAGCTAAAATTAGCAAAGTTGTTACAGAGTTAGTATCACAACAAAACGTATCCACATTACAAGGAAAGAGCTGTGGGAGGAACAGGGGAGGCAGCTGCATGAACAAGGTTCCGCATTGGACTTCGTGTTCAGTCCTTTTCTTCTCCCAGACTTCTTACTTAACTTTGGAAAACTCAATTTCATCTGCAAAATGGAAGAATTTCCTTTGTTTCCTTGTCTAGGGAAAGTATAAGATTTCAAGCGTGGATTGACGCTTGCTATACATTAAGCAACAGGCAATAATTTAAAAAATAAAAGTACTTCCTACTCTTGGTGGCTGTGCAAATAGCTAACGTTGGCAGAATGAAATGATAGTATAAAGTTGTGAGGCTAGATCCAAATAACATACTTTGCTACTAAAAATCAGAAGCTACAGTGCCTAACTTAGCAATAGCTGCCTGGTGTGGAATCCAGAAGTCCCTGTCTGGCCTCTGTTCCATGAGGCATTTGCCACCTCAGGAGGGGATGGAGAGTAGCTGGCCTGCTGTGCACAGACGGGATCTATGCTTAAATCCAAGGCTAAAGCTAAAAAACTGACGCAGGGTCTGTAAAATTCCTGTCCTACGACCCACATACCTCAAGGATTCAGGGAAGTACCACCTTGTACTTGACATTTTGTGGGCAAATGCAGTCTTCCAAAGAAATAGTTTCAAGGTTCACTTTTCAGACACAAATTAACGCAGGAAAGGTGGTAGAGAGACTGTGTAGATATGTGACTGCAGATGACACCACATAGTTGAAGGATGGTCCCTACCCTCACAATTGTTTCTGCATTTTTACGCAATTGAAACTGAATAGTCGTTGAGGAACACTCCAATGCTCCCTGCTTTGGGTGTACCCTCACCAGTCAGGCTGTCCGGGGCTGACAGATCTTTGGTTCATTTCTACACAGTAACAAACCACCCTCAAGTCAATCCTCCAAAGAGTGGACGAAGAACGTTCCTTAGAAATTAGGCTGAACCACAGCAAATTAACACAACGCACCCGCAACTAATTGTTGCCTATCAGGAGCTGCTCTGTAGCTAAAGGATTTAAGTTGCCTTGGAATTCAGTAGATGTAGCTAAAAGTTAAGCAAAGACAGGATACTCCTATGAATGGTGAGACTGTGAGGTAGTTTTCATATGTTTGGTTTTGGCAAATCATGTATATGCAAGTATGCTTTTCTGTCTGCCAACATGCAGGAGTCCAAGGAATCTGATCCATTAGCAGTGATAAATGTTGTACTAGACAAGTGTCACTGACTGGCTGTATACTGTTATTTGACAATTAAGAATAAAAAAAGTTAGCACTGATTTACATTTTTATGACAAAGATCAATTCATACAATCCAAAAAAGTAGGAAAAACAAATCTACAAAAATGGGAGACATTTCATACTTACAGAATATGCCAATATTCTGTTTCACAGCTGTGTTGCTTAGAATGTGTAACTGGAAAGAAACATACGCCACAGCAATAACCTGCTATAATCTCCTGTCAGTCTGCTTCTAACATCAAACAGCACTACACCTGTTACTTGGTGGACCATTCACCTATCTGCTAAAAACTACGCTGCTTTGAATTACATGTGTGCAGTCACACAAATATAGATTCTAATTGAAGAATGGGGCAATCAGAATATAGGTAAAGAAATGTTTTCTCTGCCCATCTAGCCTCTTATAAAGCATGGATCTGGCAATGGGCCTGTATGAGCTGGTATAAGTCTGCTCTCTGCTCCTTAGGAGACAATAGCAACTCAAGTGGTCCACGCTGCCCAAAAAGGCCTCCCACTACCACCTAACCTACTGCACTGTGATGGGAAAAGGCAGGACTCAAAGCATCTACCTTCTACGAATGCTAGCCGATACACCTGTGCAAGAAGCTGGGGAAGTGGCTGAGGAGGAGAAAAGTGCCCCAAACCTAGGATCCAGTCTATATGGCTGACTGGTTGGGTCACCTTGAGATAAACTAGGCAAGAACCCAGTCATAAAGGAGAAATAAGGCAATCAAGGTACGACCTGTGTAAAAATGCGTCATCCTCAGAGTGGATAGGACATGGATTTAGGGTTGATAAATGCAAAAGGTAAGAGGCAGAAAAACCCCCAAGCATTTTACGTATGTCATCTTTCCACCAACGTAACATTTCAGGTCAGGTCCTCAGAAGATGGTGATGGAAACCCCTGCATACACAAACACGCCCACGCTTTGTGATTCACAGGCAAATCGAGGCTAAATGTGAGAGACTGAAGTTTCATCAAAAACAAATTATTCAAGCAAAACTGGTGTTGGTCTGCCACTTACAATCATTAGAGCCTGGATTAAATTACTCCTCAGTGTAATTTACTTTCTAAAACAATGAAAGTTCATCTGTACACGTATTCTCCAAACAGATGACCTGATCTTACATCCCTATGCAGTGTTCTTAAGATATTCCAACTAGAACTTCTGAGTTTCATCTGCACAAGGCCCCTAGAGTCATTGGTTTGCAACATATGTAACAAAGAACAGAGCTGAACCATCAGGAACTTGGCATGCTTTTACATGCTGTTTAGTCTTTTGGATCTGACTTACCATCATCAATTTAACTGAGTTTATGTTTCGGAACTTAACAATACAGAGATCAGTTGTTGGCATGTTTCACGGTGACTATCCCTGCTTAAACTCTGTGTTTGCTATTTAAAGAGTCCGGAGTGAGTAACAATGTTATTCCAGTATTCCGTTCCTCAACGTTTCACTTCTCTCCACAGAAAGCCGCTGAAGATCCTTCCCGATATCAGGATGATCTTCCAGCTCTTCATATAATGACCGAACAATGTCCAGTTTCCTGTAGTCCATCGGTTTGACCAGACTGCGAACAACCTGGAGACATCTCTCTTTCAGGGTGAACACTGAGGTTAAAAACAAACACACACACACACACACACACAACCTCATCACGAGGGCTCTCGCTAGCTCACCTCCAACACAGACAGTACTCCTCCAAGTACGTGAGCACAGGGCGCACCGTGCAGCAGCAGCGTTTGCAGCATGCTAGGCGCACTAGGAGGGGAGAAGGGTACATTGCCTGCCGTGGGGCACCCTAAAAGAGCTGTCAGGGGCATCTTTAAAGCAAGAAGTCTGTCAACAGCTCTGCTCAACGCACTACACAGCTCTACCTAGCAACCCTCAGGATCTATTCCTATCTTTGAGGCAGGTTTTTTTATCCGAGCGCTCGGCTTCCCGCTGAGGTGCAAAGCGCCCAGGCGCGGCCCCCGGCCCTTCCCAGGGCACACGGAGCCCCGGCTCGGTTTACCTGGCAGCGTGATGTCCGCTTTGTTCACGTTGGGAGCCGCTACGAACAGCTCCTGCTGGTTGACGAGGAGCCCATCGTTCGTCCCCGCGTCCCGGAACAGCCAGAGGTGACCTGGTGCCCAACGAAGTGCAGACGCAGCGGTTATCGCGCTTCTGAGCCGCGGGATGCGCGGGGGAGGCCCGCGCCGCCGGCCAGGGGGAAGGCCTCGGCCCGGCTCCCCAAGCCCGGCTCCCCCGGCGTGGCCCGGCCCTCCCGGCCCAGCTCCCCCGGCTACCCCCAGCCCGGCTCCCCGAGCCCGGCTCCCCCGGCGCACCCACCCCGGTAGCTGTGCATGAGGCGGCCGGTGCGCGGCTGCAGGACCGGGTAGGAGCGCGGCCTGCCCTCGAAGTCCACCCAGATCGGGAGGACGGAGCGGGGGCTGCGGTTGTTGAAGACGACCTCGGAGAGCTCTCGCGTGTTGACGGAGCGCAGCCCCGGGCCGCCATCCCCCGGGCCGCCATCCGCCGCGCCCCGCGGTGGCCCCGGCCCCGGCCCCGGCATCCTCCCGCCCGCTCCCGCAGGCGGCGCGCAGGCGCCAGGGCGAAGCGCAGGCGCACGGCGGCGGGCCCGGCCCCCCGGCGGCTGTGAGGGGCGGGCCCGGGAGCCGGGTCTGGCCGGCGGCGCTGCAGAGCGCCGTTACCGGGCCCCGGCCGGGCTGAGCGGCCGGGAGGGCCGCGCTCCGGCCTCACGACGTGCGAGCGCACGGTAGCGGCAGGCCGGCGGCAGCCGCGGGGCTAGCGCCCGTCAGGCCGCTGCTGCGGGCCGGGGGCACAGCGCCGCGGGGGGAGGCCCGGCCTGCGCCTCCGCCGGCCGCCCGGGGACCCCACGGGCCGCTCCTGGCCTTGCTCCGCCGGGGCAGCGCGGTGCCGGCCTGCGCGCCGAGGGGCAGCGCTGCCCGCACGGGAGCAGCCGCCCGCAGCTGCTGCACAGCCTCGGCAAAACCACCCGGCACCAAGCGCGGGCAGCTTTTCGTCTGTGCGTGCAAAGGCCTTCAGCCCTTCTGGAAGGATCGGTGAGCTTCCCTTGGTGATGGTTTGCTTTTTCAGCTCTGTGACAACAGACACCCCTCCGAACACAGCACTTCATGCCTGAAGGCAGTTCAGCATATTTTTTCCAGTCATTGCAGATTACAGTGCTGAAAGTACCAAGACAACACCTTTTCCTTGCATGTCTCAACACCTCAGTGTTTTCTTTTAGAATGCTTAACTTGCAACAAGACTTTGATGAGGGATCCTTTTGTAGTTTCTGTACTGTCCCTCTAGCAGCCTGTGAGGGAAGGCAGAGAATGACACACTGTCAGTTACATGTTCAGCTGTACTGAAAAAAAAGAAAAAAAAAAAGAAAGTAAGAAATGCTGGGCAGGCTTGCTTGCTGTCCCTTGTTCAAAAGAAGTCACTTCCACCGCTTTCCTTCTGTGAGTGGAAAACTGTAAATTCACATCATGGAAGGAGCATGTATTTCAGATACTGATACTGTAAGAACCTGTGTGCAGCACTGTCGGATATATATAAACAATGAGGCTGATTTTCAATTAAGACAAAAACCTGTTATTCTTAGGTGTCTGGTACCAATCTTCCATAAAACCTGAACTGCAACCTTTAAGAGAAACTGCTCGAAATCATACAACTTAGAGCAGATTTACATTTATAGGATAGCAGAGATACATGTCTCTCTGTACATCTTCCCATTCCTGCATTCTTTAATGATTTCAAACTTAGTTTCCTATGAAATATGACACAATTATGTGAGGCTGTACATTTTAATGTGATGAGTATTGAAAATCAAATATAAATTCTCTGCAGCAGTCAAGAATCTTAGTTCCCGTACCCTGAGGTTAGTTACAGCCTCATTTGCTAAGTCACATCTTGAATCTATTTAATGTTAGCTGTGGTTTAAAAAACAAAACATGACCTTCTCACCTTTCAGGCCAAAAGGGATGACAGGCATTTTACTGGTCTCATTCTAATCTTCAACTCGAGAAAAAAAAACCCCACCCAAAAACCAACACTTCAAAATGCACACCTTAAGGTCTTAAAATGTTACTGTGCCTGGATCTCCTTAGGAAAAAAAACCCAAAACAAAACAGTAACAAACCCCCAAGGTGTTAATGCGTTTTAAGAAAGTAATGTATCCAGGTTAAGTTGCAGAGTTCAACAGAGCAGGAGTAGATAGCCACCTCACACAACAACTGTGTGCGTCACCTCACACTGTCACATGAACTGTGTGGTGTGGGAAAGAATTAAATGGACACTGCTGTCATTATTTTATCCAGATGACAACTGCGTGGTAAATGAAGGGCTGCATTATCCTCCACTGGACACGGACTAGAAAAAGAATACGATAAAGACTTGTCTTCTATGCAAAACTTCTGAAACTTTAATGCTCGTTAATTCACTTCTAAACACACATACTTATCATGAATAACACTTTAATGAAGATGGCAAACTGGTAACTAGTGTTTTCAGCCTCTGATGAGCAAAGAGCAAGAGGCTTCAGAAATCACAGTACATTTACAGAAGAAAAAATATTTGCAACTTCAAGTTATTCAAGAGGTAATACATTTTTGTAAATATTGTGGCATAACAATGGCAGTTAAATCGCCTAATGAATTTAAGCGTATTGCCACCTTGATGCGTCTATAGTAGACACTGAAAACATGAACTTTTAAATATAATTGCCAAAAGTATCTCTGTTCTCAAACAGTAACTACAGACAGTTTGCTAAGGCTGTGTGTGCTACCCCCCTCACCCATGGCAGTGGTACATTAAAATAGAGTAGATATTTACTAGGAATTAGCACTAAGCTGAGGTAACAGGTAAGAAAAACAGTAGCATCAGCATACCGTTTACTAATTGGCATTTGCTTATCAGACCATGAAAAACAGATACAGGTTTATTATCACAGTTTACATTTATGCAGTGGTGTAAGTTAGAAATCTTCAGTTTGGAAAAATCCTACGTTATGGGAAATAAATTAACTGTTACCTCCAAAGCTGCCAATACATGTTTTCTACTATAAGCAGAGGAAATAAACATTTAACTGAAAAAATACAATGGACATGGTAGACAAGACTCAGGCAAAGAAAAGCATTACTAATTCCACTACTGAATTTCAGTTTGGGTGGCAGGGAGGAAAGGAGTGATTTAAATAATGTTTCAGAACACATAGTACAACTGATAGCTCTGAAGCTGATCCCTGGTTCAATATTAACATTTCACAATTTCTACACAGGTTGTTTGCGTGTTGTTGGTTTGGTTTTTTTTTTCTCTTTAGGAATTGACAGACCTATGCTCTCAGGTGTCCACTTTACCAGACTGCTATTCAAGAAATTCTTGAGGAGTCTCCTTTCTTCCACACAGGTTACCAGAACGATCTTTTTTCTTCTGCTCTTTCCCAGGTGCGTTTCAGAAGATACACTGCTGCGTGAAGTCCCCCTACGTTCACCCACACAGTCTGAGCTTTGCGCCAGATGTGTCCCATTCGTGACAAGGCCTACAATCAAAAAAACAAAACAGCCAAAGAGTGGTGGTAGCTTCAAGATACAGTAATAATGGTAAAATATTATTTAGAAATTACTTTTGATTATTCTAAATCACATCTGATGGCACTGTCAAATGACTCTTCAGGTCCAAACCTGTGTTTAAATGTTACTAATTATTGCTCTAAAACCAGATCATCTTCTGTAATGAAGTCAGCTTACCATTTTCTCCTCAAAATATTTTCAAGTGTAAAAAGGTTCGATTTTCTGTCACAGAACATACCTTGGCAAAGCATTTCTTGTCCTGCGTAAGCAGCACAGCCCTGCCTGTCCCCGGTGTGCAGATCCGTCCCATCTCCGTAAGGCAGGCTGGATAGAGATCCCAGTTCTTCTTCTTTGACCCCACCCTGCAAAATAAATTAAGATCCCCTTTGCGATCATGGAAAAAATCAGGTAACTGTTGTTGGTCTTACAGACATGATTAGCTCATTCAGGGCCACATCTGCTGTTAATTTCAACCTGTGTTTTTAATATAGAGTACATCAATACTTCTTAATTAGACCCACAGGTAAGTAACTAAAATTGAGAGAACCCTAAGCCTAGACAGGCAAGCACATGCAGTAGTGGCAGTTAAGTGTGGTAACTCTACCAGTGATCCCTCACCTCTTTCCAAACGGCATGTCTGTCACAATAATGTCCACAGAACCAGTCCGCAAAGGCAGATTGCAAATATCCCACTGAATGATGTCTAATGGTATGCCCACGGAAGTACTGCTGCAAGTGCAAAGACAGTTATCTCAGACATGGTTTACTGAGTGTTTTTTTAATTTGAGGTGTTCTATAAGGTTAGCAAAAGAATAAATAGGAAAATAAGAACAAGACAGTCCAATGCAACAATGCAAAATGGATTTCTTTAGGAAAGAAAATCACTTGTACTCTTCTCACCTTTCCTTATCCTCATTTTTCTTTAGCAAAGAACAGATGTTGTTTGCTGCTCTCTTTACAGCTTGTGGGTTGTTATCACCAGCAATATGGTAGCAGCTAGGCCATTCTGTAGCTCCCTGAGGGGAAATATTGATAACATGCAACATTAGCATCAACATTGCTTAATTTAAAACAAAACAAACAAAAGAATGACTCAAATAGGACAGAATACAACAAAGCAACTGGAAGCGGATGTCAACGATTTTAAAATTCTGTAGCAGACACTTGTTATGTCATGCACCTTAAAAGCTCCAAATGCTTTTGGATTTAGTTTCTTCCTAACGTAGTTACCTACAGCTTTGGGAAGGAAAGTAAGGTCACTTACAAAAAGTGTATTTGTATCTGTTTAGAAGTTGGTGAGGTACTTTTGGAGTTCGCTATTCAGTTATTACCAAGAGAACTCACACGTATTGTTCAGTTGCAGATACTGTCAAGTTTTATTAAGTGAAAAAATAAAGGAAGAATCACCTCTATTGGTATTGCACATGTACCACACATGGGATCAACTATGATATCCGTGGGCTGTGGATCACAGAGTCTGAGGAACAGAAGAAAAGACAGGGTGAGAAAAAGGAATTTCTGTAAGGAAGAAAAACGGAACTTTAATCACTCTGATTCTACCCTTCTAACAAAAAAACTATGTGATTATTTTGCTTATAAAATGGTAATTAATGAACAGAAGAAATACTTTCAAGAATGTGCTAAGGTATTTTGAAAATTGTCTAACAGCAAATGTTTACTTAGCTGGAAAACATACACTTAATTACAAAGCACGCTGTTTCAGCAACTTTTTTTTTGCCTTCAAGAATTAACAGAAATGGCTTTTGATGAAGCAGTAAGGAGATAAAAGATCTAATTTCTGAAACAAAATAACCTGTTAACTGAGAATAATACAGTGCTATGCAATTGCACTGACCTAAGCATGCCATAAGCGAGAGTTGAACGAAGAGTTGTGGGTCCAAAATGCGTAATATTTCTTCTGTGAAGACTCTCTTCGGTTAATGCAATACCCACAACTACTTCATTATTGTGAATGTTCAGAAGAACCTAAAAAGAAAACTTCAACTAAATTTCAGGAGTAACAGTTTTCCATAGTATGCCATACTATTTCCATAGTATGACTTATGAGAAATTTAGATGGCAATTTTAAAACCAGGAACTATGTATAAAGAGCATTCTTGGAAGAAAAGCAATGCATCACTTTAATGGCAGTAATGGACAAAATCTAGGAGAGCATTCACACATTTTCTCCTTCATACAGAACGAGAACGAGCATCTTCTCATTCATGCCAAATCTTTCATACAAGACTTCAGAAAGTACTATAACCATTATGCTGACTTTTTAGAAGTTCTGTTCTTTAAACAGAAGAGAGAAATCGGGCAAGTCCTGCAAGTCACAGTGAAGCATCTGCAAAGCAGCAATGAAAATCAGATTCTTGGTCCCCTCCACTGTATTAATTTGGAAGGTGAAAATACTGTTACAGGACAGTGAGCCAGCTGTGAGCAGACTTGCAAGAAAAAAAGTTTGTCTGCCCCATAAAAATGGTGGCCCCACCACACCACTGCTGGACCACACCTGTTGGTTGGCCTTTCCAAATCTCTGCTTTCCCCATAAGAAATAAACATTGGACAGTTAATGTTAACCCTTTTTGTTCCCTTCACCCATAAAACTACAGCTTCTGGATGGAATATCTTCCGTTAACTTATAGCAATACAAAACAATGTATTAAGGAAAGATTTAATGAGGGTAAAAGTAAAGCATGAGGTGCCTATGTTACATTTAAATATGAACGAGAGCAAGTGCTAGAGGGGGAGGTAATACTTAGTACCAGAGCTTTTACTGTGGCTGAGAGGAAAGCTTTTGAGCAACAGCTCAGCTGTGCTGGATGCAGCAATGTTCAATCAGTTAACGTGAGAAGACAACAGTGTGTGCAGACCAAAAGAACCTGAGGAAGAGGAGAGGAGCCCTCACTAGGCCAAAAAAAAGAGAGTATTATTATGGATAGCCAAAGCACTAGCAAATGGTGGGATCTGAGGACATGCATAATGTGTCAGTGAAATGAATGCTTCTGAGGCAGCCATGATTTCAGCATGACTCTGGAGCTAAAAACAGGTAATCTTTTGAAAGTATTTTGGAGATCTCTAAGCATCAGAATTAAGAACTATGAATTTTTACAACAGAAATGTAGGTATTTTGAAGGCATAACACTATACCTCAACATCAAAGTTAGTCATGTCAGCTTTCCACTGGAAGTGCTCCTGCACAGCTCCACCGAAGTCTCTTGCAGCCTCGTTTGACGTGAAACAGTGCTTGTCTCCCGCTCTATTGCATGTCACGCGGAACTTCAACACCTTCGCCTTTCCTTCGCTTGTCTTACTGTCACTGGCCTTCGTCTCGCTCCCAGAACCCTCCTGCAGTTCATCTTTAGCATCTGATTGTTCATTATCCTCCTCCTCCTCCCCATTCTGGGATGCCACTCCTTCTGTCTCTTCTGTATCTTGGCTGTTGGCAGGTTCTCTACCTGCACTGTTTTGGGCACAGTCCTCCTGTTTACTATCGTGTTTTTGATCTGTTCCTTCCTCTTCTCCACTGTCATTCAACTTCTCTTTGCTTGCAGTACTCTGCAGATTATGTTTTTTGCGTTTGGTCTTTTTCTTTTTTAAGCTGTTGTTCAGCTCCCAAACTTTCAAGGGATCGGTCCAAGGCAGTTTTTTAACCAAATCTTCCAGATCCTTTAGAGCATCTTCCTTTAAAAGGCAAAAAAAGTAGTGCTTTGAAGTCATTCCATCTCTTTAAAAAGCTATTCTTTTTTCCAAGTCTCAAATTAGTTTCCTAAACATGTAACCCATTACACATTTAAGCCAAGCTTACAGCTTTTTGTGCATTTTTTGCTGTAACTAAACGGAATTGCACTGAAAGTCACAGGACTCATAGTATTTCATTGTTTATCTTGTCAAACAGCTAACACTGAGCTAAGTGACTGAAGTGATACTTTACTGTCCTGCATCTAAGTGTGACCTACAAGCAGGGTAGTGGCTCTCACCCTAGATTTTTGCCTATGCAAATTTAACTGAAGAAATGACGCTGGACAACATGACTGCGCTGCCATTTTAAAAGCCAGCAGATATCAAATTAAAAAACCAAACCCCACAAACCCCACAAACTTGTTCATGAAACTGAAACCTTTCTAAAACTGATTTTAAATTAAAAAACCCCAAAAGCACTCCAAAACCCAGAACTGATTGAAAAATGAGGGGTGACTCACCTTATTTTCTTTAAACTGATAGTCTTTGAACTCCTGAACAACAACAAATAAATTATCCACTGACCTTAGACGATGGACCTAGAAGAAATGAGAATTACTAACCATTTACGCCTAGGGGAGCATGCTTATTCTCATTGCAATGTGGTCACCGTACACCTAGGCGTAAGGCACCTTCCCACCTTTGTATAGGTGCGGGGATGGCTGTGCGGGCAGGGGCCGGGGCCAGCCGCCTCCGCGCTGCCCTGGGCTCCCCGCCTGCGGCTGCCCCTGCCCTCGCACAAACCGCACCGCCCGCACGGCGGGGCAGCCCCGCGGCCGCTTCCGAGCCTGTTCCGCCGCGCACGGCGCGTGAAAAGCTTTAACCCAACGCGGGGCGCTGGCAGGGGCAGGGCCTTGCACCGCAGCCCCCGCCAGCCCAGAGCAGCCGCGGCTGCCGGGGCCGGGGAGCGGGGCCGGGGAGCGCGGGCGGACCTGCGGCAGGCCCCGGGCCGGGACCTCGAAGTAGATCTTCCCGCGGTCCCTGCTGATCCTGGCGGCCGAGCCCAGCTTCTCCTGCACCTCTTCGGCCGCCGTCAGCTCGAAGCCGGTGGGCACGGTGGCGCCGATAACCACCGCCAGCTCCGCGCCCTCCTCGCCCAGGGCCGGGGCGCCAGCCGCCTCCGTTTCCGCCATGCCCCGCCGCCGAGGGACGCCGACAGGCGGTGACCGCCGGGCCGGGCCGCGCCGGAGCCTCCCGCCGCCCAACAGCCGCTACGGCCGACACGCGCAGCGTCACCCGCCGCCGCCGCTTCCGCTTCCGGGCCCGGCGCCGCGCCCGCGCCTGCACACGGCGGGCAGGGCGGCAGCGCCCCCTGCTGCCCCTCGGCGGCCTCCCCGCCGGACCGCTGCTGGCGCTGCGCGGGAAGGTGTGCCGCGGCCCAGCCGTCAGGGGGGCCCAGACCGCCCCGTTATGGCCCCTCCTCCGGCCGCTGGTTGCTGCCCGGGCTCGTTAATGGAGCAGCTGTCGCCGGTGCCAGTGCCTGTCTCCCAGGCAGCGGGCGCGCCGAGCGACCAGGCCCGCGTCGGACGCCCAGCTGTGGGACAGCAGCGGGCGGGCTCCTGTCCTTGGTGAATGGGCAGCTGTCGCCGAACAATGCAGCGAAAGGCCGAAGGGTCCGTGGAGGCCGTGGCTCCGTGCGCCTTCCTGAACGCCGGTGGTTTATGTTCTTGAGCGTGCACCGGACGGCGCCGACAGCTCCCCCGGTGCCCCCGGGCCCTCAGCGGCCCGGTGCTGTGCAGTGCAGGCCCGTCCCCGCGGTGCCAGCCGGATGGCATGCGTGCTTGGCCGGGTGGGCGATGTGCCCTGCCAGCTGGGCACCTGCACTGCTCTCAGCCGCGCCTGCCGGGAGAACTCGTTTGCCTTTGGGTGGCAAACCATGGGTGGCCATTTAATGTTTTTTTCCCTTGTTATAACAAGTCCTGAGTTTCCTTGATCTTGTGGTGCGCCTTTGACATGTTTCCAGCACTGGAATTGATTTTTAAATAAAAATCTAGCTGCTGAATGTTTTTTTCAGGAGGCACAGAAAGAGAGACAGACCACACTAAATATCTTCCCTGACCATGACTGCGTCAGCATGACGAAGTGTGAACTGCATGAAGCTGAAGAAGCACTGTTTTCCCTCCTCCTCTCTTCTTCAGATCCCATAGTCTTTACCTTTTCCCAGCATTGGATTTAAAATGTAAACACAACGTGTCCCTGCAGCTTGTTCTTCCACAGTTGCAGTGGTATTGGCAACAGCGCCGTTTGTTTTCATTTTCCAGTGTACGTTCCGATTCCGCCGTGACATTTTATCAACAAGTAGGATGTGCTCTTGCCATTAAGCCTTCTGAAGCATCCCTCTGCTTTCACATGAGAAGTACGTGAGAATGTGTCTCAGAGACGGAAGGTGTGGGTTTCATTCCATCAGTTTATTTTTAACTTGCAATTCAAGTCTGAAAATATAGAAATAAACCCATGGAATTTGGGTCATAAGCATGCTGGAGAAAGTTTCTGTGAAATGGCTTTTGCGATGAGAACTTAAAAATAAGCTAAAGTAGAGAGAAGCACCGGGGCATGTTTGCATCTTCTGAACTGCAACTGCCACCCTGCAAGAGCTTTTCAGTGCAGTGACGGTGCCACAATATGGGGTGTGATGGCTGCTGTACAAACTTACATCCCCACACATTATGTGCCCAGTGACTGCTGAAGCAGCCCGTGACTACAGCTTTACCACGGTATTTTCTAAGTTGTAGATAAAGTTAGTGTAGTTTGCTGGTCAGCGCAATACAGAGCATCCTGCTGGCAGGCTCCGTGCCTGCAGAGCAGCATGGGCATGCTGCGCACTGCACCAGCCTGGCTAGTGCAGTGGATGGCAGCAGCAGGGAACCCAAGCAGGCCACGTCCCAGGGTGCGTGTCTTGCCGCTCACATTGATTTTACAGATTTTGCTTAGCGCTGTACTGCAACAATGGTTACAGCAAAGGAGAGATTTGTGATTCAAGTGGGATAACAAACTCAGATTGCTGAGCTATTTTTCAGTAGCAGAATTTTCAGCATATTTGGGTGAAGGTGTTTGCCAGACACTAAAATTAATTCCATCTGTCTGGCCTATCAGCAGCAGCTCTGACCTTTCCCAGTGGATCTCAGATGGAAAGGTGAGAACTGGTAATCAGCCTGCTATGCTTCAGCTTTTGAAGTCTGTCCAAGCACCACTTGCAGAATTTCCTGGCAGTGGCCAGGTCCTGCAGTAGCTGAAGGTATCTGTTTGTTTAATACCCATGCCAGACTGTTTCTTAGAATAATACCACACTTTGTTCACAGCTTTCCTCTTAAAGACTCCTGACGTGCTCTGTAAATGCAGAGCCGTAGCATCTTTCAGTTTGAATAGGTGGAGATGTCACCTTTATGAGTGACAGAAGCAAAACCATTTAGACCAGCACCCTGTGGTGCAATGTGTGACAGTGGGTGTAAGGAGAAATCTTCGCCCGGGGATTCAGGACAAACCTTCCCATGTGGGAGCCACATTGGCAGTGTAATACATGTAACTGCATTAACATTTTTGTTAAGATCTTATTTTAAGAAGGGTCTGATACAGTGAATTAGAGGATAGTCCTCCTGTGTGAGCTGAAAGGTGCAGACTTGGCCATCTGAATGTTCCTGGCTGACACCAAAATCGGTGTATTAGTTGAATCCTTATGAGAATTTTGCAATTGCTTTCAGTGGGAACACAGTGATGCACTGCGGTGACAGCATCTACTCAGTACTTTATGGAACAGAACAGAGCTGACCCTGGCAAAACTCAGAACAGTTTCTGTGGAAACTAGGTATTTTAATTCTCATTCTTTGATTAACCCTTGGGTATAGAAAGCTCCTGTACATTTCAAAGCCTTCTTGAGTGACTATGAGATAAGAAAAAACCCTGGTTTGTGTATGATTCATTTCTATCTCTTTCTGTAGAAGCAGACCATAGATATGTTGGTAATTGGTGCTGCATAAATACGTAAGCTGGGGCATAGTGTTGCAAACATAGGTGGAAAAGGGAACTCTTGCCATGCTATTCTGTGTGAGTCTGTGTGCGTTGTCAGACTGGTAGTAGCATGCATATTCTCATTTATCCAAATGGCCAATATACTTTTTTCATATAGACAATATTGGACCTGTGTTCTGGTAGGAGAGAAAAAATGACAAAGTATCTTCAAGACAAAACCAGAGCTGTATTTTCATGTCCATTATGAAACCCCTTTCCCAGAGCCGAGAAATTGAATCGGCTCCCAGCAAAAGAAACATTCAGTTAAAGCAAGAAGATACCTGTTGGGTAGATCTGCTAGACTCATTTACAGACAATAGCAGTTCCTGATGAGCTGGCAGCATCAATTTCATGGCTGGTTTAGTACATACCTGAAGAAGAACATTGCTGTCCATTTGTCTGGAAGGCTTGGTATGTCGGGTGAGTTGCGTCTGTCCGTTTGGAAGGCACACTTCAAATAGCAGGCTGTATCCCAGAGGATATTGTATTTTTTTTCACTCTTGCTTTTCAGGGTTAATCCATAGAATGACAGAAAAAGCAATCATCCAACTAAAGAAAGTGTCCTAGTATTATCCTGGAGTCTCATAATATTGGCACATAACTAAAGAACATTTACAATAAACTTAACTTACTAAACCACATTTACAATAAACTTAACTTACTAAACCCAATACCTTATCCTATAACTAGGACTATAGGATGAATATAAGAAAAGAATAATCTGGATTTTGCATCGTCACATAGCTCAGAATAAGCATATGACTGTGCACAGCAGTTATATGGTTAGTTTGCCACTGACTTGCTCTGTGACTTTGGAAGAGTCACTTAAGCACAGTTTGCAAATTTGTTTTAAAAAAGCATGTTTTGGATCTCTATATGATGAACTGGGGTTTTCTTTTAATTTTTGTTACTGGCTTTCCACGTGAGAGAATTTTGGGTTTCTGGCTTTTTTGGGTGTTTGGGTTTTTTTGAAGGTGACCTGTTAGACAACTGGATGGATTCTTTCAGTTCATACCTAAATAAGGCAACTCAAGTGACAAATCTTTCAGAACTGTATCATTGAGGTGTTTAAAAAATGTGTAGATGCAGTGCTTAGGGACATGGGTTAGTGGTGGACTTGGCTGTGCTGGGTTAATGGTTGCACTTGATGATCTTAAAGGTCTTTTCCAACCTAAATGATTCTATGAGTCTGTGATTTGCCAAAAATGTTGTGTGATAGCTAGCGAAGCAAGCAAACAAACAAAAAGACCAAGCACTTCAAACAACTCAAGCAAGTACTTGCCTTTCGCAAAAGTTCAGTTGCCACTCTTGGACTGCTTTGGTACCACCATTCCCCTATTTTGCAGGGATCAGATTTTTCTCCAGAAAGTCTCTGGAGTCCTTTGGTGAACAGCCGTGTATTTCAAGAGTAAAAATCAAGCAAATGAATCCTTGGTCAGCTCTAGGACAATGTGAGAAGTATGCACTGGTCTGGGACAAGGCGCACTGTAGCAAGTCAAATTTCAGCAAAAAACATGGGGCTGGAGGGGTTTTTAGCATGGACTATGATGGATTGCAATGACTAAATGATTATGTGATTCCATGACTGTGTTTGCAAACCACTGTCAGTCAGACAGATTGCAAGAGCAGCTTTCCCTCTGTGCTGGTGGTGAGGCTGGCACGGTTCAGTTTACCTTTGGAGCAGCTTGAAACTGTAGTGCCAGCCTTCTAGCATGCCAGAGCAAGGGCTGGCTCTTGAGAACAGGGGTTTTAGGCAGTGTGGCAGAGAGCGCGATGGTCTGGGGTGTTGAGACCTCGTCGCTTTTCTTCCTGTCACACGAGGCTGGTAGAGCAGCAGGCTGGCAGGCAGAAGTGGTAAACTGTTCCTTAGCAGCACTTTTTATGGAGTTACTTAATTTTTCTGGAGTTTTACTATTTCCACCTGTGGGAGAGAAAGATAATGTAGTGTAGTGTTTTTGGGAATCTGCAGCTGAAGTACAGTTATTTTGAAACCAAATGATCAGAACAGGAGTGAACTGGCAACTTGATGGTTACTGTATGGGGGAGGATTAGTATTTATTATCTATTGTAGCACTGGTAAGCCCTGTGCCTTAGTCAGAAGAGGTGTGAACCTAGGCTAGCAGGTGATAAACCAAGGCAAATAGTTAACAAACTGAGAAATTGTGTGCAAAGCCTTCTCACTGGAGGTACTTTGTTAACAAGGGGACCTCCTGCCTTTCCTGTCCCCAGCAGATATTGCACATGAACAAATAAGCCACAATTAGCAACTTCCGTGTGGGAAGCATGTGTGGTTGCAGAGCTGGGGGTGCTCTGGGAAGTCAGATGAGTGATAAGATAATACAAGAATGAGAAGCTCATACTACAAAATGTAAAAGATGCTCTTAAAATGTCAGACCTATCAAGACATTCATTACTGTGTTGTGTACACCTCTGCCCAGAGAAACTGAGGTTTATCCTCTGTAAGGTTTGTTAAACAAAAACTCTGCTGATATGGAGCCTCATCTAGCAAGAAACTTCATGCGCACATAGAGCTTTACACAACTTCAATGAAAGTTCAATGAAAGCAGTGAAAGATGTTCAAAGACCTTTCTTAATTTGGATGAGAGTAACTGAAATTAACTTCTTGGGTTGGTTTAATTAATTTGGTAGGGCATAAACAAATTTAGAGATGGCATTGCATTCCCAATAATGAAGCACAAAGTTATGTCAGCACCTGCCTTGCCTGGAGAAACTGCTTATATTGAGTTAACTTCAGAGCTGTGGAATTAATTTGGTGTGAACTGGTATGGTTTGTCTTGCAGTAAACAGGGATTTGTTGTATGAATCCCATTCAGCACTTGGTTTTGCGAGGGTTAAAGCTCTTTGAGCAAAGAAATATGTTTTCTTCCAAATCAGCCTGTCAACATACAACTGCAAAGCCTGTGCCTCCTAAGATGTACCTAAGAAGGAGCCTGCTCTTCACGAGGAGAAAAACACAAGTTAGGGCCCTCAGAGAAGGCCAGTTTTTTAAAAAAGCATTAAGGAGTGTCGGGATCCCTAAGTATGCAAGGCCACCGTGGAAAACCTGGAGGATAGGAAGTTCTAATATCCATGATGTATCATCTAAGAAATCCGCATCAAAGAAAACCTTTAAAGTGAGACAGCCGATCTTTTTCAGTGTCTGGATTTTGGTTCAGACCATCTCAACTTTTACTTTGGACTGAAAACCAACACGATTAACCCAAATCCTTGGCATCAACCTTCATAGCAAAGCCCCATGTAAGCTGCCATATGTCACTCCAGATGTGTTGGTCGCTCAGTCAAGCAAAAGCTTGTCCATATTAATGACATGCAGCCAGTGCTTCTCTGATGTCTGTCATCCAAAGATCTCCTAGGGTTTATGTTGTAGCGGCAGTGTGTGTTGGGTCCAGCAGTGTGATCTGGCGCTTGCTTGGTTTTCATGGTCTCTGGGTTCACCCATCCTTGAGTCCCATTCTGCTCTTGGAGGCTGTTGGGAAGAAGCTGAAGAGTTTTCAGGGTCCTGCCTGTGGAGACCCTGGAGTGCCTGGTGGAAAGAACAAGCATCCTTGGTTCCAGGCATACTGCACCTCACTTCGCTAGTAGAGGAACTATTACTGTCACTCCTTTATTTGTGGTAATTTGTGGAGACTTTATGAGTAAACATCAGGGCCAACAGAGTCGATTACCTGAAATGTCCTTGAATGGAAAGAAGCATTTCAACCATCCTAGAAATGATTCTTTGGAAGAATTGCTGAGAAGGAACCACAGTAACAATGCCAATTAGACAGTGAGGAAGGAAAACATCAACAGATTGGAAGTAGTGACTTCGGGTAGGATCAGGACTCTCAAAACAGTTGGCAATCTTGTCTTTCTGGGAATTACCAGATAACTGCAAATGACATTTTTGTGCCCTGTAGAAGCAGCCTGCTAATCTGCACTGCTAGCTGTAGCACCATGCTGTTGCCTTTATTCAGTGCTATGGTGGAAGCTATGTAGATCTTACCTGAATTCAGTACAAGTTTCTTCTGCGTGGATTTTTCCCTCCAACTCAGTGCTGCATGAGACCTTTTTTGTTTCTGGCAAGTCACAGATATATAACATTTTCCAGCTGTCTCTCTGTTCTTGTACCAGCATGCCACACTGCAGGACAGATCAGGATTATCTGTTGGTTGTGGTGACAAAACATTTTAGATCCAAATTCGTGAACAGGAAAAACACAGTTCCACACATTTTGTTGTGGCTATGAAGAAAATCACACATTTATGTAAGAATGACTGGCTTTCTATATTCTGCATATTTAGCCATTGCTTCTTTTAAAATACGTACGAAAATAGTAGAGCAAATTAATTTCTGGGATAGCCTCATTGGCTTCACTAGATACGTTTGAGTCTTATCTCAAGGCAATCCTGGGTTCACTGTGATAATCAAAATCAGAAGAAACTCAAGAAATAGTATTCTTTTACTCTGTTTACATCTCTTCCTACATTCATAAAGCATTCTCCCTCTGGTGCGCTGTATTAGCTCTCCATTTCAAGATCCTATCAGCTTACCGTTAACGAGGACTAATGCACTGCACACACCAATGAAGCCCTATATAATAGAGTCTTGCACGTGGACAGGAAATTACTGCACTGTGTGCATGGCTGTGAAGAGAAATGCCAACAAAATGAATATTCATATAATGCTGAATGTTACCAAAAATTGATTCCCAAGCTATTTCAGACTTGTGCAGATTTTTATAGACAATTGCTCCATTTGTCATTTAGAGGGTAAAAAGGAGGGGTGGTTCAAATACTGTAGCTGAAGGTAGCTGAAGCCCGAAGTCTTATTTGAGGATGGATGAGCAAGATCCCATCATTGTTAAGTTTTCCTTTGATTTTGAATGGATTTTAGAAAATTAGTTTCTTTGAAAAGTGTATTTAGGTAAAGAGTTGCCTGTTACTTCAGATAATACAGATCTGTGCTGCATTTTTTGCTTCTGGCAAATGGATTGGGCTGGTCTTTTGTTCAGAGAACAGGGCAGTGGTAGCTCCCAGCTCCAGCTACCTCGTCTCAAATTCTTGAGCAACCATCTTCCTTCTCTGTGAATGTGTGCAAGTCAGTTGTTAGGCATCCAAATCCAGCTGTCAGGTACCTCCAGCAACTGAAAAGTCTTGCCTAATCTTGTGGGTGCCTAAAAGCCACAGATACCTAAATTTCTGTCAGCAGACATGAACATAATTGCTGAATTCCTGAAGATGTTCATCAGTTGGTGCCCAAGGCCTGGGAGGATTCTCAGACAAGACCTTCTCTTTCTCCAGCTTGCCCATGGAAACTGATCCAGAGAGATCAACCTCTTGCTTAAATCAAAGCGTATCTACCCTTCACCCCAGTCCCTCCCAAAAGAAAGGACCTTTTGCAGTTAGCTTTATGCGCTCTCTTTTTTCTGTCAGTCGAGTGGAGAGAGAGTGTCTGTCAAAGCTCCTCTTCCACATGACCTGGGTAAGAAGTCTTCTCTTTGGGTGTCCTAGCTGTTTGTTTCAGCCTGGGGGCGGGGTGGGGAGTTAAGTCTTTGCCTTTGCAGTTACCTCTCAGTGTCAGTACTTACTGGACCACTGATGGTCTGGTCTGGGAGCTGAAGTGCTTCCCCAAGGCACAGCTGACCATGATTCCAGCTCTAAACATGGCAGGGCAAGGTTCTGTAATCCAGCCAGTTGTGAAAGCCATTTTTCTGGAGGAAAAGATAATTTGTCTTATGTGCCACAGGCCAGGTGGGGAATTTCAAGTGAAAACTCAGAAGTGTCTGACTGCTTTATGGCTTGAACCATACCTCCCCTCTCTGCATTTCCTGCTGGCTAGCTTAGGTTTAGAGAGCTTTCTAGATCCCTTGTTGAGTATTTAACTGTTCCGCTCCACTGTGACACTGTGACGGAACCCATCTGCACATCCCTGTCTGGGCTGCAGGTCCCCCGGCAGCAAAGCACTGCACACTTACACTGCACCCTGTAACAAACGGAGCTAGTTAAAGTCCAAATTCCAGTGATTTCAGACTGTTGAGCTCCAGTGTGGTTACACACTGTAAATGGAGTCTAGCTTCTTACGCCCTTTAGACATGCTTGAAAGTATTATCCTGTCACAATTCTCCACCTCTCAAATGTCTTAAATTGCACTCCTCTACCTCAGGAGTTATGAGACATTCAGTGAAACTATGAGGCACGCAAATGCTGTGGTAAATAAATAAATAAATACCCAATGAGAAAGAGAGCAAAAAGGCATTTGAATTATGCCAGCAACTTTTATGTGTTTGAACCCTGAGTAGCCCAGAGATGCCAGACACCCTGATAAAACTCAGCAAACAAGCCGGTGGCCAGCTGCAGCTGGCATTTAGGGCAAGGCAGCTGTGGGTCTTTCCTGGAAACACCCGTGGTTTCCACCTGTCCTATCTGTGCAGCCTGAAGCTAAAAGCAAATCCCTGGTACCTCTGCTGGATGACACTTGGAGTGTCTAAGTGAGCTCATGCTCTTGCAGAGCCTTATATTAAACCCTGGTGCAGTCTGAAGCCCTCCCCCAGGAGAGGTGTGCCTGTGGGGGGCTCTGCAGGGTCCTCCCTGTGCCCCTACAGTGGTCTGACATCTCCAGAGGTATGTATGGACATCCCAGAGGTGTTCCCAGAGGTATGTATGGACATCCATCCTTGGGATCTGCACTGGAACAGTGGCGGTGGCACTTCCCTGTGCTCAGTGGGCTGTTCATCCACAGCTCTGCTAAGACTCAGCAATTACCCTAATGTAACAGCCATCAGAGGATAATGGCTTCACTTATTCATCACTAAAAATATGATGATTAGCAGGTGAAGAGCCCACTGAGATGAATTCACCTTTGACAGGAGGAAGAATACTTCCTACTTCCCTTTGGGAAAATTACACTAGCTGGTAATAGGACTGGATTTAATTGGATCAAGCTTGTTTTGTTGGGAATGGAAAGAAAAACAATACCAGCTGGGGAAGAAATTTCAGAAATGAAATAAGGTTTGATCAGTGGTTTCATATGCAATTTTGTAGATTTTTTTTTCCTAAAAGTCAATGCCAAACATTATATTCTGCTTCCTAGCAATTTTCCCTTTGTTTCTACTGCAGGCAGCCAGCACACTCTCTCACCATAAACCTGTGACCCGAGGAAGGATCTGAGCTGTTCTGGCTGTTGGTTTATGGGCTCAGTCCTCAACAAGCAGAGGAATTTAGAGGAACTTGGAGAAGGTGAGTTTGATTTCCAGTGCTACCAAATCCGTCTCTGAGGACTTGTAACCATTGGCCTCAGAAACATAATTGTCAGAAATACAGAATAGATTATCTGTGGCTTCAAATTTGTTCTCTTGAAGCCATATGTAATATCTGAAGGGGCTGTGTCCTAGCTCTAGAGGGTGCTTTTAAAAAACATATTTATGTCTTAACAGCTTGAAGCTATTAAATAGGTAGTGTGATCAAGGCTTTTCATTGTTTCAAAGCAACACCTACCCTGGTCCATTACTGACATCAGGAACTGGCACAGCATGTTCCTCATCAGACTGCCTGATTGTAGCTCTAGCTAGCTAGCTGGAAAGTAGGTTTTGACTTAGTCAGCCTACTGCTGGAAGGACAATTCAAGGCATGGATGTAAGAGAATAGGTTCCTCCAGTTCGTATTCTGACCGAATATATCCCTTAGCCATTTATTTTTATTGGGATCCTTAGTGACACTGAGAATGAGAACAATGTGGGATCTTTTAGGCAAAAATAAAGTTCCTTCACTACTGAGATGAGATGTTGATATGTTTTACAGCTGTGTGGGTTTGGCATACTATGTTAAAAAAAAAAATTAAATTCTTTGAACTTCAGTTTTAAGGATGGAGACATTTTCATGATTCTGTCAGGTATGTTACATGAAGCTTCACCCAATAATTCCTACATCCAGCCTGTGTCTTCTGTTTGCCTATAGCATAGTTTTGAAAAAATGACCATCTACTGGTAGAGGATTCTTCATGTAAAAGTTAAACCAATCCCATGATGAATTATTCTTACTGCTTTTTTACACAGAACCAGTATTTTATGGGTCTGTTAGATACAGTGCGTGCCTGATGTTACTTTCCAAAGCTTTGGAGCAGAGTTCTTTCTCCTGTCTTCCTGGGTAAAGTCCAAGTTGCCTCCTGGAGGAGGGATTTTATATAAAAAGGAGAATGTTCCAGCCAGAACCAGAACACACACACACCCCACCCCCCACCCCCCCCACCCCCCCGATTAAGACTGCAGAATTCCTGCTACTGGATCAGGTTATTTGCCCTGATAAGCCAGATCTTTTATATGGAGGGACATCTGATACAGCAGAATGTTTGTTTTCATTCGCCATGTGAATGTATTGCCAGGCCCTGACACATGGCAGAGATTTCTTATTTCCAGCTCCTGCAGCTGATCAGATTACGGGTTTAAACCCGAGGTAAAACTCAATTATTGCTTCATGACCACAAATGTTTCTAGTACCTGAGAACACTGCTAGGCTAGTTTTGGAGGACATTCTGGATGTTACTGGACTCTAGTTCCTTGTGTTTCATGTAACCTGTCGGTGCTTTCTATCCCTTCCTTGGCTGAGGAGAGTTTTGCTGTGCATTCAGGTGCTGCTGTCAGTAATTTTCATGTAGCTGCTTATTGTGAACAGACAAGTTCTCTGCAACAACAGCAGTAGTAATGGTAACACCCAAGGCAAGACTGTGAGTATAAGGGGGAGATGAAAATACGGAAGGGGACATTCTGCTGTGCAGAAAAGTCTGATGTAGAAATAATACTAATGAGGGTATGAGAGAGCAGAAACAGCAAATTGGCAGCAGAGGGCTACTGGACCTTGTAGAGGACAACAGACAGACATTTCTTTTTATTGATGCTTTGTGCAGCCATATGCCAAAAGACAAGAGAGTGCTACCATGCCGGTTTAGTGGAGGTGTGTACAGTTTGCACTGCCTGTGATATGGAGGGAATCAAACAAGATGGGTCTTGAGAGTGACAGCAGTGACTTACTGGCTAGTCACTTAACTTCCCTTGTGATTGTATGTGTGAGCGATTAATTGGACCAGAACTTAAGCTTCAGTAATTGGTAGGAAAGAATGGCAGGTTTCTAAGATGAAATGGACAATGATAATACCTGCATTACTAAACAGAGGAGGGGAGAGTAGCAAAAAGTCCACAAACCATGCTCTTCTGGGACCAAGTTGAATTGTTTTGGCCTTCTTTTTGAAATAAAGAATCTTTTTTCTCAACAGGAAGACTGTGAAGGGAAATCAAAAGCTAAACTTTGCTTATAGCTACTTGTACAATCGGGTAGTAGCTAAACCAAAAGCTGTTTTTATTGCTTTGATGACACTGATTTATTGATGTACAAAGCAAAAACATTATCTTCCTCTTTCATCCATTCCTTAAGAGATAAAATGTCTCCAAAAGAAGCAACCAAAGTCTTTGGAGTGTTCTAGGTCCCTTATTAGAAGCTGCCTCGTTGGTCTCTCTACATGTTGATGGATCAGTGTTGCTCCCAGGTCTTGGCCAAGGCTTGTGGGTTTCGAGACTTGCTGAAGGTCATACAACATATCAACAACAAGGCTGAGAACAGGACCCCAGAGCTGTGGTTTACCCAGTTTCCTTGCTTGAATCACTTCAAATCTTCTCACTTCTATTCTTTCTGATGAATCTATTAAGTTGCAGTTTCTTTGTCAGAAGGTTCTCATCAGCGGACTTGCCTCCCCAAGAAGGCTTCTATCTAGTTTCATTTGTATTGTTGTTCTAGTGCACCTAGAGAGGTATGCCAGCCTCCTGGAGACAGTGTTCGTGGTGCTGATGTTCCCACCAGGGATGGCCAGGGGTGCAGATGTGTAGGTTCCTTAGGTGGGGAACTGCTCACCTAGAAAGGAGACCTTGGGACTCGCAGATTGACTGCCTGTCTTAAATTAGAGAATTAAATCCTGTTTTAAACTTCCTATCACTTCTTCGCTCCCAGCACTTTAATCACTGGTAATGCACGTCTTTGGTGGAGCTTCAGCAGCTGCTCTGCTGTGCTGTGTGTGCATTGCCAACTACCTTTACAAACAAGCTCTGGCTGAACAGCACTGATCTATGTGCTGTCATTCTTTGTTGGTCTGATTTCTTCTGGACTAATAGTAAACTTGGTGGGCATCTAGTTTTATATTTAAATATGTGCATTGAGAAGTGAAATCAAAGTTTGCTCTTCCAATATAAAAATGTTATGAGCAGTATAGAAGACTTTTCAGTGAAAAATGCGTGTGAGGGCGTCAGGCTTTTTCCTCCTGTAACCTCTTTCAGAAAGTGCTGGTGTCAAGGGACTTTGGGCAATAGCTTTACCACTTCCTTTTCAAATGCCACTCTTGCAGCTTGCTTTTTGGTACTGCTTTTACTCTCTCCTCTGCAGTACTTCACTGCTAACACAGAAAGTTGCTATGGGTATACTACAGAAGTAAGAGGTTAAGTACTGGGATTTGTTCAGATAACCTTTTAACCTACAAGCATCTACTTTCTAACTGATGGTCAGGCTTACTTTGAGATAATTTAGTAAAGAGAAGATTCTTACACACACATAAATAAAAAAGAAGGCAAAGATGAAGTAGTTTACAATTCATTTTTTTTCATGGGGTTTTAACCTCAGATGGTTCTGGTAACATCTGAATAAAGTGTGGATAGATAGGCTGTGTGTAAGCTGCAAATCAGTCAGACAGGTCTATGGGATCCAAGCCTTTGTGTTGCCTTAGTGGCATGTGTGGGGAAGAGAAGAGATTGCACAGTTCAGAAGTTCTTGCTCTTCCGGTTGGGGATACAACTTCATGGTCTTGAATCCTCTTTGACATCCAGAAAATGGGGATTTGTCAAAGTGCCTTCTGAGCTAGCATAAGCTTTAAAGACTGGAAAACTAATAATGCCTGAACTTATTTTTAACAGCTCTGGAAGCAAACCCACAATGTGTTTTTAAGAATTCTGTCTTTGTACCTGGGCTCACTTTCCTTGGGGAAGAGGAAGGGGGAAGGAGTGGTGTACACAAACACATTTCTTTCTTGTGATGGGACACCCTGTGATAGGATCTTTGAGTAAACAGGGTCATTCGTACACCATCTTTCAAAATCCAAGGCAGGTTTGTGCAATGTTCTATCCATCTGTTGTTGAAATTGTCTTTGCCGGACAATGGCTGTGATGGCTTTCCTGCCTGTGATGACATAGAGTGAAAGTTCCTCTGCATAAATTACCACAAAACATACCCAGCCTTCACTGATGTCAGTAGAGATGTTACTTAAATTAATGCAGTGAATCTGCCGTGCCACTGTCAGGACTTGCCTATATGTGTCAAATGGTCTCCGCTAATGATAGAAGTTTGTTTCCTTAGGAGTTTTTAATGGAAACAGCAAAGCACCATCAGGTGACTGCTAAGAGAAGCAGCTCCTAGTTTTGTTGGGTTGTCACATCCTTCCATCATCAGTCAAAAGTCCCCCACAGGACCAGCACACTTGGCTGGGAAAAAAACAGTATCTGAGCTTGGTGCGTTGCTGCAAATGGCGTTGTGCTAGCTGCAGTGTTGTCCACAAGCAGTCAGGATTTAGTAAATGCTCTGTGCAAATTTGCTGATTTTTTCATTAGGAGACCGTTTAAGCCTCCTGTTGGTGCTGGGTTTATGTACTACTGAACTTGCATCCCAGTCCTGGCTTTCTGTGCATGAATGTGTGCAGGGTAGCAGCATGTCTTGGTGCAGAGGTGGTGGTGCAGTGCTGGTGCACATAGCACGTCCATGGGACCATGATTGGAGATTCAGCCCAAAGTGCTGGACGTGGTGGCTCAGTCCATGCAGACCATGGAGATCGGCATGTTCCACTTCTGTCTGAACGGACAGACACATTCCCTCACAGCATGGGCCAGGGCAACGCACTGTCAGCAAGCTGCCTCCTGCCTCTGCTTCTACCAAAACTTGATTTGGCCATCTCCAGCTAGCTGAATTTCATTTTCCTGTGTGGGAGTACATGTGTGTAATAAAAAGTTGCCTCCTGCTGAGAGGCCTGAGTCAGAAGGACTTTTCAGATCCTTCCTGCGGCTGAGGGTTTTTCATGTGTGTTTCAGCTTCAGTCAGCATTTCAGATGGAGCAGGCTGCAGTCACGTGTTTTAAATAATGCAGCCTGATCAAGGAGACCACACACAAGAAAAGGGCTGCAGAAAGAGGCCATTACCACTGACTGATGGATAGTTTAAAGGAATCAAATCTTCTGCTTTCCCTTCGCTACTTTAAAGAAGTTAATTGAAAGGGAATTGTAATAATGAGAATTTAAAACAGAGATCTGCTTGTCCCAGTTACCGCTGTTCAAATTGCGGCCTCTAGCTGTTCTAATGAATGCGCCATCACAGGATATGTACATTGAAATCTGTTTAATCCTATTATGAAGCAAAGTTTGAAGGAAAAACATTATCAGTTGGTCTAATCATAGCTGTAGTGGGAGAAGAGGGGAATAAACCCCATGGAAACTTTTTGGTTTGAATTTTACCCCCAGACCCTTCTGCCCTCTAATAAAAGAAATCCTGCTAAACTTAAATCTTTAGAGTCCATCTCTCCTCCAGCATTACTGCCAGCTCTTCTGTGGCTTTCTGCAGCTCAGGAGAGGATATGGTGTTTTGGCTGTTCGAAGCTGTGGTTGCCTGAGCCATCAAAGGTGCTGTGTCAGGTGTGCTGCTTGGGCGGAGGAGGTGAGTGAGTAGCCATGCAGCCCGTGCGAAGCTGCAGTCCTTGTACCCGGCTATCCTGCCTTCGCCTGCTCAGGGGAATAGTGGCACTGAAAGTGAATGATGAAGGACGTAGCTGCCTCTCTGAGGCTGTGCTGATATAGCAAAGGCAGGGGAGCTGCACTGCCAGGCTCTCCCAGAGGAGACTGTTGTGTATTTGTAGAAGAGAAATGAACAGGTTTTGGGGAAAAACCCAACCCCAAACAGTTCCCTGGACATAACAGCAAAGGTCTTTTCATTGATAGAAATGTTTTGTGTCAGTGGTGGGTTAGGTATGCTTGTTAGGGATACCTTTCCCCATCCTAAGTGAAATAACCTCATTCAGGTGTAAACCAAGCCTGGATGATTTCTCCTCACTGAAACAGTTTGGTCCTAAGTAAAATGTCTGAATCTGTAATAAGTCACTGTAACTGCTTGAGTGACCAGAATTGGGTGATTCTGTAGCAGGCCAGGAAGCCTCACAGTTGTTACTAATTAGGCTGATTTCAGCCACGAAACATGAAATTTAGTCTCTTTTTTAGTATCCACTTCTATTTTTCCTTCTGCTTTTTTTATTCCAATGAATTATTTAGAGTCTTGCTGAGTTTTTTCTCCTTGAATATTCTTTAACAATACTTTCCTCAGTCTGATTACATATTAAGGGGATGGGGAGCACATTTTCTAATGGCTGTTGAAATTTGGACCATTTTTATTTATTTATTTATTACTTACTGTTGTTTTTATTGCTGCCAACATCATGAGCTTCCATTCTGCCCATCTTTGTCTCTGGAATATTTGGGGTTTTTTAATATATTTTTGTAAAGTAACCTCTTTTCTGCTGAGGATAAACAGTCCCGTTTACATCTGCTCTTCTAATCTCTGCTTGCTTTTTTCTGAGTTCCCGTACTCTTACAACACTCCTCAAGAAATGAGCTGCCCACAGCCTGTGTGTTGCACTAGGTTTGTGTTCCTAACCTGCGGCCCACAGGTGTGATCTGAACTCCAGAACACATTATTTTGGCCTGAGGTCTGCTCCTGGTTCTCCTGTCCCAAGGGTGCTTCTGCTGCTCAGTGATCCTGGAGCAGACATCCTGCATTACGTGATAAGAAATGTGAATGCTAATTATGCAACAGAGCGGGCTTTGTGTGTTGGCGTGGCTGGTGTAGCATAATCCTGTGACGAGGGCACTGTCCTTGTCTGTCACATGGTGGACATGTGAAAATCACGTGGCAGGGGATGGGTGGTATTGTACAGGCACCAACTACAGAGGCTACTGAGCTGGTATGGATGCAGGGCGGGGGTGCATATGCAAGGTTACACCATCCATCTGTGTAATAACCCAGGTGGTCCGCATCATTCCCCATCCACGTTACGTGGCATCCCACAGTCACAGCCCTCTGCCTTGATAGCTCTGTTCAATATTAATGGTTTGGATGATGGACTAGGGAAAAGGCTTTACTAGGTTTGCCAATAACACTGAGCTTGAAGGGACTCCAGGAGCACTGGAGGAGAGAATTAGGAATTGAAATGAACTGAAAGCCAGAATGCTGGTCAGCAGCAATGAGCGCAAAGTGTGCTCTTCTTGAGCAAGGAAATACAGCTGGAGCAGCACAGGGTGCAGCAGGGAGCTAGCACTGCTAGGGTGGGTCTGCTGGGGGCAACCTGGGGACCACAGCGAGTGACAAGCTGGGTGCCAGTCAGCAGTGCCATGTTGGGAGAAAAGGTGATCCTTGTGCTGGGATGGCAAACAGGACCTGCAAGAAAACAATGCAATCTCCCTGCTCATACCGGCTTCAATGGGGCCTTGGCTGTTTCTGGGTTTGAGTGCTGCACTCCCAGAAAATGGAGAGTATTCAAAAGGTGAAAGGAACATGGTCTAAAAAGCATGACTGGTAAGAGAATTTGACCAAAATGGAGATGTCTTTTCTTAAAAAAAATGGGAGAAGGAAATGGGGGAGGTGTGTGCAAGGATAACATGATATAAAAATACTATAAGGCTAAGAGCAAAAGAGCAATCTTTTGCCTTTGTCCATGGTACCAAGGTCAAAACATTATCTCCTTTAAACTGCAGCTATAAATACTGAGATTAAATGCCAGAAGTTTGTTCCTTACTCCTCCACCATGCTATGGCTAGAGGAGCATGGGGTGGAGGAGTTTTTCCTGACAGGTAGTATCTAAACTCCCTGGCTGACCCAGAACCTGTGAAGCAGGAGGTCCCTACTAGTCCCATTCCTCATTCTTAATTCCTCATTCTTAACTCTTAATTGTAATTCAGAAGGGAGGGGGGATAATCTTGTTGTGACCCTGCAATGTTCGTCACCACGTTTTCTGTTATACCTGATGTGTCTGATTAGTTCCTGAGTCCAAAAGGATGCTGATGCTACAGGAATATACAACTTCTGTGAGATGCCATGGGTACTGATGAACACAGTTTGCATTTGCGTTTCACTAATACCTTTCATGTGAAGCTTTGTTTTCCTAACAGCTAATTTATTAGCAAGTAAATTGAGGCTTGGATATTAAGACTGGCCAAATACCACTTAAGGGCCAGAACAGAGTCTAACAAAATTATAAAGTGTCCCCCCATCCCTCGTGTCTGCCCCCCCACCCCACCCCGGCCTTCCCCCTCCAGAAAAGCTATCTTGTAAAGTCTTTGTAATTATTCTTTAGGATGGAATCTTACAAGACTTAAAATGTATTGAAATATCAAAAGATTAATATTAGCTTATCTGCTGTTTAACTCTCTGTGACCCTGCTATGGAGATGCAAAGATTCCTAAGATTCCTAGCTGTTGTCCCAGCGTCTGTCGTGTTAAAGCATACATTCAAATGGTGCAGTGAATGCTCAGCAATCCTGCTGTCACTGATATTTGGAGCTGAGAAAACCTGGTTTCAGCCTCTTTTCTATAGAACCAGGCTGTTGTCTTCAAAGTGGTGGCACGTATGTGCTTTGACCTCTTTCTCTGAAGTCATTGCAGTAAGCACCTGTTGGTAAAACTGTCCATACGTAAAAGCTGTTGTTTCAGCCCTTAGTTCGTGGATAGTCCATTGTTTCCAACTCATCACTAGTCACTTCTGTGCTAGAAAAAGCAAAATTATTTCAGTGCATTTCGAATAGACTACACCGACATTTGAGGTGATGTATGTACTGGGAATTAATAAGTATTGTGTGCTATGTATAGCAGTGTGTGTGGCGCAGCGAGGCTCCATTGCCTTTACTGGGAAATTGCAACTTTTTAAGCAGCAGAAGCTTGGAGAAAATTGGAGTGACCTTTGTGGCAATGACTCTACTGAGAATTATCTTATTCTGCATATAACCTGTCTGGGCATTGCAACTGAATATCACTGCGAACAATTTAGCTTAATTGTAATCTGATTTCTTCAAATATGTCCTACATAGAAGATTTAAATTATGTTACTAAATGGAAATCCTTCTGTTAAGAATATTTGAAAGAAGATTGGCACACACACACTTAAAAACACATTTTTGGGGAGCCTGGTTTTTTTTTTTTGGGGGGGGGGTGTTATTTTTTAAAATCTATTAAACTGACCTACTAGTAAAAATTAATTTCTATTTTAAATATAACTGCTTTTAAGTGGGAAGCCTGCACCATCTTTTAACATGTGAAACAAAAAGTTTGATCGCCTACTTGAGTTCTGTTTTGCACAAAAATGTGCATTTGGAAGCATATCCCCATGCTTTAAATTTTGTAGAGTGGAAGAGCTGCTCAGAAGTGACTGTAACAGAAGTTTGTGTTGACAGGAAGCTGGTCTTACTGTGAGTCACCCCGAAAGGGGGTTTCCATGAATGAAATGACTGAATCTTCTTCTTTGTCAATCTATCTAACACACGCAACAAAACTAGATATGTTTGCAGTGCAAGATCTATCCATTATCTATGCCTTTTAACGGGATATGCCATGCACTTAATTCAGTCCAGTGAACTATGTTCATTTGCTAACAGAGTTGTTTTCACCTCTGGGAGCATTGGCATGTGCAAATCAGAAATCTCATTTAGAAAGGTGCATTTCAAGAGAAAATATCTGGACAGTGAGTGGTCTGAATGCTGCTGATGTTTGAAACAGAGAACATAAGCAAGGTGAGAACAGTGGGTGATGAAAAGACTTGCATCAAAGTGACATCACATCTGCATTAACTTGGTGTTCCTTTCTGCTTTGAGATTGCTGGATGAAAAAATTCACGTACAAATAATTTTTTCAGGGTATTTGTACATGAAGAATAGTGAACGCAGTATCATGTTCAGATGATGCTTCCATCTGTGCTTCACTCTTTCGTAAAAAGAAATTATGTGGAGAGAATGCCTGACTCCTGTACAGGGAAAGACAATTGGAAGAGTGTAAGAAGTGAAAAACTGTCTCTGTGCTTCCACCTTGCTAGGGAATGTGAAGCAGAAGAAAGGCATGTGGAGTCATGAGGATTCAAAATGGTGATACTACAAGAAATTTCTGTTCTACATCCAGGCACAATAAAAAGAGGAGCTGTTAAGAGATTTGGCTGACTTTGTGACTTCTGCCAGACTTCTGAACAATTCTGAAAACATTCTTAAAAAAATGTTCGGTACCTTTACCTCCATTTCAAAGACAGAGAACAGGGGAAATAACCATTTCAAATTTTTTAAAAAAGAAGTTGTGTTATCCTTCTTGCTTTTTTTGAAAAAAAACCCACCAAAACAAAACAACCTACCTCCCACACATGTGAATGGTTTTGGAGTCTGCCCGTGTTTGTTCTGAGTTTGAACATGCCTGTTACAGTGGTTCCTGTTCTCGACTATCGCTTCTACAGTCACACAAGGAGTTTGCAACTGTGCTCGCCGCTTGTGTTTTATATTAACAGCTTTGAATTACTGCTGTGTAAATGCTGGCTTAAACCAATTAAAAAACCCAAATAAAGTGTTCAGACCTTGGCTGTCTCCTCTTGAGCGCTTGACAGTAAACGGAACAGACAGTGTGTCTGAGAGCAGGGCACCCAGGACAGTTGCTGTTTAACCTCCTTGGGGCAGCCCGAGAAGAAGGGGGATGCGGTCCCCTCTGCAGCACGGGCTCAGGGTCTGCCTGCCAGATGGGAGCTGCCTGCAAGGCCCAGCTGGAAAGCTTTTGGAGCAGTTGAGGGAAATCTGTGACTTCTTTTCCCCTCCCATTCCCTCTCCACTGTGTTTATTCTACATGCTGGCAGTTGCTGCTTGAATCTGTGGATTGACTCGTTGCACGTGCTTTGCCACTGGACTCTCCTCTCCCTCCCCTGTGGGCCGAGTGACCTTTTATCAATCTTGCCTATGTGTTTAATGTGTTTAAACACTTGTCAATGTGTTTAATGCTGGTATTGGGAAGGTGCCTGCTTGCAGTGCAGTCCTTTCTCTTCTGGAAGTGTTGTGCAGGGAGCATCATGGTAAGAGGCAGCAATGTGTAATCACTGCATTTTCTGCTATCTGTTCTTCTGCCAAACACTGCCGTTCCTTTGGTCCTCAGTACTTGCACAGCTCACACAGTGAATTGCAGAGTTTATGTACTTCATATTGCTTTGGGTGGACAGACCTTCCTCTTCCAGGAAAAGAAGTAATCCTGAATAACACGTATGCTTACTGCTACACCTTCACCCTAAGTAATTTTTAAAAGATGATGTAAGTAAGGTGAAAACTCAGATTTGATAATTGAGTTTCTGTTCCAAAGATACAGTCACCAGCAGGGTCTCATGAAGTACCACGGATCTGTATGAATTCTTCATACATTTATGTGCTCTTTGAGGCCAGAAACAAACTCCTTGCATCTTCTGGTCTGCCTATGAAGTTTTCAGTATTATTGTGTGGTGATGAATGGTTTTTTTAAGCAGATATCTGACTGATTACTTTACAGGTTCTACAGCACTGCATTTTTAGGAGGCTAAGAGGAGATGCCTTCTGGGTTAGATACTGTTGAACTCAATCTGTGAAATCAGCTGCAGGGAATCCAGACTTCACTTGAGCCCCAGCTATTTGGCATCAAATTAGGAAGGTATTTTAAAGTGAAACTAGGAAAGTTGTGCAATTCCACAGGGAGCAGAGTCTAGAACAAACTCCTTTAAATTTTCTCACTGTTTTTCTACAATTTATTGATTTGTTTGTTCCATATCCATGACTACATAGCTGTTAGAAGTAGACTTTTTTCATCAGATGTGGTTCATATGAAACAGTTGCAGGCATCACAGTAATTCCTCGTTTGTTAAGTCTCCTGGGCTGTGGATACCAATCCTCTGGCAAGGGTGTCCTGCTTTCTAATGCTGCCCCGCCAGCATGCCTCGCCCTGTGCTTGAGGGAATCTCTTCAGTGCGAGACAGTGATTTGTCTTAGCTGCAAAACAATGAAGCCAGAGAATCAAGACTTGTTATTTTGGAATTCTGAAATGTGATGAATCATCAACCTTACTTCACAGGGCCAGAGGATGACCCTTTTGGAGTAATGGATCCAGTTTACTGCTGATACAGGTCATTCACTCAAATTTCTCTCTGTAAGATTTTGTTTTGGAGGGCATGCAAATCCCTCCATAGAGTTACACCCGTTACCCATGTGTTCATTGCTTTTGCAGCTTGCCTTGGTATCAAGCTATATTTGTGATGTGTTCTGTATATTTTGTTTATTGTATGTGTGATACAGTTTCCAGGGGACCAACTTTTCTGCATTTTGGTGAAGACCGCGGTGAAAAACAACCTGCAGTGTTATGCTACAGTATGTCAGATGTGGCTCCTGAATGGGAATGAAATGTTTTCAGTAAGTTGTGTGTTATTTTGTGGGGTAAATCAGTATGTGGAAGTGAACTTTAGGAAGGTGCCAGGCTTCCTGAATTTGTGGCTCTTCCTGCCTGGCAGTGCTTTTATCTCACAGGAGAGCATGGAGGTGTCAGTCACTATTTCTGCTGACCTAGCTTTTATTTTTTAACCTGGATACTCTGTGAACTGGAGCTTTTTTGGATGAGAAGTAACAACTGAGGGAACAGGGAGCAGCAACTCTTCCCCCATGTTAAACCTGAACCACACTTACATAGCAAGCCGTTTGTGGATTAGCAGTGTTTAATTCTGTGCAGAATATGTTAGTGCAGAAATATTGTAATGTTGATGCAGTTTTTGTAGCATTTTTAGAACGTTTGCAGTTGAAGGGCTGCAGCGTTTTGCATGCTGTTCTTCTATGGCCTGGCTCAAGTTTGCTGGTTATGAAACGAGTGACATTGCTGAGTGATTTTCTCAGGAAATAGTGCTCCCTCTGCTCTGGCCCGGGTCTGTGCGCATACAGCATATTCTCTTATTAGGCTGCAGCAGGCTCTGGTGCTGGTGTCAGCTCAATTTCCTCCTCTAAAGTGCAGGCCAAGGGCTAGAAGCCAAAAGCTGGCAATGAAACAGCTCTGGGAAGAACCTAGACCAGGAGTGAAAAGGGACATGGGAAGGATGCCAAGGCTCACAGAAACAAGAGACAGCAACTGCCAGGACGGTGCCTGTGAAAGGACCGCATCTTCCAGCACTATTTTCCTTAGTCTAGTAGAAGGGAAAGGAGCTGTTAATGCTACAGACAACTTTTAGTCCTTTTCTGTAAATATTTCTGGGCTATCTGCATATCTGCATGGGGAAAAACCTAACCAAAATCTCGTACAAAACCACTGAGAAAATGCACTGTTTCACACATACCTTTAAGTGAAAAGAGAATGAGATGAGCAAATATTAGATGAGAGGGCTGGTGGTACCATTCAGTGACTACAGAAAGGGGCTGCTTACGTGGTCATGAGGATGTTGTGAGATCCTGCATAGCTCGGGTCATGCTGCCCAGGCTTGAAACTTCTCTGTAAAGAAGGAAGGGTGGATTGAATAGGTGCTTTAGCCTGTGACATGAAAAGAGCTATGTAAGTAGCTCTTTTTGAGTTATTTGGGAGAGAAAGAGTGAGTCAGTGAGTGTGAGAGAGGATGGAAAAAATAATATCCTGAGTGCAGGTAAATCAGCATCTTGTGACAAGAATGAAGTGTGGGCTTATATGTACAACTTGGTTGACATTTGATGTGTCATACAGAAAGCCAGACTGCAAGCATTAGAAAATCATGCGTTAGTCCTTGAAAACCATGATGCTACCTTTAGAATAATGAAATTACAATTAAAACAATAACAGCTCACGATATTGCTCATCTTTGACATCTGAGCCTTTACTATGCTCTTGGATTATATTTTTCAGGATTTTTATCTGCAGCTTTGAGGCAGGGGTACTTAGTTCAAAACTGAAATGAAAGATTAATTTGTTATCACTGATGACCAAGGTCCGCCTCACCCTTGGTCCCAGGGCCTCCTGGCTCCAGCCTGGCGTGCTGCCTGGTGCCTGCTCTGTGCCACTGGCAGCACCATGCTTTCTGCTGGCAGGTCAGTGTGTCTCGCTGTGTTTCCCAGGCAGTGTGAGGTGGGACCTGCTCCTGGGCCGGGCTGTTGTGCTGAGGGGCTCTGTGTTAGCTGCCCATGAGGCTGCTGTGGAAGGGAGACTGGCCTGGCCTTGTAGCTAGGTGCAGATAAATCGGTGTACGTCCCTGGCTCGAAGCTCGCTGCCATGCAGTGATGTGGCTGGTGAGCGCATGCCAAGCGCCATCTGCCCCGGGCAGCCTGAAGTGGGCGGTGCGGATGGAGGAGCGGGGGTCTGGGACCAATTTTGGGCTCTGCTGGTGATATGCTGTGTGATTTCTAGTGAGTTCCATGCCTTTGTTTTCTCTCACCTAATCCTGTCTGTTCTGATTTTCATTTTGTCAGGACAGGAATACCAGCATTATCTCTTTCTCAAGAGCTAAATGCCTCTTTGAAGTATTCTAAATTAAAAAAAAAAAGAGCCCTCTCTTCACTCCAGCCTTTATTTTAAATTAAAATCCACCCCCCACACCCCCCCAGTGTTGCCTCTCATACAAATGGTAATACTGGCCCTGATTCCCTGTGAGCAAGCAGTCTGTATTGTTGTTTGTATTACTGTTGAGGTTGCCAGTTAGATCTGACAGCAACACTTTGCACCGATTCTGGGCATACGGACAGCTGGCAGAACCCTGGTGAGTTCCTGTTTTACACATGTGTTTTACTCCGCTCCTCAGATTTGGGAGCTGTTGTATCCAGTGCACACCCCTGAAATGCCAGTGCTTTGGAAGGAACGCTTGCTCCGTAAGGTAGGGTTATGTCCTTACCAAAGAGAGATGTGTTTGTACAGTGAGAGCTAACTGGGTATCACACCTCTGCAATGCTGTGAAATTCCAGTGCAACAGGACATGCACTGATGCAGGCAGCCAAGGTCGCTGCCGTATCCTCTAGCAGTGAAATGAAGAAAAAAGCCCATCTGGCTATTTGAGAAGTTGAAACCCCAAATATGTAGGCTGCGTCTATCTCCACTTTGCCTTTGGAGACAGCTAACTCGAGCTTTTGATTTTGATTTTCAGAGGTCAGCACCTTGATTTCTGGGCTGTGTTTTTGGGGAGCCCTCAGTAAATGGAAGTTTTCCTATTTGGAGTAGCGTAGTGTGAAGAGGTCTTCTGTGCCCTGGGAGCATTGCACTGGCATACATACCCTGTTACCTTCCATTTCAGAATTTCTTTAACTTGGATGAATTAAAAAATTGCAGCACATTTTTGGCAGGTTTAGTTCTCAGGCAGAGCAGTGTGGTGAGCTGGGTCACTGCATTGCCAGTGGTGTCAGGAGGAAGAGGATGAAGGGAGGGGTGAGGAGGCAGCAGGGCAGCGCAACCCTTTCCGCACTGGTGTGATGGTAGGTCACTTAAGCCCGGCATGAAGCCACACTGATGGAGCTGCTGGCTCCGTCTGCTTAGCCCCATGCAGGGATTTGCTCAGGTGTGCCTCTCGTTAAGTAACTGCACCTTTGTTTTGCTGGGGGAATAATTAATGACGGCGCCCTGGACCCTTTTGCTCCTGCACCCTGCTGTTTAATCGTGGCAGGTCTGGCTTAGCTTTTACTTTTTCTAGGACTGCCTCTCTGCCCATCATTTTGCTTGCTTTGGGAGGGTGGTCTTTTTCCTTAAGACTAAAACCCACAGACTTTAAAAGCCCACAGTAATATATTTTTTTTTTAATCTTCTAGTATTTTTTAACTGGTAGCTTTTCTTATACCATGTACTTTTTGTTATCTGGTGACAAAATACCCTTTGTCCTCTTTTCCTCCTCCAAGCATTTGAATTTAAGTACATTTAAGCATCTATGAGTCTGTATACATTTAAATAATAGCTAATGGCTATGCCACTGTCACTATAAACCAGATTTTTCTTACTGCAGTGATTAGGGGGAGAGTAGGAAAAGGAAACTTCATAACCATTGGCACATGAAAAACTAGTGCCAAATCAGTGCCAATGCAAATTAGTACAGCTTTTTCTTCAGAAAGCAATGGTGGCTATACTTAGAGCATGCCAGGACATTCCTGATCTTGTCTAAAAGGAGGGATTCACATGCACCCCATCAAGTGGCATCACAAGAGGAACTGGCCCAGCCTGGGTAGCGGGGGTGTGATGCACAGCTCTGCTGGGGCAAGCTTGCAGGACTGCCGGAACAGACCTCTGGCCATAAGCTGTTTCGCTGCCCACCTTCATGTTTTGCAGAGCTGCAAAAGCAGCACTGTCAGTCAACACATGGTGAGTTTAAAAAAAGGGAAAGGAGCAAACCAAACATCAGGGTTTAACTGAACAACAGCTGGGCTGCTATTTCTGTCAGAACTCTTCGAGCCTCCCTGACAGTCCCACACAGTTCCTGCAGCTCTAGCAACACAGTGCTTCATCTTCGCATGGCATAGCTCTCCATCCAGAAGAACCTGCTCAAATACAATTGGGTTTACTGCTGTTGCTGAAAATCTCTGCTCTCCTGGGTCTCCCTGTTGTGAAAACTTCCCCAGCTTATCAATAGCATATCTATTATGAGACACTTGTCTTTACTCTGAAGCTCTGCCAGACACTGCAAGGCAGCAGCTCATCACACAGTAAATCTGCTTTTAACTGCATTGGAACAAAAACCTAATGTAGTGAGAAAAATGGAAAGAGGGAGACAAAAGTGATAAAAATCAAATTAGATTCACTATGCACACAGATTTTCAAACCGAAAGCACAGTGATGTTGGGAATAGAGGGGAGAAAACAGAGCTTTAAAAACAAGGCATAAAGGCAGATGCTGTCCTTGCTTCCCTTCTGGAGTTGCTTTGCATTCTGCAGGCACAACCAGGGAAGACCGCAGTCAGGGCTTAGGCAGATGTTCCCACAGCTAATTACTGTCACGGTGCAAAATACTGCTCCCTTTCTTCACCCCTGGCTGTTCCCATTCCCACGGCAGAAGCGGTGTCCCCGTGGCGGTGAGCGCAGGGGGTCTGTGAGCCCTTACTCTGTGCTGGTGCAGAGCCCCACAGCCCAGCCTGAGCTGCAGCATGTGCAAGGTGATGGGATTCACTGTGAACTGCAAGGAGCATCGCTGTCCTTACAGCTGAGGTAGGGTCCAGTGACCCTTGTTCATGGGGTGGTAGCACACTGCTTGGGCATGGTGACACCTTGTTGCTGTGGACATCTGCCCAAGCCCTTCCGCAGACCCAGGAAGGGTGCTTGGCCAGTTCCTGGTGTGCTGATATAGCGTATATTAGCAAAGTGCTTATGTTGCTTCAGCTGTTCCAGGAAAGTTTGATTTATGCTGCTACAGTAAATAGCCTTTCTTCTCGATGGGAAGGCATGTCTCTATCAGCATGACTCTGCTGGGTTCAGGTTTTCCATCGGCAGGGCAGTGCCTCCAGGGGCAGAGCTAGCTAGCTGTAATGGTGTAGATGAACCCTGACTCTGCTTAAAGAGGGAGGATCAGCCACTGTAGCCCCAAAGCAACAGCTTTATTAGGACAATGGAAAAAAACCCCCACCCTGTGCTTTCTCAGGCCCCAGTGCTTGTGGTGCAACTTTGCTGCAGCACCATGGCAGCGCTGCTTGCCGCAGAGGCTGTGGCTTGCATGAGGGAGGCACAGGTATTGCTACCTGCTGTCGGTTGTACGTGCTGGGAGGGAGCCTGGCTTTTCTTCAGCCAGATCCAATACTTCTGGGCCACAGGAATGCGTTCAATTCTCAAAGGCCCTCCTCCAAATAGTTCTGAAACTGACCCAGAGCCAACTGAAATCCGTGGAAGATGATCTACTGACTTCAGTGGCTTTTGATCCAGACTCCAACGGTGCCCTAAACACTCTTGCCTTTGCTGTCCCACCCTGTTGCAGTTCCTGTGAAAGCATGGAGTACACAGCTGGGTGCTGTCTGCAGGTCCAGGCTCTCCCTGCACTTTCATCCACTCCTCCTTTTGTGGGCATCCTCAAGTATTTTCCAATCTGGTTTTTCAGCTGCTGACCCAGCAGCGGGGAGCTGGATGGGAAACAGCCAGGTTTTCCCAGGACTCGCACAGGTTTGGTTTTGGGATGATCAATCAACAGCTGCTGTTGATAAAGCAATATAATTAACGTTGTCCAATCTTTGCTGATAATCATGTTTCCTTCACTAGTGCTGGGGGGCAGTTTCACCCTCCTTGCATCTTGTTTTTGAAAGCAGCTGCCTTATCTGGCCAGCACAGCAACTTCAATTTTGTTCAATTGTGAAGAAAACTTGTGTTCAGGCAACACTGGGGAGGGTAGGGTGGAGGGAACACCACCAAGGACCGCACTATCCTGTGGGCATTGGATTATGCCCAGCCATGGTCCAGGCTTGGTGTGGACACAGTTGCTGCCACAGAGGCATTTCTTGTTTGGCAGAAGCTCTCAGTAGCTGTTACTTGTGAATGCTCTTTATTGTGAATGAAGGGGGAGCACTAAGAAGTTTGCACCTTGGTGTTGTGCTTACAAAACGTTCCCGGTCTTCTTAAGTTCATGTTCCTCCCTTGCAGAATTGTCAGGCTGGCCGGCTGCTTCTGGTTGCACCTTTGGGATGTGAAGGTGCCAATGTGTTAATGTTGATCTGGTTTTGCTCCAGGGATGGAGTCACAGCCAATTGGAAGGATTTGCAAAATGTGTTAAATGGCCCCTGTGTGGAAAATCTTTTTCATAGTGAAAAGCAAAGTGCAGGCTCCAGTACACCCCTGGCCCACTCCTCTCGCAGGAGGGTGTGCTTGCTGCCCTATGCTGGCCTGTGCTGCAGTTGCACGCTGGCATGGACCAGGGCTGTTCTGCCTTCGCCCTCTGCATGGCACCTGGGTTTGGAGCAGGAAGCCAGCTACTTTCTGCTTTACTTCTGCCTCTCTTTTCTTCTTCTTTCTTGCATTACTGCTCTAATCCTTTTCCTTAAAAAAGTAGTGTTTCTTCTACCCTACTCTACCCTACTCTACCCTACTCTACCCTACTCTACTCCCTCCTTGTGCTCTTTTTCTTACCCATATTAAGCCACCGTCACAATGGGGTTAATTCTGGGGCGTCACTGTATAATAACAATAATAATTACCAGCATTCTCCTCCATTTTTTATCATATGAAAATACAAAAGCACATGCATGTTATATGCCTTGTACCAAGAGTTGGCTTAACCTTGCAAAGCAAGTCTGGGTGTAATTTGGGCCTGAGCAGAAGGGAATGTCTGAGGAAACAAAATATGCTAGAAACAGCGTGTTGCAGTGGTGCAGACTGAATAGTTTTCTGTCTGCCTTTGCAACAAACCCCCAGAGAGCCAGCCTTTGAATGCGCAGGCTGTTTCCCCCTTTGCACTGGCCCTTCAGCTCATATAGTTGTGATTATCCTAAGCTACTTTGCATTCAACTGAGTTGGTGGAGGAAATCAGAAAATCCCTGTCTGTTAAATGAGTACTGAAGCCAAGAACTTGGGAAGCAACTTGTAATTGGAAGCGTTAGTGTTTTCTTATATGTGGCCAGCGGCAGGTAATCCATGGGATGAAACAGTCATGAATAATGCACTGAACCCATTTCTCTGTGCCTAGCCTGAGTTCCTAAAAAACCCCTCATTCCTCCAGGTGGGCTGCTACTACTGAGACCTTGGATATTGTATTTGAACCTTTCAGCCTCTTGCAGCTGCTGTGGGGCGTGGGCCGGGTTATCGGGTCCCTGTGCCAGCACTCTGTGTGTCAGCGCGAAGGGCGCCTGAGGCTGCTGTGGCTGCCCAGCCCCTGTGCACCCACCTCATGTGTCAGCACCGACTTGGCAAAGCGTGGGGCAGTGGAGAAGCGAGCCTTTACTGTGCAGAGCCACATGTGTAAGCTGTGGGTGAGGGTATCTGACTGGGCAGGTGAGGAGCCTTAACTTGCTCCAAGTTGTGAAAGAAAATTCATTCCTCTGGTCACTGAGCTTCAGTGTATCTATGCTGCAGAGGGGCATGGGTGGGCTGCCTCAGACACTACTGGCCTGACTGTAGCAGCAGAGACATCGGCACAGACTGTAGAACCTGCCTGGGACTTAGCCAGACTTACTGGGGAGGAAAGCTGTGGTTGTACCCCACTGGCATGCCTGGTGAGCAACAGGAAGGCTCTTGCACAGCCCTTCCTTGGGTGCCTTTCAGCTGCAGCCAGCTCGCTGCGCTGGCCCTGCTCACAGCCAGGATGCTCGTTGCATGCCGGTAGCTTAGTGCTGCCTTGTGAACTGCTGTAACAGCAGAGCAGTTGTGTCCTTTGCTGTTTGGCACAACTTGCTTCCCAGCCTCTAGGACACCTGAAGGTTTCCTAATTTGCTGTTGCTCCTGGGTTCTACTAACACAGTTTTCTGCAGAAACCCCACTTGCGTGAACACATCTAGCAAAACGGTGCAGGGCTGTGCACAAAGAAAAGAAATGGGTGAATGCTGAAAGGATGAACACTTGTGTTTTGTTGCCTCAGTGTGCAGTTGGCACAGTGTTTTAAATGGTGGCACTTGGTAAAGATGTTTCCCTATTGAAGACAGCAGGTGAGGCCACCGCTCCCTTGGGAAGCAGCCAGAAGAGTTCCTTGTGCGGCGGGGCAGGGGGATTAGCCTGCCCTGGCAGGCAGCAGGCAGAGACTGATAGAAGGGGTGTGGGATATGGGATGCAGGATGTAGGACGGGGATGTGGGATGTGGGATGTTCAGCCAGCCCAGCTCGCACTCCCCATGGGGGCTGCAGTGAGCCCCCAGCCCTACTGCTCACTGGGTGCCTGTGCCAGCCCCATGGTGGGGCACCCAAAGTCCCTCTGTGCCGGGACCCGCTGCCTGCCTCCTCCTGGTTAGGATTCATTGCCTGGGCAGGGGCTCCACATCGCCTTGGCAGCCTCAGTGTTGGTTTAGAGGGTGGTTTGCAGAGGACAATGTTTGGCCTTTGGAGGCAGTGGACAATATGCTGTGGAGGCAGGAGCAGAGCTGGGAGATGTGCGGGCAGAGTTCAGGCAGAGGAGAGGTGAGAGCATTATGTGAACCTTGTGTGATTAGTTGTGCCAATGCAAGTGCATTTACCCAAACTCTTATGGTGCTTAGGTGGACAATAACACTGAAATTTCTCATTTTGATCTCTTTCTTCTCTATGCTGCTCTTCTCTTTCTTATGTTTTCCCCTTTATCAATGCTTTTCACTGTCCTAAGCTGCACTGAAACTTTAAGAACATAGTCTCCTCTGTTTTAAGAGATTAAATTATCATAATAATAATTAAACAGGTGAGCAAGATCCCCTGCCCTCGCTTTTTCTCAAAAGAAAAAAAAAGCACTGACCACTTTCCTTCCCCTCCCTGTGCAGGTTCGGGGAGCTGTATGGCTGCGCCATGAGGGACAGGAAGAGCTTCCTCCTCAGGCGTGTGTTACTGAGAAGGGGTGCTTAAACCCCTCCAAAAACTTTCCATTCTGTTTCAGGAAGTGACACTGTCGTGCTGGAATTTACAATGAAGTTGTGAATGTGGCTGGAGCCTGGGGCTTCTCCGCGAGAAGGCCCCTTTGGCCAGCTGTATTCAGCTCTAATGAGAGGGCTAAATTCTTCCTGAAAGGCGTGTTTTCCATTTGGCCCTTTTCCTTCATCAATCGCTGTCACTTTAGACAGAAGGCCCTGCATGCAGCTTCCCTTCAGCTTGTGTGCTGCGCTGGGGCCGCGCTCTGCAGAGGACAGGCTGGCCTACTAAAATGCATCTCTGAGCCCCCCGAACAATAGCGCTTTGTTCGAGCAGCACAGTGCAGGCTCAGTTTCCCAGGCTTTTCCTTTTCTCCTCTCCCCTCTCCTGATGGAAGCCCCCAGTGATGCAGGAGCCGGCAGCGGCTGCTGCCACCGGCTGCCGAACAAAGACGTGGGGGGCTTGGGTGTCCCTGCGCAGCATGGTGTTCCCTCCTCCCCCGGCGCCTGGGTCCAACTGCAGGTACTTATGGATCATCTGTCTCAAGCACAACAGACCTGAGTAATTTCACCAGGAAATGCAAACTAGGGTGCAAGGAGGGCTCCAGCTGTCGCTCAAGCAGCTTCACAGGCAGGCAGGGCACTGTGCCCCTGGGGACAGAGGATGAAGGCAGCCTGGGGTCACTTTGGCGAGGGTGGTGTGCTGTGGCAGCCTTATGGTCTGCTCCTGTCAGCTGCAGCGGGCTGGGCGTCCTGGCAGCCTGGCAGCTTGCTGCGAGAGGACTCCATGGCTGCAGGGTCCCCGCAATCCTGATACCTGGACTTGGTACTCCACAGCACTGTTCAGGACAGATAAAGATGCTGGAGTGAGGAGCAACAGGGTGAAGTTTGAAAAAAAGTAGCAGTAGGCTGACCCTTTGCAGCAAGTCGATGGTGCTCGTTCACAGAGGCAGACAGCAGTGATACCTAGCCCTCACACAGGCTTTGCATCAACAGACAGGGAAGTACCCCCAGAAGAAAGGAGGAACACTAACTCCATTTACAGATGAGGAAAAAGGGATATGCCCAAGATCTTGGTGTCTCAGGTCAGACCCCAATTCTGTCCCAGTGGGCCCCATGCCCACCCTCACGCTCCTCCTGCCTTGTGCCCCTTGCTGCTGCCAAACAACAAGAGACTGCTGTTGGAAATGCCTGGCCCTGGCAAGGCGCGGGCTGTGAAGTGGGGAGGTTTATCAACCTGTATTTCTGTCCATTGTTGGCAAATAAAATCAAGCATCATGTCAGGTGGGTGTGCTGTGATGTGCGGTGATGCTGTTTTCTTGCAGATATGTTCAGAGACCATCACGTCCAGGCTGGAAGGGTGCTGGTCCTGCTGGGCTGAAGGGGTGTGGGTGAAGGGGCTCAGGTGTGCCCCATCCCCAGGCAAAGTTCCTGCACGGCTGCCCTCCAACCATGGCTGAAGCAGGTCCAGGCTTTGGCCATCCTGTTCTTACAAGTTCTGCATCCCCAAGTGCCTAAAAATGCGATTAGTGGGTTTCATATGGCAGATGGAGAAACGGAGATCATGTGTGACTAAATTAACTGCAAACAATAAATAGCAGTGACCCAAATGTCAGAAAGTAAGTCAGTGCCTGGCAGTCACTGACGTGCTGGAACACTTCTTTGGCTTCAGTTGGACCCATGCGCATGGCTCTGGAAGGTCTGCCTTGTGGAATGAGCCCAGAAGCTGCTACAGTCTGCTGCCCCATGCCCTGTCCTCATGAGCTACTGCGCTATCTGCATCATCTGGAAAGTGGTAAGAAATGCTGTTTCTTATTTATAGGATCCATAGTCACAAGCAATTCTAATCTGCACAGTGCAGAGCCACTGGTGATATAAATGGATCGAGGAATAGCTGCATCTTGCATGTGATAAAAATGGTCTCAATCCTACAAAAGAAAATTGCCATCATATAACCTACAGAGAGGAGCTGAAAACACAGTTCTTTGTGCGATCGGCTTAGTATCTGCAGGATCTGGCCTTGTATCTGTAGTCATTGATACTGCTGGATGTGATTGTTCATAAACAGTAATTCAGGGATGATAAAAAGATGTTGTTAAAAGAGCAGCAAGCTCCTACTCTAGTGCAAGTTCTTTTTTTGGTCTGTTGCTACAGCAACTCTCTACTAAGAACAAAGATGACAGCAAGATATTAAATTTTGCAGCAACTCAATTGACTCTTGATTTGCCTTCTTTTTTTGCCTTCAGTAACTGAATCCTACTCCACTAATTGTGTTAGATTTCAGATAGAAATCATGCCTTCCTGTGACAAGAATTCCTGCGTTGCTTCTTCCTCCTTCCCCTTAGAAACCAATTAAATAAAATTAACTTATTTAAATCCAGTGGGTGATTATAAACACTAGATTTCTTGGCTTTATTTATTTTACATGTGGGCATTATGTATTTTAAGCCACAACTCATATTCTGTACCAAAATCCCCAAATCCTTAAAAAGAAAAAGCCTTCTTTAAACAGAAACACACAGTTCTTGGCAAGTTTGGTTTTGGCAAAGTTCAATTTATGCCAATGGTGTAGATCAGGAATGTATAATCTAAATTACTGTAACAGAGGTTGTCTGAAATTATGGAAGTTAACATTGTTTTTAAAGCAATACTGCATTTCAGTTCCTCTTCCCCCACCCCACAGTCTTCATTTCTTGTAAGGCAGACCGTGAGAAGGCCACTGAACCTGTACCTCTGCACACGCGAAAGCCCCCCACTGTGGCAGAATGACAAATGAACCACATAGTCTGGCGGGACTGTCGTCTTCAGACCCTCGGCTGTTGGAGGTCAGGAACTTCTGCATGGAGACAGTTACAGCGGAACCTTTGAAGCAAATGTTCTGCCTCTCTGTGTTTGACTGTCACCCGTGTGTGCCGTGGGCATTGCTCCAGACAGGGTTAACCATGCTCATCACTGCAGAAGACGGGTGCAAGGGGAAGGAAGGACAATGAAGTTTGTCAGATGACACAAAATATGGACTGCTGCTAAAACTGTGATGGACTCTTGGAAAAGCAGGTAACCAGGGGAGAACAGCACCCTCCCATATGAGCAAAGCATAAATAAACCACATCCAAACTACAAATTCAACTGCAACAAATGTTACAGGTTTATACCAAAACCTTGAAGCCCATGGAAGCCAGGCTGGCAGGCAACGTGCCGTGCGCTGCATGGTGGAAACTACCATTGCCCTTGCAGGCAGGAGGAGATGGCGACGGCTTGGGACCACGCTGCGTGGTGGAGCTGCTTCTCCTGGAAGGGCACGGGGGCAATCCTCACCCGTGGGGAGGGAGGGAATCAGGGGAAATGGAGACAGGGAGGAACAACAACACACGGGGAAAGAGAGTTGGCTGTTCCACATGCAGTATTACATCTTTAGCTTTACTCTTAATTAGTGGGAGCATAAAGTATAGCTCTGGCAGCTTCGGATTCAGCACGGTGTGTACAGGAGAGACTAACCCAAGCAGAAGTCTGAGCCACCGTGGTTTTAGTACAGGAATAAATCTAAGAAGCAGACCAACGGAGTGAACCAGAAACAAGATTCCTGTTGCACCTCCCTGAAAGCTGTTAGGCAAAAGCACTTACTTACTTGTGGCCTTAAGTAGTACAGGGCAAAGGACTCCAACCCATCCTATGGATAGGACTTAAACAGCTACTCAGATATCAAATGCACACCTTGGATATTAGGATGCAAATGAGAGCATTGTGCAGGTGACATCCTTCCTAGAGAGCCTGGGACAACAGACCCTCCTGCCTTTTGCAGGGGCAGCTGTGACTATTCCTCTCTGAGAGGAAGGATGTGGATCGGCTTGGGGGCTCCCATGCTGAAGGAGCATGTCTTCAGGCCACCTTTCACCATGGCCTGACACCCTGTGCTCCATGCCACCAGTGTGGGTGCCAGGTCCCCTGTTTCTGAAGCAGCGGCGCAGGCACCAGCAGAACCTGCAGACTGCAGGAGAGAAATGACAGCGCAGCTCTGACCGCATAGTCTTGATAATCTCCCCAAGGAAGTAAGAGGTAACAGATCTTACGCAGGAAACAGTAAGACACCTTTCACAACTGCTTACGCAATGTGTAGTACTACTTTGGCCTTGCACAGTTACACCAAAGTCTGAGTAGATTTTGACTCAAATGCCTTTTACAGAATTGCTGTTGTCAAGTTGTTTATCATAATACCTTGTGGCTTTAGTCACAAGAAAATATTCCCATTTCTTACAGTGACTTGTTGACCAGCATAGTGCTGAATTCTACCATTACTATAAAGGCTTAAAAATGTTAACAATGAAAAACACAGATGTCTTTTTCAGGGCTCGTATTTTTAGACTGCTCCTTTTCTTTGAATATTAATATCTTCAAAGATACTACACTCATATTTTTTGAAGATATCCTTCTACTTACAACTGAGCTGTTGAAATGCCCAATAAAATGAAAATAAAAAGCAAGCTTTTGGGAAGCTTTACATGAAAAGGAACATGTTGGGTCCCCCTATGCAAACTGTTTGGGAGGCAATGCAGCCCCCTTTTAGCAAATTGTTCCCAGTAAAAATTGGCTTCTTACCCATGGACATTAGTGAAGGTAAACCGCAAATAATCTGGAGAATAGATAGTGGAAGCTGCACCAAGTTTTTAAATTTGCTGCACCAAGTTTTGTTTGGTACTGTCCACAGCACAACACTTCTTTCCCGAAAGGTTCCCAGCACTGCTTTGTTGGCTCAAGGCTGTTGCTGTAGAACGCATGGCCACCTCCAGCACAGATTGCCACCAGCTTTATCACTGTGGCTTGTGCTGAGCATCACTTCCAGGACTGCTAAAGGAGAGAGTCTGGGTCAGCTCACCTTGTCCTTGTAGCTCTGCACTGGAAAACCTCCATAGTGTGAGAAAGGCCACAGATGGAAGTGACAGTAATTGCTTCTGATTCCCTTTTTTTTCTCCTTACAATTGCAGCTTTTCTTTGTTCATCACCCCGTGGATACTGCTCTCTCCTGTGCTGTTTGAAGCGTGCTCTGCCTCTCAAGGATTGTAATGAAGCAGTTACACATTTTGTGTATTTTGCTGCTTACTGTGGGGCTTCTGGGAAGGGCTACTTCCAGTCTCCTAGTGGGAAAGGGGAAGAGAAAGAATCCACAGGTTATGCCAAGGAGTCAGAGCTTTTAGTCAGTGATGCAGGTCCTGAGTGAGGCAGGCTATCAAGATTCTGGGCATCTTGAAACATGGGAAGAAAGGGGCTGCTCTTTCCTAGATCTGCTCCCTAGTTTGTTCTTCCAGCTCTGCATCTGGTGAAGGAACCGCATCAGTACGATCCTAGAGAAATGCAACCATTTTTCATCTATCTCAAATGGCTCAATATCTTGAGCCTTGCAGCCTCCCAGAGTCTTCACATGGAAAACCTAAGGCATATGGAAACCAAGATTTGTCCTTGGATGCAGTTATTTTGGGTGTAAAGACAGGATACATCGCTATAGCTATGTCAGTGCCAAGTTACAACGGCACTTCACTACACACATAAAAAGGACACAGAGGGAGAACATTCTCCTGCTAATATGACAAGATAACAGCACTTTTCTGGCAGCAAAAGAGTATGCAAGGTTTAAAAAACCAAAAGTGATGTAGTGCAGCACAACTTCCATATTACATGTCTCCAATCAGTTTATTCTTACTTTGGGAAACATGTACATGGAAGTCTTTTTCCAGCTGTTCAGTTATATTAGTGCTGTGCAATATCCATGGAGCAGACAGGCCATCAGTGCTGGATTCTGGTTCCCTAGTTTGTATTTCATGGATTTTATTCCACAGATGATCCCACTGGAGTGCTCTCTTGCATGAGCAATCTCTCTGAGTCTGGCTGCTCTCCATGGTTTGCTGCAGGTCACACGAGCCTGAAGAAAAGCCCACATCTCCTGGCAACCCCTGAGCCTAAACTAGAATAGTTGCTGTCGCCAAGTAGGGCTCTATGGCAACTTCCCCAGCAGGCTGCAAAGGGTCCTGCAACACATCAAAGGTGAAGGTTGCCCCCCTTCCCCAGCTCCATCAAACGAAGGTGTGGCACAGTGCATTCTGCCCTTCTGAGATCTCATGAAAGCAGAAAGACCATGGAAGATTTGGGGTCACATAGCATGAGCTGCCTTACTCTGGGATGGGTAACTGGGGGCAATGCTGCAGCTGTTAATACTTGCATAAAGTTGTGAAGGGTTTTAACAAATAGCTCAATGTCCGTATCGGTTGAGGCTCGGCATGCCCATCAGCCTGTCTCCAGCCTCCCTTCGCAAAGAATCCCTAATCTTAGAGTTGGTATTATCAGAGGGTCCGCCCGACCTGAGGCAATAGTATGCGAGCATCTCTCTGGAAACAGTTTTTGCATACTTTTCTAAGGCAGCTATGTATATGTTAAGCATATCATGAAACACTTACAGTCTGAAGCTGGAAACAAAGAGTGCAAGACAGCTTCTGCCTAAAGAATTCTCCTTAATTTAGGAATTGCTTTAAGCAAACATTACATCTGCTTCCTGAGCACACACAAGGCTACTGCCCTGGAAATAATCTGCATTAGCCTTACTGGAGTGACCACGTTGCCATAGTTACTGTTGGTTTCTCTATATCTCTAGCTTGAAGTATTTATTATGATTAAATCCCATCCCATCCCATTCTTAATTTAAAAATCCTGTGTTGAAAGTGTCACAAAGTGAATTATAATGTAATCCTTCCTTTTAGAGAGCTGTTTTAAGTAGAAATTCCACAAACGATCTTAGACGTTGACATTTATTAAAGAACATTAATACATGATTGGATTATTTTTCTTCAGACATCGCTGGTTCTTTATTCTTAGTGATATCTGAATAGCAGAAAATCCTGACGCTATTACAAAATTTTGTGATAGTTTGGGTTTTTTCTTTCACCACTGTATTGCGGATCATTCTGGGAAAAGATATGTAACAGCCTCAGATTCTCAACTTTGACCTCAGGGGCAGTCACATATTTGAACCAATCTGGTAAGAAAATCAAAATCTGTCCTATGACACAGCTTGTTGTTAAAAATTTTGGTACTTGTTCTCCTGTTACTTGTGAATGTTCCAAGAAGTAACAGCCACTGGGGTTATAAAGTATTATATAAATATATTTTATTTATATATAAATTATAATATATTATACAATGGCCTGTGCTTATCTTTTTCTGGTTTTGTTTGTTTGTTTGTTTGTTTGTTGGGGTATTTTTGTTGAGAGAGAGCTCCAAACCATAAGGTCCCAGCCCTACTGGTCTTTGCTGCAGAGGAACACATCATTATCCCTGCACTTTACGAGCATGTAATCGTTACGTAAGTTAGCTTTCCTTGCTTTGGGAAACTACAGTACAGTTGTATACAACAGATCTTTTCCCATCCCAATGGTACCCTCTCCAGTGACCTCGTATTCCTGGAGGATCATTCTTTGACACCTCTCAGCTTTCCTCGGCGTCCCCTCCCTAGCCCCACTCCAAGAACAGCCCTGGGCAGTCTTTCTTCCATGAGGCTAACCCTTGGGCTGGGACTCACACACAGCATCCCAGCCCCTTCCTGGATTCCCCTTGCAGGGAATGCAGCTGCGTTTGTTGTTCGCATAAAGTCAGGCTTTTGCTTGTCCGTGGACAGCACCAGCTGCAGCCCTCTGCCCCGATGTGTGCGTGGGTGTGGGCCGGGAGCGAGGGGTTTCCAGCAGCATCGCTGTTGGACCCCACCAAGCCCGACAGCTGCAGGACTGTCACTTGGTTTGCAGAATGCTTGTTATTCTTCTTCTTTCCCACCAGAGTAGTTCTGCCAAAGACTGTTTTTATGTAGAGCAAGATTTACTACCAAACTCGTGCTTTTGGAGCAGCAGATAAACGTTTAGTGTGAATGGTGCAGAGGAACAGCGCATTAATGGAGAGGATTGTGCGGACTCTGTAGCAGACTGAGGTTTATCTCAGGACCCTTTTGTTTGGTAGGTGATTTGTTATACACAAGAAAATGCCAAAGACACTCCCATTTTCTCCTTTCTTCAATTACAATGTCCTACTATTTTCTTGTTTCCACACGTGCACCCGAACACCCTGGAATCAGCTCCTTGCCCTGCTCAAACTCTCCTCTCTTAAGGTCTGTTACACATCCAATTTTTTGGACAGAATCTAAATGAAAAATCTTGCCATCTTCCTGTTCTGTGCAAATTTATGTTATTTTTCTATTTTCCTTCATCACAGCTGCTAGGAGCTTAATAGATCTCTGATCTCTCTTCCATTTCCCCATGTCAGCTGTTACCCACCACCAAAAATTCCTCACCCAACCTAAGAAAAATATCGGAGATAAATTTGTCTTCCAGCCACCTCCCTGCACACAGTATTTTGACTCTTTCTCTGCCTTCTTTATTGTCCATTCTACTAAACAATAATGTGCCGCACTTCCAGCTGGCTCATCTGTTCCTATCCCACCATTCCGAGCCTTGTGAAACTACTCAAACCAAGCTAAATTGTGTTTCGAAGTTACTTTGACACAAAATACTAAGGCTATCTGTGAGTGATGCTGTTTTTAATTCCAGACTTCCTAGCTGTCTTTAACGGAGGTGCCAACACTCCTTCACTGATGTTCCCCTGATCCTGCCCCACTTCCCTTGCTGAGACCAGGGAAGTAGGTCCTGCACCTGGGTTTCTCCTGCATCCTTTCAGCTCACCCCTAGGATTACTCACAGCCTCTCTGCTTGTTTCCTCCTGCCTCTTTTGTGCTGGCTGCGCCCAACCCTCCCCCTGTCAGATCCTTCATTCTTACCCTCTCTCCCCACTTGACTTCCTCCGTCATCTGTGCCTGGCTCCATCGCATCAGCGCTTTGCAGACCACAGCGCTGCTTTACTGGGGTGTGCTGGGGCTGCCCTGCTCCTCCCGGCTCACCCCTCTACTTCTGCCAGCCGCTGATTCAGAGAGCCTGGTGGCTCCGCGGGTCTGCACACTGGCACAAAATTAAACTCATAGAGCCGCTCCACCAAACCACTTGTGTTCCTGTCACTTCACGCCTTGATGGCTGCCATCCCTGCTAGCTCACCTCCCAGCGAGGTTTGCTCCTCCAAACCCCGGGCTGTTGGCACAGTGCATTGCCCTGCTTCACCCACGCAGCACAAATGTCCTAGAGACCACTGCTAGTCCTCTGGCTGCTTCTGCCCCTGCCACAAAGTTGACTGATACTCACAGCCACTGTTCCAGTGTCTTTTCCTACCCTGTGGTCCCTGTGCTCTTCCCTCTCCCTGTGCCTAGTGGGTGTCTAAAGCAACTTTCTGTCCTGCCTCTGCAAAAGGCTCTGAGCTTCTCAGCCCTGACAGGAGCTGGGGAGAGATGGCTGCTCAGCCCTGCAGCCCAGAGCCTTGGTGCTCTTGCAATGGCTACTGCTTCCCCCAGCAGCGATTTCTTTGTCTCCCTCCTCTCTGGGTCTTTTTACGGCTGCTGGAAATGTAGAATGCTCTTCTGTGTCGCCTGCTAGGGCTAGGTAAATTATTTGTTTAATAGGGTTGGTTTATTTTTTGTAAGCTGGCAGAATAACTGTGAATCATCAAATCTCCCTGAATTCACTCCACACAAGATGCCAACAAAAGGATTCATTGTGCAGAGCAGTAATCGGAGCGTTGCTGGGGCTGGACAGAAAAACCATACAGCGGGTCTGGCTTCCCAAGAGGCTGGATACACAGCCATTGCCAGTGCAAGAACTAGTATGTGCCCCTTTGAAAACTCATTGCTGACAAAAGTGTGTGGTTTTTTTCATGGCACTGAGCCCCAGCTACTCTTTCTTACTCCACTGGAAGTTTTTTTCTTTCCAGAAAATCCTGGAAAAGAACCTTAAATAGTATTGCTGCTTCTGCTAGAATGACCATTTCCCCCCATTTTTTCCTAATTGTTCACAAAGAATGACAAATCTATTCAAGTGCAGCCCCTCTCAAAACAGCTTCTGGATGAAATTAGAGAACTCATTAGGATCAGATCCTTAGTTTGTAAGGATCCCCCAATCCCCCGTACATCACACCCTGATCTTGCAAGGGGCTCCGCAGTAAATGTTTGTGTTGCGCTCATGTACAAGGCTCTGTTTCTCCAGAAATGGTGCCCGCACTGAAGAGATTTTCCAACTTTTACACTGCTAATTGAGCTGTCCTGGATGCGAGCTTTCGGCTCCCAGCCCAGAGGCAGGGGAGGCTGCTGTCACAGCACTGCCTCCGCTCACCTGGCTGAAGGCAGCGAGGGAAGGGGCTGCCTCAGCACCCCCTCAAGCTGCATCACACCTTCACTTGGAAATCTGTACCTTCTGACAGCCATTTGGTTGGATCCCACTTTGGTTTGCAGTTAGTTTTGAGCCCCCCAACCCCCCACACTTCCAAACCTCAGCAGGGAAAACACAGTGCTAGGAAACAATGTTTCTGGAGGGGGGGAGGGGTAGGATAGGATTTAAGAGAAGCAGGAGCAGTGTAGCGGTGCTGGCCCAAAGAGAGGGACATTTAGGGAGCACCATACCTTTTCCAAAATGTTTTTCCTAAAATATGTGTACTTCAGTGATCGACCAAGGACCCAGGGCCAGGGTTAATGTCATGAAGGGAGAACAAACTGCTGCCTCCACAAGCCAACCTACAGACACACCGTGAGGTGATGCTCTGTAAGGATTACTCAAAGCAGGAGTTTCTCTCCTGAAAATTGCCTTTTACCTGTGTGCTGGGGTGGGAAAAGCCAAACCAGACTTTTGTTTGCTGCTCTCAATGATGGAGTTTGCCGTGTTTTGGGTCCTGGAGCTTTCCTCATGCAGTTTTAAAAGACGGTGCCAGTCAGAAGATATTCTGGCTTGAGCTGGATAGCCTTCCCGTTAAATGTGTGCTGTAAATCTCTCTCACGCCGCTATGCTCATGTTTAATATTGGTTTTATGTCGGTAAATCCACTGTGGCTGAATTTTTGGCCTGCAGCTGTGGATCAGCCGTGCCCTCGCCGAGGGTAGCTGCGTGGGGCCGGGCTGTCCTGGGGCACCGCTGAGACCCATCCTCCGCCCTCGGGGCCTCGCCGCCCGGGTGCCCCCCTGCTCTGCCCTTAACCTTGTAGTAACTGACATCTTTGCCTTAGGGGAACAGCTTCTAGATCGATGTATTTCCGTAATACGGAAAGCTTACTGGCTTTAAGGCAGTGCAGGCCTTCAGCCGTCGCAGCTGCCAAGGTGCAGCTCCTGGGCCGGGGAGCGGGCTGAGAGCGCGGTGCTCGGGGAGCGCGGCCATTTCGGGGGCCGCTGCCTAATCGTGGGGTGCCGGGGATGGCACCGCTCGGCTCGGCACCGCTGCCGGGGCCCGGCACGCCCGGGGCGCTGACACTGGCCCCGGGGAGCAGCGGCGGCGCCTGCGCCAGAGCAGCTCCCACCTGCACAGCGGCGGGCACGAGCCGCGCCGAACCCGGCCGAGCCGAGCAAAGAGACGGGTCAGAGGGCCGGGCGGGGCGGAGCCCTTCCGTCCCTCGGCGGGGCTCTCGGCGTCCCCTCGCTCCACGGGCCGGGATACTTGCGGGGCCGCCCCCCCGTGTCCCGGGCCCGGGGCCCGCCAGGGGCGGGGAAGGGGCGCGGGCCCGTCCGCCCCGCTCCGCCCCTCACGGCGGCCCCGCCCCGCCCCGCGCGCAACCTGAGCGCGGCAGCGGCGCCAGGGCCCTGGTTCGGCTGGCGGCGGGCAGCGGCGCGGCTCGGCTGGGCTCGGCTCGGCGCGGCGCGGCGCGGCTCCTGAGACCGGCGGCGCTGCGGCTCCCGCCGGGGCCCCGGTGTCCCCGGCGCCGCCAATGAAGGCAGCCGCGGGCGGCGGCGGGGCCGCGGCCGGGTGAGGCGGCGGCGTGGCAGAGCGCGGCGGGGCCGGTGTCGCGGCGGACCCGCGCCCTCCCGCAAGATGTCATCGCAGGGCAAGTTCAAGAAGGACAAAGAGATCATCGCCGACTACGAGGCGCAAGTCAAAGGTGCGGAGCGGGGCCGCTGCATTGCGGGGCGGGCGGCGGGCACGGCTGCCGTGCCCGCCTTTGTGTGCGGGGCGGGGGCCGGGGCGGGGGTCGGGGCCGCTGTCCCGCGGAGCGCCCGCCGCGGGCGGTTACGGCACGGCCGGGCTCCCCGCCGAGGGCGGCGGGGGCGGCTGGGCGCGGGGCGGGCGGCGGCGCCGGGGGTGCCTGTGTTTTGTTTCCGTGCGCCCGCCGGCAGCTGCGGGCGGGTCGGCCCGGAGCGCGTTGATCCCGCAGCCCGGGTGCAAGGCCTGGGCCGGGCCGCGCCGCAGGGCAGCGTCCTGCTGCGCCCGCAGCGCAGGGTGAGACCTCCGAGGGGAGCGCCTGGCGTCTGCGTGGTAGGGAGGAATATAATTAAAGGTTGTGTCGGTGGAGACCACGGAGCATCAAATATCAGCCTCCGAATTAATTTTTGTGGCAGTTAGACTTACTAGTGAAAAGTCCGTGCCCTGCGGAGCTGCCCGCAGCCCGTGGGGGCTGAGCGCGGCGGGGGGTGTGCGGCCCTCCCGGCAAACCCGGCCCGCCCGGCCGCCTCTGGCGGGGGAGCGGGTTCTGGTCTCGGTAGCCAGCTGCATCCACTGGTACCGTTGGAACTTCGGTTTGTAAATCGACTCGCCTTTGCAGCAGTTCCCAATTCTGTTAGTTGCTGATAATTCCTGTTACCACGGGCAGCTAGAGGAGGTGAAATGCGCACTTCGTTAAGCTGCTCCCTTCGAGTCCCCCTGCTGTTATATAAAATTGGCTCTCATCTGCTTTTGGTTGGTGGTTTTATATAGGTGTGCGTTCACTGTTTTGTTATGTCTAAGTCTCTGGTTAAGGCAGAGTTCATTAAAGGTAAAAAATACCTTTTCTGAAAATTAACCTGTGAATGTGCAAACTGGACAGCTATCCTCCTTTCTCTAGAGGTCACTCAGTGCTTTGGATCTTGAGCTCAGCTGAGTGGTGCCTTATCTGCACATACACCGCTTTGAGAGGAGTAGCCGCTTAAATGCGGCAGTGCAATGCCAGACAGAAGGATTTTGGGGAAGGGGCTGTCTGTTGGTTTCATGCCGCTGTTTACTTTCTTGCATTTCAGTCTTTTGTTGTTGGCTTTGAAGAGTGATGTAACAGTCACAACATGCTCTGCTCAGTGCCAATTACCTTTCTGCTTGTGTGTAATTTGGGCAAATTGATGTTATTGCACCCTGCAGTTAAGCAGATGAAATATTCTTTTAGCCTGTGGTATTGTTCTACTTTACAGGAGGGGATTTCAGAGAGACTGCCCCACGTTTCCGGGTTTTTCTCAAAGGTGTCCTTGGCCCAGTGGTTCCTGCTTCTTGGAGGCTTGGGGCTGCGGAGGGGTAGCTGGAGGCAGGGTTGGGTCTGATCTGTTCCAAAAGCTTCGCTGCAGACTTATCTATATTTTTTCTTGTTGTTTGTAACTCGAATACTCATTTGCCGCGATCATTCTTGGCCTGACTTCTGTAGCCTCATGGTTTCCATATGTTAGACAGTTAATGCTGGCGTTGTGTGTAAGGGTGTTTTATTGCACCGCAGCAATCGCGTTTTGGGTCACATTTTTTGTCAGCTGTAATGAGGACAGTTTGCTGATGGGCTGGTGATAATTTCCTTGATACTATTTTTTGCCTTATTATACCTGCAGAAATGTCCATTGTCTGATTTAGGGTACTCTCTCTGTATTTTCATCCCAATAAAAGTTAATTTGGATGTGGTCAGGATTTAACTGCACCTGAAGCTGGAGCGAGGCGGACAGAGCTGGACCCCAGAGTCTGCGTGTGCTGCCTGCCCGGCTGCCTTTGAGGTGGTGGCAACTCCATCCCTGAGATTTTGAGTCTGTCACACAACCAAGGTGGTCTCGGGGTGCCCCTGCTGAGGTGCCGCTGAAGGGGCTCTGGTGCTTGTGGCTGTGTCCTGACAGCTGTCACCCTTGCTGTCACCTCCCTGCAGGGACCAGGGTGGCTCTGACCTTCCCACGTTGCTAAACTGTTGGAGGAGGATTAACATCTGGCTCTAGAGGAATTGGTGTGGAAGGATTTCATGTTCATTTCCGTGGTAGCCTGTGCTTCATTATTGCATAGGAGCGCTGGAAGAAAATGTGCCTTGGCAGAAGGGTTTATTGAAAAGTCAGTGGTTGGTCACTGTGTTAGTAGGGACCTGAGGAGGACCAGCTGCCGAGGATGCTCTGCGGAGGGAGCAGGACTTTTTCTTTGATCAGTTGTGTGCTGCGTGTGCAAACGCAACAGATCTGTGTTGTCAGTGTCAGCAAAACCTGCCATGGGGGAGGGTTTTGTCACCATTTAAACCTTCCTCTGAGGCTGTGACAGCAGCGGGCATGAACACCCACCTCCACTTAGCTCCGCTTCTGCAAGGCCTCATCTCTCTTGGCTTGACCTAGGGATTTCATGTAGGCCACCTCATTATCTCAGATACCCTGTTTATTTCCTTCAGGGATTTAGTCATTATTCTATTCTTATCTAAACCACTGCTACCCTGGTGAAGACAGAGACCCAAATCTCCAGAGAAGGACTAAAATGGAGAAGAAATGGGGAGAAAGGAAGGAGGGAGTGGCAGCAAGGGAGACTGACAAACAACATGTTGGTATGGAAGAGCTGATGGTAAAATCTGAGAACTTGAAGAAGTGATGCCTGACTGTGGAGGATGGGGCTGAAATCTGGACATGGCACAGTGGTGGTCCCTATGGCGTGGTCAAGAAAACAGCAGTGGAGAGGTGGGAAACGGCATGCGAACTCCAGGAATAGATTGGCATGGGTGGAAGTGACAGTGAGTGACAGTAGAGGTGTGTTTAAAATGCCTTTAAAAGATAGATCTTGGAGGTGGTTAGAATTGGTCAGTGTGCTGGCCAGCGTGATCTGCCTGGAAGTGTGTAAGCCGGCGCGGGGGCTCTCTCGCAGGGCCGTACAGAACGCCTTGGTTGCCCAAGTATTACTAGAGGAGCCTGACAGAGAGCTGGGTATAACATGTTGGGGGAAAAAAAAAATAAAAAATCATGTTGCTTAGACTGATTTTTAGGAAAATTCTGCTGAAAGCCCTCTTTGCCCAGGCTGTTGGGAAGTCGAGCAAAGTCCCCGAATGGTGTGGGGACAGCCTGTCAGTAACTGCCTTGCAGGAGCTGAGCCTTGCCCCGACCTCCTGTGCTCCGGGGTGCAGCAGCCTCGCTTAGAAAAATCGATGAGTCCGTGCTTTGTGCGGGGAGCATGATTGGCGTAAGTAGAGTTTAACTGGTGAATAATCTTTGTGCACAGGGGTGATTTATCAGCCATAATGACTCTCTATCTTCGTTCCCTCCCTGGAGGATTGTGTCTGCTTTCCTCACAGTGGGAAGGAGTCGTTCTGAAAATGCTTTGAAAAGATAGGGGGTGTGTGCAGGGTGTGTGCCTGCGTGTGCGCAGCTCTGCGCGGGTGCGTCTGCAGCATGCTCCTGCGGGATGCTGCAGGGAGGGCTGGGGGCTGATGGCTGGGGCATGGTTACGCAGCGTTGGTAGCCATGCAGGGTGCCCGAGGCTTTGGGTCGGTGCCGCTCCATTTTTAGGGGTGGAAGTGCCTCGCCGTTGCTGCCTGTGGCTGCTGCAGGCTGGCTGTCCTTGTGGCGCTCCGCAGCGTTTGCCGTCTGCCCATGTGTGGGGACCTCTCTCTTTCACCTCTCCTGGAAACCTGCTGGCGGGTGCCTTCCCACGCTGTGGTCTCTCCTGTCAGTCCTTCTGCCGTGGGTCCATCCTTTCCTCCTGCTGCTGATCTGTGTCCTTCAGTGTCAGGAGGGGAGAGTGCTGGCCCCAGGACTGGTAGCAGATGCTTGTTTGACGGTACCAGAAAGAAGATACTGAGGATACTTTTTAGGAGGCTGATTTTTCTGATTTGTCTTGCTTAGGTTTGCAGGCAGGAATGATTGCATTAAAAATAAATGCCAATAAAGAGATGGCTGCATGTTTACAACTGCCACATTAAAGCTACTGGCGGAATACACAATGCAGTAGAATCTTAGATGCACAATTTAAAGTGAGTGTTTTCAGACGTACAGTTTTAATTGGTCTGTTTGTCCAGAAAGATAAATAAACGCCTTTTCCATTACTGGCAAACGCGTGATTTGTTGCTTCAATGCAGCAAAACTAACCATTTTTAATTACGTGGATGCAACCGTCTGTGGTACAGCATTGTAAATCTTGCAGAAAATTGGGCATAGTGTTGATTGACTGTGTAATTTCATATTGCTTCCTGAAGCTTTTCTTTAACCCTGGCAAAATTCAGGTCATTGTAGATCTCTGTGGTTATTGTTGGCAGGAAGGCTGCTGTGAGTCAATAGCATCTTCTTCTGTCATGTGGCTGGCAAGTGAAAAGCATCCCTTGTGATCCTAAAGATGGTAGTCTTTAAATGGTGCGTCTGGCTGCATAGTGGTGAAGGGATGATTCTTGCATTTCTAGGACTCTTAGTTGCTGTGTAAATTGGTAATACAACTAGAATTTTGACAGATTTAGCATACAAAAACATGAAAAAGGCTTGCAAACCCGGGGCCAAAGAAGACCACTGTGTGCTTTCCCACTTCCATAAAACAGCAGCTTACATTAATTTATCATTGCTTGTTAGCTTCATTTTACTTTTTCTATTGCAGTAGCTGCATCCCTTCTTTTATGTCTATTCTCATTTCCTACCGATTGCTCTCTTTCCACCTTGCTCAGAAAATTTTGGGAAAATTCCCAGACCAAATTTATTTCTGGGATTATACATGCTTAGAAGGGAAGCTTGGTTCCCACTTGGAGGAGGCATTGAGGCTTGAAACTTGACAGCCCATTTAATGAAATTGTTCTGTGCAAAAGAGAAGAAAGTTCCGCCCCTTTGGGTGGGCTGGTAGGAAACTGCTAAATATTAATCACAGAAACAGATGTAAAATTTCTGTTGGCTTGATTGTCTTGCTTAATAAAATGTAGGGAAGCGCGACCTGCAGGCCATGCCTTGGTGTAGCTTGGAGTCATCTGCAGCAGAGAGCAGATTCTGATGAATCTGATCTCATTTCTGCTGTGAGACTTCAGAATAACTGCTCAGCATTGATCCTTGTCTGGCTGATTCCCGTATGGATTTATATGTTGTCAGTTTCCACTTGCCCACTGTATTTCCTTGGTGGGGTCTGGCAGCGTGGTCCTGGCAGAGGGGTTTTACATGAGACCTCTGTGTGCGGGGACTGGGAGGGCCACGTGTGGAGAATAGCAGAGAAGTGTGTATGTGGTTCAGAGTAAAGATTAATTGGCGGTCTCTAATGGAAACAAATTGAATCTATAAGAGATGTTCCCTGCAAAGCTGAAGTCCCGAGCACTTTGATGGAGGCTGGGATGGCTCAACTGAGTCAGCAGGATCCTGCGCGCACCGACCATCGGCAGCTCTGTGTGCTTGCTGGGGGGACGGACCTTCCTACGGTCCTTGGATTTGGGCCCCCTCTGCGGTCAGAGAGGAGGAGGAATGTCAGCTTGCGGTATCTGGTCAGAAGTGCGTGTACGTGGGTGCTGGGGTGCCGTGCTGTGGGCCCAACGCTGTCAGCACCTGCTCCCCGTGCCTGGTGCGGCAGGAGCACGGGGACGGTGCTGGGTGCTGCCTTGCTGGGGCCAGGCGGTTGGCCTCGTGGCACTGGTGTGGACGGTAGGATTGAAGCGTGCCAAGGCATTGTGGCTGCTGTTTCTTGTTAAGACATCACTAAACCCAAAGGCTCCCTAGGTGCCACAGCCCTGTTTAGATGGGGAGCTGGACAGGGGCCTGAAAGCCTGTGTGCTGCCCTTCTAGCAGAATGTGGGGTGGTATTTCCAAAAAAAACCCCAAAAAACCCGCAGCTGACATCACTAAAATGTTTTTTCCTCGTAAGACACAGCTCTTTGGCCTCAGCTGATGCTGTTCAAGCAAATGCAGCAGAGTGGAGGTGCCTCTGGCAGGATAAGCAGGAAACGTTGCTTTCCTCGTGAAGATGGAGAAGCCGGCAAAGAGAGCGAGTGGCCAAGGGACGAGCCATGAACCTTTTGCAGGACTCGCTCCTGCTGGGTCCAGGTTGCTGGCTCCTGCTGCCAGCTTGGGCTTTGTCCCTGGGCAGCCTGTGGGGTACTCGCCTAGCTGGACCGTGGTGCGGGAGGTCCGGCTTCTCCTGCCGAGTGGCCAGGGAAGGGGGAGGCTGAGGCTTTGGGTTAAAGCTTGTTAGTGTGCCCTGACCCCCAGGACAGGGCAGAAGTTGCATTTAGCAGCTGTGCTTCTTAGGCCCTGGGTTCACATGGGAGCATCCATATAGCGTGGAAGCCAGTGGCTGTTCCTGCAGCTGATGGCCCCTGGGGCAGAGCCTGCACTTCGCATGGGAAGGCTGTGGTCAGATTTTGGTTCAGGTTCCTTTCATTAAGGTGATTTTCTTCTAATTGTTAAATAAATGAAATGCATCTGTGTTTGGAAGCATGCCATGGTGAGGAGGCTTCCTTTGGGCTTTGCTCTGCTTTGGAGGCTGACTTTGTGTCCCTGGGCTCCTGCCCTGGACTCAGGGGCTGGCGTGGGGAACAGGAGTGAGCATGCGTGTGGTGTGCGTGTGGCTGGAGCGTGCTGCCCCGAGCGGGTCTGTGCATCCTCAGCAGCTCCTCTGCCTTGTGTGCATGGCGAGTGCTGTCTCCGGTGGGGATGGCCCAGGTCTCCAGCCTCTCCGTTACCCCTGCGCCTGGGGGTCCTCTCCCATGTGGTCAGAAGCACCAGACAATGAGTCCAGCCTGGAGTTCATGGCTTGTCCTCGGGTAAGGGGGTATGATGGTGTGCAGGAGCTGGGGTCCTGCGGTACTCTGAGGCCTCTGCTGAGAGCTGATTCCAGTAGAAAAGAGGGGTATTTTGATCCCTGTAAGCCTGGTTGTTTTCTTTTCTGATAGCTGGCAGGTACTGGGGTGCAGCAGGCATTATTTATCAATCTACCCTTATTCCTGATAACGGTAAAAAACTCCTATAACACTTATTCATGGCCTGTAGCTAGTCCTGGTTCCAGGTGAAGAGTTTTAAGGGCTGTAAGAGTGCAGTGCCAAATGCTCTTCAGGTGCTTAACAGAAATTTATAAGCCTCTGCCAGGTGTAATATTTTAAGTTCAGCGTGCAGCGTTTCAGCACCTGTCAGGCACAGGATTTACTCTCCCCTTCTGCTGGCCCATTGAAGAGGGGGGAAAACCTTCCCCCTTGAGCTCTTTAATTGTCTCTTGCCTGAATTTGGCTTTGTTTCAGTAGCTGTTTGTCAAGCTACCACCCACAGCAGCAACAGCAGTCGCCTCCTGAAATGTGTTTACCAGCTTCTGAGGTGTTCGTACTTCGGACAGGTGACAGCGTGGTTCGAGCAGGTACTGCCTGGTGTTGGGCTTGGGGCTGGAGGGACTGCAGCAGCATGTGCAGTTGTGTTCCTTGTGCCGCTCTCCAGTAAAGCTGGCGTGAAGTAATCTCCCCTTTTTTACAACCTGGGTGGCTGTTTAATCCTGAATGTTGATTTAATCCCAGGAGGCTTTTGCTGAGCTGCCAGCAAACCTTCCTCTTTAAAGAGATGAGTATTTCTTACTGGTAACTATAGTGTTGTGTGTGCCCCACCTCTTTGTATTTTATTGGTATGTATCATAGCAGCGAGGGAGGATGTAGAAACAAGTGAACAGCGTGAGCCCACGCAGTGACAGTGGTGGTAGTGGTTTGTACCTGTCACTGGTGACCTCCTTAGGGCTTCCAGTCCTCACCCAGAGCTCCTGCTCTGTGCCTGTGGTTGTTGGACATACTTTTAAGTTGTCCATGTCTCCAAGTGCCTGATTTATGGGCTTTTCTCTGAAAAACTGGCCCAAGATGGCTTATTTTGGTGTCCCTTTTCTTACCCCTGGTAAGACAGCTGCAGTGGCTTGGGAAGGGGCAGCAGCTGAACAGCATGTTACAACACACAATTTTGGGGGAGGAAGCGGAGTATTGAAACACAATTACTGAGGGCGTTTAAGTAGTTGTAATGTGCTTCCCTGGGCTGGGAGCGAGTCAGTGTGATAGGGCTGATGTTTCTCACTGGCACAATGCTGTGGGATTGTTTAATGACTGTGAGCGGTCAGCAGCTTGGTTTTAGAGTTCATGTGAAAAAGGGCACCATCAACAGCACAGCAAGCCTTGCATGCCAGGCTGGGGAATGTACAACCTTGTTATTTATCCCAGTGTTGTCATTACTCATCAATGAGGAGGCAGCTGTTAGGATCCTGTCCGTGGTGAGGAGAGAGAGGTTTTAAATCATCCCCTTCGTGTTAAATCATTCTCTTTATTTTAAATCTTCCCCTTTGTTTTAAAAACAAAGATATGTCAAAAGGTGTGGTGTTGTAATTCTGGTGTGGAAGTTGGTGCTGCTGTCCTAGCCTCTTCTAGAAGGTGGGTCCCCAGAGTTTGCTCTGTGGGCGCAGCCTCCTCAGAGGGGAGCAATAGCAGTGCCTCTTGGCTGTTGCTCAGTCTGTGTTCGGATGTGGCTGTGGAGTGGTGTGTCTGTACTGGTGTGAGTTCCCCAGCTTGGGAGCCCCTGGCCTGGGAGGAACTGGGGGGCCTAGGGAGCTGGGAGCTGGAAGAAGGCTATGGCTGTGCTCGTTGGTGCTCTTGCACACACATCTTGCGCTGTTGAGCTGCCTTAAAGCAGTGAGCCTCCCTGAATGACAAAACTGTCAGCTAGCTTTACTGATGTCCTTTCCTGACTGCTGAAGCCAAGCTGACATGTGTGGGGGGGTTCTCCACGAAGGCATTTGGTGCTGCAGGCTGAGTCTGGGAGCTGGAGAGTTAAGGAAAAATACGCAGCCCCTCTGTGTCCAGCAGATTCAGAAAAGAATTTGCATTAGGGTATCACTCTTCTTTGGAGTTGGAGAATAGCTTTAAAGTGGTGGTGGGAAGGTTTTACTTTTTTTTTCACCCAGGCCTTTGGGAGGAACAGTCATCTATGTGACAAGGGATTGCAGTCACTAATGCATCTTGCACCTCAAAGTAGCTCTATAAAATACTGCTCTGTCTTGTAGCAGTGGCAGGCATGCAAGAAAGAGCAGTAATTTTCTGTTGGAATGACTGTGGAGTTAAATCGTCTACAGTTCCCTGCTTGTGTCTATATCAGATGAGAGAGGAGAGGAGGTTGCTCTTCAGCTGAGCAACCCTGACTTTTTTAGGTGTGACCCTCCTGGCCTGTGAGCCTTGGTGGCCTGTCTGTAAAACAGATGAAGAGGGCATGCAGCTCTGTGAGTGACTGCTGGCCCTGCTGCTGGTGGGAGTGCTCGGGGCTGCAGCTCTAGGTCTAGGGTGAGGATTTTGCCCATATGGCTCTTGCTTTGGCTATTATCTAGATAGCAAAGCTAACTGTAGTGATTAGGTGAGACTCAAGTGTTTTATCTTGCTTGTATTGCAAGAGTAAATATAAAAAAAAAAAAAAAAGGGGGGGGGGTAGATACAAAACCCTGTAAATGACTGGAGATCAGGAGATAGAGGTCTGGCTTTAGTGATTCCCGTTCAGGAAAAAGGGAGCCCGGTTTTCCACTGCCTTTCTCCATCTGTTGGACCAGCCTCACCTCTGAGGTCCAGCCTTGTGGAACAATATCACACATTGGAGGTCCACAGCAGAAGTCCCCATCACAGACCTCATGAAACAGTGGCTTCCCCTTTACCACAGAAGAGCCCCAAAGTTAGGTTTTCTTTCAGATGTGGTAGCATTGATTAGCTTTGTTTGTTTGAACAGTAATTTGTGGCCCTGAGGCTCTTTTGTGCTGGTTAGTGCCCAAGGTGATGCGCTGCTTAGAACAGCTCATTTAGGGAAGGTGATCTCAAGAACAGATTTCTTAGCCTAAGATCACCGGTTAGATAATTCTAGGTTGCTGGCGTTGTGTGTGTGCACAGTAGTTTTTTTTTCTGTCAAATGCACTGATCAATCAATAATGGTTTAATGGGAATAAAAATCCTTGCAATGGAATGAAAATTCTTCCTCCTTGCCCAGGGTGACTAGAATTCCACCTTAGTGTATGGTGAAAGCTGACATACCCAGATCAGTAAGTTACTTTCTATATTGATAAATATATTGCTGTTGAAAGTTTCTGGCTCAGAGAAGGTCCTGTTGCAATAGATGGGACTTACTGTCTAGCATTAGTGACCCAGTCGCTATAAATGAACTGTTTCTTGAGAAGTCTATGTTCCCATCCCCATCCACCCCCCCCTTTTTTTTTTTTTTTAATTCTTGGAAGTTTAACTCTGAAGGATGCTGTAATTTAATCATTGAGATTACTCATAAAAGAGTAAGAACTAGAGATGAGACTTTTGGTGTGGCAGTCTAAAGCTTTTGTGTTGGCAAATGCTCGAGAGAATTCACGATTTTTGTTTTGTGAGAAAAGGTTAGTTGATACTTGGGAAGAGCCTAAATGATATTTCATTCAAGACATCTTGTTAGTGTTTGAAATCTTAAAGATACAGACTTTTCCCTGATCTAGAGAGGAAAAACCCCCCAACCAGCTGTCATTTTACAGTATTGGCAGTGTAGCAGGATTAAAGCTGCGAGAGAACTGGAAGACTGGAGTTGCATGGCTAGACAGTGATGATCAGGAAGCGAAACCTTGTGGAGACAGTCCTGTTTGGGAATGTCACCCTGGAGTAGAAGTGCAGTGTGAAACAGTGGGCTGCAGCTTGGGACTAGGTGGAAACAGTGCTGTTGACCTTTTTGCGAACTGCTTTGTGTCCTTAATGGGAAGTGATACACTAAAGCTGTGTGAGAGTAACAGAAGACAGTGCTAAGCTGGTCAGTTAGTGAAGGAAGAAATATTGTCTGCAAGATAATCCTACCAAGACCAGAGAGTATATTTAGTTTTCTCTTAAACTCCCCATCTTCTGTTCTTGTTTGCCCTCAAAAGCTGATTAGTTACTCTGGATTTATGCTGGTGTTGCAGCATGGTGACCCATGGTGGTTGTGGTGTTGTGTCTCCGAACCTCGTGAGCTGGATGAGGGTATCTGTTCAACGGCATCTCTGGAAGGATGCTGTGGGCCGCTTATCAGCAGTGACCTCCACTGGAAGGAGGTACGCTGTTAGTTGATGAAGATGTATTGGGCCGTCTAAAAAAAAATGTTATTGTAGGCAGCTGTTTTTGCCTCTCTGTTATTTGGGAGAATGTGCTAACTCCTCCGGATGGACAGCATGCCCTCAATGACTGTTACGGGATGGGAGAGTCCTGCTCTGGCCAAAACATAGTGTTTTGTTTGAAAATATGACTCTGATACTGCCAAATGTGGTGCTGTGGGTTTGAAACAAACCCTCTTCGATCTATCTCGCATCGATGTATGGTGCTTCGCACATCATTGAGGGATCATGCAATGTAGATTGCAAGGGTAGGAAAGAGTCACGGTGAATCCTTCACCTTGCCATTCGTACTGCAGTGATGGGAGCTGTCTGCATCCACCCCTCCAAACCCGGCAGTCGTAGGAAGTCTGGCAGAGGCTTCTCCTTTAGTATGTCTCTTCCTGGAGGTAAGAACCTTGTTGGTTCTCACAGTGAGTACTTCAGCAATAACGCAGTGTACAAGAGGGTGCTAATTGTTTACTGGGAAGTCGTTTGCTCATTGGTGCTCAACAGGGCTACACCCTACCAAATATGGCTGGAATATCGCGATGTATTTTTGCTTTACAGTGTTGCCTAATGATTGTTTCTTTTTGGAGATGGGCGTATTTTCAAAAGGGCTGAGTACTTTCACTGTCAATATTATGTACAGTTAAGCATGCTGAGGTCAGCCCAATCAAGTATCATGCTTCAGGGTGGAATGTGATTGCTAGAGAGATCAGAAAACAATTTCTATCCCAGTGTAGGGCATTACACAATTGGCTGGATACGTTACAGTTTCCCTTGCAGCATCAAAGCAACACTCTGAGGCCACCGGATTAAGTAACATTGGCATTTCTGTAAATACCCATGTAATAGTTTCAAAATGTTTGAGAGTATTAATGATTCATTTTCTCAGCACTTCCCAGGGGCAGGCAGGAATGTTCTGCCCGTTTGGCTGATGAGGTGATGCAGAGGCATGGAGACTTGGGCAAGAGGTCTGCACTCCTGACTCCCCTGCCATTTAGGAGCAGCCAGGTCCTTGAACTTGGTGTTTGCACGAGGGCTAGAAGTTGCCTGTGTGCCCGCTGTTTGCTTCGGTTGGATGAGTCTTCTGTGCTGCCACAGTGACTGGGTAGTGTGTGTGCTGCGTGATTCTCCTTTAACTATCTGTTTGAAGTGTGGTTGTTTTGTGAGGTCTAAAAAAAAGTCTGCTGGGCTGATCTGTGGTGATAAGTCACTGCTGAGGTGCCTGGCTGCCTCTTGCCAACTCAACTCAACTGCCGCTTCCTGTTTTTTAGTGAGGTTGTCGGCTCCTCAGGGCAGCATGCGTTGTTTCTCTGGCTATAGCACTGGCACGGATGGATCTTTAGCACTGTGGTGCAAGTAATGCAGAACTTCACATCCTGGAGGTGTACTGCAGCTCCAGGAGAGAGCAAGCTGCAATCTGACATTATGTCCGTCATGGGTAGAAAAATGGGTTATGTAGGTGCTGTACAGAAATACTGATAACTTGGGACAGCCAGCCGTACTCTGTGATGGAAACCAGTTCGTTTCACACCTTAGGGGAACTGAACTGTGTTTTGTGGCCAGGGCTGGGTATGTGCATCAGCCAGAGAGAGGTGGAGAAGGCGGACTTCTTGTACAGTTCGTTCTGCAGCAGACGGCTTGTAAGTGCACTGTGCAGGTTTGTGTACATTCAGTGTTGCACCCAGAGGAGACTGTAAGACTGACATCCCAGTTGGAGCTCCTTGAAATGACTCTTAACAGTCATACAGAAACTCTGCAAGATTAACCTTTTATTTTGCCAGATTTTCCTTTTAACCATTTTTTATTTTACTTTCCACTAAATACACTAAATGTTTTGTAGTGGCTTTCTATTGCCCTGTTCTTTTTTACTACTGAAGTGAATGGGACTTCTGCAGTTGTAATAAATGAAACTGGAAATCAGGATCTCCACTGTAATTGTATTTTTCAGATAGTTCAGGAAGAACCTGAGGAGGTGTAGCAAAACCCGAAGAAAAATAAATAGCAGTGTTGAACCAGTTTTAATTTGGAGTGTATCAAGTGAATTGGGAAGCAGGCAGCAGTTTCTTCTAAAGCTTTTTTTTGTTTCTTACAACATCCTTGCTTGATGGTGTTCCGAGTGATTCATGTTTTTAAAAGCAATTTTTCCTGCACAGTACTTCTATGCTCTTGACCTAGTCTTGCTAAAATCCCTAAAGAAACAATAAGTAAACATACTGTAAGTGAAAATGTTGTGTTATAAGCCCCTGAAAGTGAAACCATAACAAAAAGAGTACTCATGTAGTCGTTGTTCTTGTGGGATGGCAGGTTGAGATACTTGAAACAGGTTATTGTTATTCCAACAGCATGAGAGGTCAGCTCAGAACTAAGGATGAGTGGAAAGAAGAGGAAAAAGAAATGCACATTGTTTGCCTCTCCTAATCATACAGCATGTTCTTGTACATCTTGTGGATTGTGCTGTTGATGTAGCTGCCTACTGCTTTAGAAGTGCTTTTTGGACGCAGTGAGAAGACATCCGTCCGTGTCAGATGGGAGAGGAACATATAGCAGATGGCGTACCTCTCCTGAGGCACTGGGCATGAGGAGATAATTTTGCAGGTCACAAAACCAGAGAATAACTTCTTCAGAATTAAACTTTCATTGGGGATTAAAAAAAAAAAATTCAAGAACCCTTCTTGGAAACTACTTCTTGCGCAGATAGATATGAACGTTTGTTTGCCGTTTTCCATTTCCAGACCCAAACATCCTCCAGTCACCTCAGAAGACCTGATGCCGGGCCTCCGACAGCTTGTGGCAAATGCCCCTCTTTACTCTAGAACCAGTGTAACCTGCCCAGCTCACTGTGCATCATACTGCATCCAAACCCATCGTACCTCTGGGTGCCGTGGAAACGTGGGGAGCAATGGATGTGCCTGGGATATCTCCTTGATGTTGGAGGGTGTGCTGGGCACCCAGGTCTGCACTCCTGACTCCTGCACCACGCTTGGGAGTGGACCGGTGCTGTGGCTTTGAGTGGTGAGCTTTCTTTGCACCAAAGCAGCTTCACCTTGAGAATAGGGTTAATGATGTCATCTCTCATGGAGTGGGTGACACCTGAGAGGTTTCATGAGGAGGGACAGCGCTCTGAGTGTTTAAGGCAGTGTATTAAAGATGAGGCGCACCAGCAGAACTGGTTCTTTGGTTTGAACGTGGTGGAACGGGCCCCTTGTTTATCAGCCGCGGAGCTCTCATTGTGGAGGTAATCCAGCTGCTCTGGCAGTAGTTTGCATAAAGCAGTGATGATAAGCTCCATGAGAGAGTGGCGGTTGGTCATGGGGACAGTCACAGGTCTTCTCAGGAGTTCTGCAACCGTGTGTAAGCTGGGCATAAGCCCTGTCATGCTGCTGGTTCCCAGTGCGTGTAGTCTCATCAGCATCCCAAGAACTTACTTGGAGGCTGCTCGCGTCATTGCTAGTGAGCATTTGCTGCAGTGTCCTTGTCTGTGGTGTACCTCACAATGACAATGAAGACATTTATGGCCACCAAACTAATTACTGAGCCTGCAGTCATTTATGGTGGCAATATACCTTTGAAAGAAAGGAAAAAAAATCTTCAGTGACCTCTTCCTTAGCTTTTTGGGTGGGTCTTTACCAGACTGCACGTGTCCAGAGCTCACTGGGAAGAACTCCTTGTCCCCAACAGCATCTTTGTGTGAAGACTCTCAAGTTTCCCAGTAGCTTAACTGTTCCTTCCTTGTAAGCCTGCCATCCTGATGACTTGCCAAGGTGGAAGGAAAGCTGATCTCTGCAGGTTCTGAACTTCCAAGGTGTTTACTGTGCCTCCAGTTGCAGCTTGAATGGGCACCAGACATTTCAGAGGTGGAAGAGGCTCTGCTTGCTTCTGGAATCACCCTGACAGTGCTGCTGGGTTTTCCTGTTCTCCTAGGTGGCATCATTAGGTCCCTCTCAGGATGCAAGCATTTGTGTATTGTAGGTAGCACTTCCATTGCTGTCCTCTGCTTTTCAACACCTGCTCAGCGCTGCACACTGTGGGAGCTCTGTGCTCTTTAATTGTTGTTTGCCATTGTGGGAATTGCTTGTTCTAAAACCAATTACAACCTGACAAAACTGATCCGCCTTATTTACAAATACATCCATCTGGTTGTGGACTGCCTGGTATCACTGCCAGAATAATACGAGGCCTTTATTGCTGCTGCTGAGTTATTGAAGGGTTCCCCTGCCGGCATTGTTTGGAGCCGCCTGATGGCTTCCTGTATCTGTGTTAGCATGCGTGTTCTTTGTAGGACAGAGAAAATTAATGTGTAAAGTAAAAAATCCTATGTAAACTGCATAGAGATAAAACATTAGTGCCCAGGTACCTCAGCATCAGCCTGCGCGGAACCTTGTGGCGTGTTTGCTGTGTGGTACAAGGGAGGGTGCTAATGCAGGGGCTGCAGAGCAGTCCTGCTGGGTGCTGATGCCCCATGTGTCTGGCACCGAGCGGCTGGGTGGGAGGGTGAGCTCTCTGCCGTGCTCCAGTGGGGACAAAATGCAGTTGTAGCTGTTGGTGTTAGAAGGAGCACGCACACGCTTGTGCAAGAGCTGGGAAACCTGAGCTGTATGGAAGGGGCTGGCAGTAGGTACCACGCTGGTGTGCGTTCTGTGCCCTCTGGCTGCCGCGGCAGTGGTGGGGACAGGGTTGCTGGCTGCCTGGGAAGGCGTCTGGCTGATTCCTAACCTTCTAGAAGCTTGCTCAGTGACTGAGGTAGGACTAGATTCTTCCTTGGAAGCTGCAGTCTCCTGATAGGTTTCACGCGGAAAATAGGCAAGAGAAGTAGGCAGGCATCTGGGGTGCGAGACTCCTATGTCTGTGTGCGTTCCTGGAACTCAGTTTTGAAAAGGCTCAAAAAAAATGGGTGACTGGTGTCAGGACATTGGAACTTAAAATCCATCACAACTGCAGCTATTTCAGACTATTTTCGTTTTTCTATGAATGGTTCAGTTACAGCTTAAAAAAGATCTGAGACAGTATGAACTGGTACTGATTTCACCCTCCGGCCACCATTTCAAAGCTGAATATAGTGAATTTTAGAAGCATTCACTAAAAGCCTCTATTCCTTGTTTACTGTGTGCGTTATCCACAAAGGGTAGAAAACAGAGACATACATATGTAAACAAGTTCAGCACGAGGGAAACGGGGAAGAGTTACTTCCGAAATCAAGGAATTAAAATTAGCATGACTAGGTATTGACACATAACTGGAGGTGAGTGAATTAGTAACTATCAATAATATATATGATAAATTGCCCATTTTTGTTGGCAATTTATCTAGGAATGAACTTTAACTTTCGTATTTGTAAATAATCACTCAGATTTTGCTGGCTGGATGAATAACTGAAAGTTCATAAATTGGTGTGAACTGGAAGTACAGAATACTGCAATCTGCATATGACAACCTGTGTTTACATGAATCTTAAGGTTTTTTTCTGATTCCCTGTCACCATGGTAACTGAACATTTTCTATAATGGTGAGCTAGTCTTGCAACGTGAGTGTGAGAGAGAACACTTCCATTTTACCTCCAGGGACTGAGATGATGGACCAGATTGCCGGGGTGCCTGGTACCTGCTGGTCTCTTGACATGAGCTGTGGAAATCGGGTGTGAGGAGTCAAATCAGGTATTTGGTAGCACTGCAGTGGGTTGAACCCAAATCCTCCTCATCAAGGGGTGGTGCCTGGGTCTTGTCAGTGCAAGAAAATAATCTCCAGCTGTTTGGCCAATTAAGGTTTGAGAAAACGCATTCCTGCCATCATTTTGTGGGAGAAACGCACTGTAACATGGTCCAGGTCAGGCAGTGGCATGGGTGGGTGGGTGGCTCGACAGCTGCAGCCCCCTGCAGTGCCACAACTGCTCTCCTGGCACGGTGGTCCCAGTCCGCTCTGTGCTCCACAGCTTGCTTTTAAGTAGTGCAGAGCTGTTCTGTGTGTCCTTAGTGGTTGCATATCCAAAATGGAGCTGCCCAAAGCTGTGGGCATCGAGGCGCTGGCCAGCAGCAGACTGTGGCTTGAAGTGGCCGCACTGGCAGTTTTGGTGACATATGTTCCCCAAACAGACCGAGGCTGCTCGTGCCCAGGGCAGCTGCCAGAGCAGGACGGGAGCGGCTGCCATGCCCCCGTGTGCAGTGCTGCCCTGTGCTAGCCCTAACGGCGGCTGCCTTCGAACTCAGCTTCAGCGGGGCTGTTGGATCAGTGTGGCTTTTGGCGCTGGGCTTTCTGGAATTAGTAACAGCTGTCATGCCAAAGCTAGCGTGTGTTTCCCCATCATTCACCAGCAGTGCCCATTTCCTGTGCCTGGCAGGACTGTTAACAGATTTCGAGTACGAAATTTACTGAAACTCATTATAGAAATAACAGCCCTTTGATTCTCCACCACCCTGGACCAAGCCATTTTTTTCCCCCCCCTCCTTTTAACAGGCTGTAGCTTATTGCTGAAAAAAGCAGATATGACGCTCCATGGGGAAAAACTATTTTTTGACAAAATGATTAATGTAAATACACATAGTTTTCAGTTCAGTTTGCTGGCAATCTGTCAGCAGGGGTATGTTCTGCAGTCCCCCAGCCTCTTTTTCTGTCCTCTATAAGTATCGATCAAATAAGGACATGCCACTGAGTGCAGTGGACAGCTAAGAGCAGGAGGAGGAAATGCAGAGGGGAAGCAGAAGAGCAACGTGAAAGGAGAACTTGCCTCACCTCTGGTAACACGAGCATTTGGTATGCATCGGGGCTAAGCAATTCTGGCCACTGCAGCTGTAGAATAATGCTGTATTTTCTGTTCCGTCTCTCACAGGAGCAGCAGTGTGCTGAAAGTGGCTGTGTCCTGTGGGCAGGGTGGGTCATGCTGTAAGGTGGCTGTGAAGGTTTTGGCTGATGTCCTGTTCCTCAGTAGCCGATCAGCATGTGTTGGCCTCAGCTGAATCCCCACAGCCCTGCCAGCGAGTGCCTGTGTGTGCATCTCCTCTTACTGCTGGCCAAAATGCGTGGATGCTCAAAAGGAGACTGAGATTGTGCAGTCTTATTAGAATGGGGGATTGATTTTGTTCGCTAATTTTAAATTCAAATAGAAAATCATACTTCCATGATGACTGTTTCTTCCTTAAAATATAATTATAGCTCTGTATAATAGAGCTGTTCTTTATCCAGCAGTTAATAAAATATCCTAGCTGGAAGCAACTTAATGGACATCATTTGTGTGTAAAGGAATTTGGTGACCTTTTTTGGTGGGAGAGGGGGAGAGAAAATCCACTGACACAGTGAAATTGTTAGGATAAACCACATGTATTTTAAAAAAGTTCATTTGCTTGTAATTATTAATGAGATCTATGGCTAAATTTACTTTGGTGTTTGGACAATAAAACAGTGTTGGGCAACTTCCCTGCCTTGTTTGCTTCAGTTTCAGAACCAGTTTGAGTCAAAAGCTCCTAAGATAAAAGGAGATTTTCTTCATTGAATTCAAGAGTTTGGAATTAATCCCTAATAAGGTATAGTCACATAACATATAGACTGCCATTATTTCAGGGAAATATTAATGTGTAACCTTTTACTGAAGTGATAGTATTTTTATTCATAATCCATATTTTCAAAGTTTCGATAAAAGTATGAATCTCAATTTTGATCTTAAAATTACTTTACCATTGTTGTTAGAAAAATAACGTGGTGATGGTCTCAGATGTTTTCTTTCATGCATTCTGCCTCTCCCCCTTGATCTGTCCCTAGCCTGCTGCCTTCCTCAGTTTCAGCATATTTTACTTAATTAGTTCCCTAAAGGCCATTATGTGTGATTTTTCCCCAAAAGGGAACAAGCAGAAGGCCATCAAAATGATAATGGCCTTGAGAGCTCTGGCTGCTGCTCTGTATGTTCACGTGAACGAGACAACCCCTCCTTCTGAGGGGCAGCATACAACTCTTGGGAGGAGTTTCATGTTTATTTCGTCAAAATATTATTAGCTGTACCCTTTTTGTACTAATAACTGTTACTTGCATGCGTCTGCAAGGGGATTTTGTTTCGGTTAGCTGAGGGCGCACTGCCGGCAGGCTGGCCAGGGGCCCCTGCACCCCAGGGGGAGGATGGAGAAGGCCTTGGCTGTCCCCTGGCTCCGAGGTGGCAGCTGCTTAGCCAAAAAGGCTTCTCAGCCCCCCTCCCTTCAAACTAATATTTTATCCATTGGCTTGTTAAACTGTATTATTTCCCAGAAAAAAGGTATTGCTCCTGTATCTTCAGATCTTCCTGGCAGTGCAGAAGTCTGTGGCAGATGCTCATCTAATCTGTTGATAAAAACCTGCGGTGATGGGAAATCTGATATCCTCCCTGGTTAGTCTGTTAACTGTTTCCGATTAGACTGTTTTTCCTTCCCAATATTTAAAGTAAGTTTTATTTTGTGAAAAGAAGCTGACATTCATGTGCTTCCCTTGGTGCTTATGGAGACCAGTGGCTCAGCCACCATTGCACAGCAGCTCCTCGAGCAGGGGAGGACTGTTACTGTGTCTTCCTCCAGTTCTGTCTTTCCCAGGCTGAGCAAAACTTCCCTCTTGAAAGGGAGCCATGACACTGGAGGCCCATTTCCACCATACTTCTGCTGGTTAGGTACACGACAGATCCAAGCAAAACCAGCTTTAACTCTGTGTAAATCAGGTTGACGACTGGGCTGCCACATGCTAAACTGAGTTGACGCCCTTTGTAAAACCAAATAGTTACATGGACTGAAGTGTTATTACTTTGCTTCGCAAAGGATTTAGAAGGTGGCATAAATCTCCTTTTATACCCATTATTCCTCTGTGAATGAGAGAGGGAAGTGTGAATTGCTTTTTCTGGACCCAGCGAGTAGGTTTCTGTGTGATGGATGGTGGGGGACGCTTTCACAACCCATCGTTCGTGGAGGTGCACAAATGGCAAAGCAGCGGTGCCTTGGCTCATCAGCGCATGCATTTATCATATTGTTTAAGGCAGCCTCATTAGCTGCGTCAGCTGTGGTGCTCTGTGTGCTGTGCTGACTTGGTGATAAGTGACGTGTGGCCTGGCCTCAGCAACTGGGAATTACGTTATAAAGAAAACTATCAGCTCTTAGACTAAGCCTGAAATAGAGTAGAAAGGGCAGCACAGGGAAACACCAAGACTTTAAGAAGAAAATTGCTTCAGAGGAATCATAAAACTTTTCTTAAGGTCCAGTTGTATCCTAGGTGAAGAAGGTGTCCACTACAGCAATCCTCTGCCTGAAATACTTGACTGACACTTTGAAGGAAGTTGATGTGTGCTCTGACGTGAGAGCAGTTGACAGCCAGATGGTTGTGCTGCTCTTCAGAGGGACCTGGATGGGATGGAGAGATGGGCAGCAGGAGTCTCGTCAAGCTCAGCAAAGGGAAGTGCCGGGTCCTGCTCATGGGAAGGAACAACCCCAGGCAGCAGCACAGGCAGGGGACTGACTGGCTGGAAAAAGCTCTGCAGAGGAGGACCTGGGGCTCCTGGTGGACAGGAGGTTGACGGTGAGCCAGCAATGCGCCCTTGTGACAAAGCAGGCAGACAGCATCCTGGCTGCATTAAGGTCTTGTCTAGCAGGTCAGGGGAGGTGATGGTGATTCTTCCTCTCTGCTCAGCCCTGATGAGACGCGTCTGGAGTGCTGCATCCAGCGCTGGGCTCCCCAGGGCAAGAGACACATGGGCACACCAGAGCAAGTACAGCGCAGGGCCATGAAGATGACTGAGGGACTGCAGCATCTGTCACATGAGGAGAGGCTGGGAGGGCTGGGTCTGTTCAGGCTGGGGAGGAAAAGGCTGAGGGGGATCTTAGCCGTGTGCATAAATACCTGATGGGAGGGGAATGAAGATGATCAAGCCAGGCTCATCAGTGGTATCTAATAAAAGGACAAGAGGCAGGGGGTGGAAGTTGAAATACAAATTCAGCTTAAACCTGCAGTAAAGCATGGGTTTTTTGTGTTTGATCAGGTTTTTGTTTTTAAATGATGATCTAATGCTAGAGTGGGCTGCCTGGAGGGGTTGTGAAATCTCTGTCCTTGGAGATGCATGGCACCTGACTGGACACAGTCCTGGGCAGCCTGCTCGAGCTGCCCTGGCCCCCAGCAGTGGGGCTGGGCTGGTGGGGGGTCTCCAGAAGTCCCTGCCAGCCTCAGCTGTTTGGTCATTCTGGAGGTCCATGATGTGCTCCTAGCAAGGACTTGTCAGTCTGAATGGTAGCTTGATTTTCTCTCTGCCTTCCTCTTGAAGATTTACAGTGGATTTCCCCAGATCCTGTAGCTCCTCAGTCACCACGTTGCCTCCCTGCTGCTGAGCCCTGACCTTGGCTTCCCTGTCTTGGTGCTGAGCCATGGGCTCTGCCAGAGCTGATAAGAACAGATGCCTCAGGTCATCTGGGCCCTTCTATTCGGTTATTCTGCAACTTGCCTTGCAGATGTGGCTCCCTCTGGGCTGCCCACTCTGGTATTTGATCATCGTTTAAAAACAGCAGCCTGAGAAGTTTCCTTGGAGAAGGAGCTGTGGTGTCCTGCTGGGTGCTCTGGTTTTGCCTCTGAGCAATGTACTGGCTTTGGATATCAGCATCTTCTGGCCTGCTTCACCGTTCTGGGTGAGACAGGTCAAAGTTAGGTTAGTAAGTAGCTGTGAAGTGCTTTAATGCAGCTTGGGGAACTCCTGCTTGTTTAAAAAATAAAATTAAAAAAAAATCGTCCATCCACCAAGAATAGCTTTTAAAGTAATAAAAGCAGAAGCATTAAATCTCTGAGTAAACATGCTTTAAGCTACCAAATTGGCTAAATATGTGTGTAGGACTATAGGTGGATCTCCCAGTGTAGCAGAAGGCTGTATTTATGCCTGCCACTAATAATCCGTTTTTCTTTCCTAAAGAAAATAACTGCAGATTACAAATGTAAAACATAGTGAAATTGATTTCGTGCTGGCAGGTTTGAGGTGTGATAGAAGTGGTGAGTGCAAATGGGTCTGCTTGGAGCCAGGCTCCCACCGGCACGCTTGCAGTTCTGTAGCGGGGGTGTGTGTCAGGAGGTGGTTTTGGAGTTGGAGTCCCCTAAGTGAGGGGGAGCTCCAGGCTCCTCCTGGGGCCTCAGGCTTAGAGAAGGGAAGTGCTGGATCTTAGGTCTTGGGTGTTGTGGGGAAGCATTTGGGGAAGGGAGAGTGCTTGTATACATACCTGGGTCACAGAGGCAGAAACGGGAAGACAGGGAGTGCCATCTAAGAGTGTTTAAGCCTCAAATAAATTTAGTAATTAACTCTCTGATTAAAAAAAAAAAAGCTTATAGATAAACTTGAATTTTTTTTTCCATCCTGCTGCTTGCTAATTTGTCTATACTGTGTTTATAATTCTCTTTGACAAGGAGATATGCATAGACAGTGCAAATATGAAGGTTGTCTATGTGTGGCTATGAGGGTTTTTTTGTCTTTTTTCAAAAGATGGGGGAATAGCCCTTTTAGATTCATTCCACTGTTACACATTAAACTTCTTAAAAAGCATACTAATAAAATAATGGTGGGCTGTACTCCAGCTGGATTTAAAACATTTCGCATGATGCACTAATGTCTTTCCCATCATGATGCCAGAATGTCCGCTGTGACTTTGAGGAGGTAGGAGATGCAATTTGGAGACAATTCTGAACTGCTATTTATTTTAAGCAGGATCATCTTACTTGCAGAGCTTCCTACCATTGCTAAGAAGGCACTTAAATGTTTCTTCAAGTGTGCATTTAATTCATTTAGTGTGCTGGAGGTCCCTCTAAATAGTGTGTGCGAAGCTCTTCAGTTTAATAAAGTTTAATGGAAAGTATAAATGTTAAATGCTTGCTTGGGGCAGTGTGCGGGACGGGCTGTGCAGTGCGGTGGTAGCAGGGTGTGCTGTGGAGCACAGCCCGTGGGGTCATGTTTGGTGGCAGTGGCTGAGCTGACTCGAGCAGTTCCTGCTCCTGGCCACTTGCCCTGGCCCTGCAGGGACCCAGTGCTTGCTGGCACTGAGCTCTGCGTGGCCATCAGTGGAGCAGGACAGCAAGAGTTAATAACAGATGTCTATATGAGTATGACCTTCTGTTTTCTTGTTCTTGTTGGCAATATCTTCTTTTTCCTGGTAGTATATTTGTCTTCCTCCTCTTGCTAATCTCTTCTTCCTCTTTTGACAGTATCACGTATCTTTAATACAGGTTCCTACAGGATTTTGCTAAGAGAAAACCAGCCATTTTTGGGAAGATGATCCTTTAGACAAAGAGAAGGATCTCTGTTTCTGTTGTTCTTTGCCGTACAGAGTAACTCCTCTTGCAGTAAGGATGCAGCTCTTCTCCCTGTTCCTTTGACAGTGTTCAGTAGGTGCCCTTTCACCGGAGCGGGCATCATGAACAAGAACTGTCAGTACTGGTAAAACTTAGCATTTTGTCCTATTTTGCATTTATTAGCATGCAGTAATTATTCATAGGAATGATTACCCTTTACCAATTCACATTAATTTACATTGCTTTTGAAAAGCAATCAAGAGGAGCAGGGAATGATAATACATCAAAGTGAATAAGGATATAGCACAAAAGAAATATGGTGCATTTTTATGTAAGAGACCATGTCAAGTCACTGTCAGCTTTTTCCTTCAAATTGCAATTATTTGAACTCCATTTGATGGTTGGTGCTAAAGGCCATCTGTTAAATGTGCTCCCCAGCTCAAAAGTCCACTCATGCTCTTCATCTCACTTTTGTACATCTTCAACAAGGAAAGGCGTCATCGTATGGGGTGACAGTATGGAAATGGACAAAAAGATGTGCTAAGTCATCCATTAAAAAATTGATTGCCTGTCCATGAACAGGTAGGTTTAAATTCTCAAATGTTTTTATTATCAGGGAGGATGTGAAGCTTAGGAATACAACAAATTCTTGCCCACCCTTGGCTGCAGGGATGGGCACTGTGGTCTCCTTCATTGCCACGGCCAGTGTGTTTCTTCTTCTGTAGGGGGTGAGGGTCTTGACAGTACAGTCAGATCTGGGTGTTTTAGAGGGTCACACATCTCTGCAATGCTGTTAAATGTTATTGTCTCTACATCACCATTGCTCTTTCCTGACTTTGAAGTGGGCAATGAAGATGAAAAACCTAGTGTCAAATGAAATATGTGGCCTAAAAATAGTAAATTTTTTAGCTCTGGATTACAGTGGGTAGATGCTCTCCTGGAAGCCAAATGTGATGTGATGAAGTAAGAGTGCCTTGGTAGGCAAAGGTACTGGGTGAGTAATCCTTAGAGAAGGGCAAGAAAAGGCAAGATGATGTTGAGGTCAGAGGACAGAATGAGCAGTGAAGTGTAGGTGGAGGCTTCAATGGTCATATGCATATTGGAAGAGAAGAATAATGACCTTATATTGGTTTACTGCTCGCTGTGCTTCAGCAGTTAAAACCTTGTTTTCTCAATTCAGTGAGATAAATCTCTTCTGTTTTTCCAATGAGCTTGAATGTGCTCCTGTGCATGATTGCTGCTGGTGTGTGATCAGCTGGCGCTGCTCTGCAGGAACAACCTAATAGCTTCGTGTGATACTGGTCAATATTGACTGCTTGTAGCTAGCACAAATCATCTTTCATTGTGAGCGTCTGAGAAAAGAAATAGTTCTTGCACAAAAAACAAATACCATGGAGTTGTATCATAGATCGTTCCTGGATTATTTTGCTGACATTGACAAAATTTTAGTAACTGAGAAGAAATCTCCATTCGGGAGCATTTGTCAGGGTATTGGTTACACACTTCATGTGCGGGGAAGGGTGGGTGTCAGTTTGATTGGTCTCGTATAACGTGGTGTGTCGGTAGATATGGAGCTGGGGTGCAGCTCAGGTTGGCTTCGTGTATTCTGCTGCAAATGGTTACTACACTGTAGAACATTCCACATTCATTACTGACAGCTAAGTAAGTGAGTCCTCTAAGTTTTTTTTTGTTCTTTGCTTCATCTTTGTGCTGTCAAATTCAAATAAGGACGTGCTTTGAACCTGTGTGCTCTATCAGGACTTGTTCCACCACAGAGGCTTGTGTTAAAGGAAAACCACGGTGTGTGACTGTAGGCTTCTGTTTATTCCTAGCACTGATGGCAGGATGTAATCATAAAACTAGGAATTCATGTGAGGAGCAGTCACAGCATGTTGCCGCCTTTATTTGTTTAAATTTTTATATTTAAAAAAGTCTGTATACAGCATAAGGATATGAGGAATAGACAGTTTTCTACAAAATGTGCTTCAATGCTTGATTTGGTAAGCAGAGATGTGCAATAGCAAAGAATTAATTGAAACAAAAAGATTGTGAATGTTTTAGTTTACTTTGGGGTCCAAGCCAGTGAGATTGGCTGTCTGGGGCCTGAGGAATTCCTGCAACTGTGCTGTGTTTCCCTGTCTCCAGCAGTAGATGCAATTCCAGGGGGGATTTCAGCCCTGAAAGCGCTATTGGACATCGATGGCGAGCTGTTTGCACGGGCAGGTTTTGTCTGGCACTGCCACTCAGAGGCTGCAACGCTCTTTAAAACAGATCTCACCTCAGTCAGGGGAGGGCTCGTCACCATTGCTCGGTGGCGCTGGGTCCTGCAGCAGTTGAAGCAAGCGAGGGGCCAAGCGAGGGCCCCTCGGGCTCCCACCTTGCGGCAGGCGGCCAGCGGCGCTGGCTGTCGGGGGGACCCAGCTCTGCCCGCCGGTGCGGCTGCGGGGACCCTCCTCGCTCTCCGGACTGTCGCTGGGCTTGTGCTGGAGCCCTTTGCAATACAGGGATCAGTGTTCCTCTTAGTCATGTTCAGGAGGCGTTGGGTGATGGGTTGTGAACAAAACCCAGTCCTCCAAGCTGCCTGCTCAGCTGCTGACACGCTGCGAAAGAGACTCTGGGGCGCGGTGGGACAGGGTGGACGGTGCCTTCGGGGGCGGTGGAGCACAGCGTGTAGGTGGGGGCTTGGGGCACAGTACCAGGACTGTTAGGAACAGTAGCCCAGAGCAGTGAAAGGTCACTTTGGCTGCTGTGCTGCTGCCGTTAGGTACGTGTGTGCAATCCTGAGATGTCACTGTCTCTTTGCATGATGGAGGCCAATAGCTTGTGGTGCAGCATGCCCATCCCTAGCTGGCAGTGGCACGTCCCAGGTTGGCAGGGTGGCTCTCGCCTTGCTGTCCTCAGTGCTGGGGAGGGGTTGCTGCCTTGCTGAGGATGCTCTGTGGCTCGTGTTTCTGGCTCTCTTCCCAGTTGGCTTATAGCGTACTGCTCAGCTGGGAGAAACCTTAGATTAACAGAAACAGGTACAAAGCAGTTGGGCTTAAAAGGGCAGATGGCTGCTGCTGGTTTGGAGGAAAACTCCCAAACTTGAGAATTTTGATGTTTGGTTCTGATCCTGAAGTCTGTGATGCCTGCCTTTATAGTAATGCTGTAGTAGCTTACAGCCATGGGGTACTTTGAAATAAAGATTTTTCTCTTCAGTATCCTTGAGATCCTGTGACATTTAAGAATAAGAATATGCAGGGCTGAATTCTAAAACCATTGCTGATCGGGGATTTTTTTGTATTATTTTTGATTTAGCATTCCCATATCAGTGGCTGTTGTAGGATGAGCTGTGGTAAGGTGCTCTGTGGTTGGACTGACAGCGCTTGCTCCCCTGAGACGTTGAGATGCCTGCTCTTTCCTGATGCTGCTCTTACAGGTGTCCCTAAGTTTAGAGCGTGCCCTTGCTGTTCCCATGTCACATCTTGTCCGTCTTGCATCTCAGTAATACTGACAATTCTTGGGATCTGCCAGTGGTGACTTGGGTGGGAGGTGCTCTGCCTGGGTAGGATGCTTTTCAGCAGCCAGAGGATCATCCAAAATACAAGTCTGAAAGTTCAAAGTGAGAGTGTTCATTCTACAACTCTCCAATCCACAAATAACAGCACAGCCGCTTCCCTGTCATGTGCACCTGTTCCACATTGTATCCATGTTTTTCTTTCGCTATTGCTATATATTCATCCAGCTTGGCATCTGGAATATTATGACATGGAGACCATACGAGCATCCCTCCATAAAGGAGCAGCAAGGGGGCTGCTGACCTGCACAGAAAGCCCTGAAAGCAGAGGCCTGGGGTCGCTGAGGTTTTGTGATGTGTTTATTAAAGATGGTGCAAACCAGGAGCTCCAGGTTTGTGCCAAGGCAGAGAGACACTTTAGGAGCAGGGAGGAAGCGTGTGTCCCCGGTGCATGCCAAAACACTTTGCTGCGGACGGGTAGTCTGACCTGAGCCCCAAACCCGCTCTGGGGCCGGCTCCTACCCCTGTGCACTGTGAGAGGACAGATCCACATCGACCTTCCCGTGCTCCCTTTTGTCCTCCCAAGACAACTGGTTTGCTTGTTTTACTCGAAAGACAGTCGGAGGAGGTGTTTTTATACAATAACTATGTGTTGAGCGGGGAGATCATGAGATTTAGTCTTTGGTTTAGTGAAGAGATGGTGCTGAACAAATTTCAGAATTGCATATGTTTGGGCAAGTTGATGTGTGAGGGAGAATGAGAATAACATGGAGCAAAGCGAGGAAAGGCTGGCCTTACGGGGAGCCTGAAGGACACCCATTTCTTAAGAGAGTTAATCCAAGCGAGGAGTGATTGGTATCTCGAGGGCAGAGGTTAAAGGTACTACCGAACGAGCTGATGTGCTTGCCGTGAGAACTGGGGCAATGTCCTTTGTAGTGCTCTTTGCCAGAATAAATGATGACAAAGTGATGCACAAAGGGATCTCTGCTTCAGGGAAGAGATGTGAGGTGGAGCCTGATGGTGGGCAGCTGCTGGCTGGCCAGGGAGGAGCACTCACAAAGGAGCTCTTGTGCTGAATCCTGTGGTTTTGAGATGGGTAAAATTGTGGCTAATGCCTTCAAAACATGAAATGGTTAGAGCAGAAAAGATAACGTGTTTGGAATGCTACCAACATATAACATATTGCATGTGTATTATATAGGCTGAGGGAATTTTGTTTAAAATAACTGAGCCTACAGGCTACTTGGTCAGAATGTTAAGTTGTCATCTTGCTGAGCTTGACTTGCCCTTGTTATTATGGTCGTTTCATTGTGTATTTTGATAACCATGAGGTAATTGTCTAACAACTTTATACTTCAAAAAAATTTTTTACTTCAGAAGGAAAACATTTTGTCCGATTTTCATCAAGCTGTCAGTGGGGGTTTCATATGTGCAGGAGCGATAGATAAACACCTTCTGAAGTAATTTTCCTTCCTTTTGCTGACAAATCTGGAGAAGCAGCTTTTCCCCATCACACAGGTCAAGCAGAGAAGCAGAATGGCTTTGAGAGGGGCTGCAGATGTGCTGCGCTGTTGAAGGACAGCCTCTGGCCAGCTGCTGCGGGGAACAGGCAGGGTGGGGGTGTCTGGTCCTTGTGTTTTCAGGAGGGTGTTCCGATCTCAAACCCTGTCCTAGAAATGTGCTAGAAATTTCCTGAGAATATTGACCCCTAGAGATGATCTTAGGGCTGAGGGAAGCTCAAGTTACCTGCCTTGAGAAGCTCAGTATTTTACGGGGGGTGGGTGGGTTTGGGGAGATCTTGTAGGGGAGGAGGAATTTTCTATATGGAATGCAGGCTCATATGTAACAGTAAGGCATTAAAAGGTGATGATGCATGTAAGGCAGTGCTGCTACCTAAACCCTCTGTATTTTAACTAAGTATTAATACTTATATGTTTTAAACTCTGAATTCCTGGCAGTTTCTTAATAGGTGCTAGTCTGTTAGGCCAAGTTCTTTTCCAAGGTTTGGGGATTGTGGTCCAGAAGAGGAGGGTGGGTGTTTTAGCCTGAGCAAGACTTGGTTATTGAAGAAACATAACTTTTGAACAGACTGGGTTTTGTTATTGTGAATACATGGGAAATATAAATATATATAGATTAAAAAAGAAGTTATTTGTCAGTCAGCTCTGATTGACCAGCCTGTGGAATATTCCTCATGTCTCTTTGTAACACAGTTCTAATTGCTTTTTCTTTCCAATTAGTCTAAGTTAGCCTTGGCAATATTAATGTAGTGTGAATAAGCATCCTAAGAGCAGATGAAGAGATATACAGGGGAGAGAGTTGAAAAGAAGCTGTCCCATTAGCTTGAAATAGAGAACAGCAGTTCAGTGGTTTTTTGGATCTGCTCATAAATGCCACCTGTGTCAAACCAGGTGTGTTCTGAGTTGGCTGCTCCATGTGATCTCGAGTCTCTTGCTAAACTGGTAGTATTCCTGACAGATTTAGTCAGGTTCTGTTCCTTTAAACTTCTGAAGTGGGGAGGAGGAAGGAAAGTGCACTGCATGGAAATACCCGATTACCCCCACCCACCCGCACAAAAAGAGGCAAAGGATGTCACTTCTGCATCAGTTTTGGAAGGGCGAAGTGTCAGAATTAGATGTTAATGATGAATGCGATATTGTCAAAAGCGAATTTAGTTAAAGCAGCTTCTAAATAAGCAAGGAACAATAGTGAATCAGCAGAGAGAGGGGATATAAATACCATAGCTGATGCAGCAGCTGCAGCTGGGATGGCAGTTAGGGCAGAAGTGAGCTGGGAGATTTTGGGATGTACTTAGAGATCTGCAGGCTATTTTGGGAAGCTGTCAGAAGAAAACTAGAATGGGTAATTACAAGGTGCATAGTATAGAGTTAAATGGTTGGTTTCCTTGGGTCCTCTGTTGATTAATGGAAAAAATGAAATGGTGACTCAGACTTGTACTTCAGTTCTGCAGGTGGTGGAAGGGAGCTCACACAGATTCAGGTGGACTTTGCGTGCACTAGTGCAATGGTGGTGTTGCTTTTACATCTGTATGTCCAGCACTGTGGTAGGAGAGTTCACAGCAGTAAGTAAGCACTTAAATTTAACAGAGTTTTAAAACAGAAAATCTACAGTAACTAGCTATGTGTGCTGTTTTTGAGAGAGGTGAAGTTTTGGGTCTGATCACCTTCAGGATGCACCCAGCTGCACTGACACTCACCCAGACAACTAACACATACTGAGCAGGGCAGCAGAGGTCCAGGTAACGGTGGAACTGGAGAGGTACCGACAGGGCTGTTCCCTAATGCAAGTTGAACCTGAGTAAATAAAATGGGATGTAGAATCGTTTAATTGCTCCTGGCAAACTGATGAGGGTAAATGGCAAAGATGTCAGAGAAGACTCTGCTGGGTTCCAGTGACTGTTGCTGGCTTGGCAGGACTCATGCCAGGGCAGGAGTGCTTGCAGCAGGAGAGCTGGATGTTGGGAAATTGAAGGAGAACACAGGAGAGAATGCCAAACGGGGACGGAGGAGAAAGAGCAGGGAAGGCTGAACTCCATCCTCAGCTGAAAGGGGAGGAACGGTTGATGGACTGAAGGTTTGATTCCTCGCCGTTGCTGTGCACAGAGCACTGACAGGGCTGCCCATGTGAATAAAGGTGGCAGGATTGAGAATTAGCTACCTGTGTTGTCACTGCAGTGTTCCTATGGAGAGCGGTGCTTTGTCATTTGCCCGTGGCCCCCGGCGTGTCACCTCTGCAGAGCGCTGTAGCTGGGGCAGGGATGTGTGATGGGAAATGTATGCATGGAAAGCAAGCAGAAGCCTTAAAAAATAGGAGTACTTAAGTAGGGGAGAGGATTGGAACATTTGTGAAGGCAATCTTCCCAGTAAAATACAGAGTGAAACAAGGAAGTGTACGGAACATGAGATAAATGGGAGTATTTTTGGCTAATCATTAAGGCTTGGACTTTGCAGCAAGAAGGAGCTGGGAGGAAAAGAAGGGGGCTGTCTGCTCTCCTGGAAAAATGAGCTGGGGGAAGCTGGAGGCCAGGGATGAGACATGGCACTGCTGGGATGTGTTTTGCAGCTGCCTCCTCAGAGGCTGGAGCCCTGCCCTTGGGGGCAGCTCTGATTTCTGCTGTAGCAGGCTGGGGAGGCGAATGCTGAAATGTGTTGGGGGTTTTTTGTTATTTGTTTTTTGGAAGCATTGCATGTGATCTTAGAAACAGTAATGCATAGCGTCCAAACAACAGCAGGCTTCCTAAGAGCTGCCAGGATTAGGGCAGTAGTGGTTTTAATATTAGGTGTTCTTCCAGGGAGATCTGTGCTGGGGGAAGTCAGTGGTGTGAAGCGTGCAGCTAACGCAGAGGTAGATAGCATTTTTTTTATTCCTTTGTGTATTGAATGGTTTAATTTGTAAAAAGTTGTCTGGAGGAGACACTTGCTTTTTTATTACCCCTGCTTTGCTGTAGGGCTTTTCTTTATGGGGAAAGCATCTGCACTGTTTATTCTTTCATTGTTGTCTTTTCACAGACTTAAGTAATTAAGAGTTGAAAGTAAAGATGCGTTGTCCTTGTGTGTGGGCTGGCAGAGATCATTCATCCAGCAGTGACAAGGGGCAGGGTGAGTGTCGCTAGCTTCATAGGTGAGGCGTGACAGCCCTGCCCTGCTGTGGCATTGCCCCTTTGCTGGTGTTCACATGGCCTGAGTTTAGCATGAGTATTTGTCAGCTTTTCTGTACATGTGAGATGGTGTGTATGTCCACCTGTGTGCCAGCTTATGCACGCATCACGTGTATTTGCCATGACTGTGCAGTAGTGAGGATATTTATGTGTACAGTTGCGCTCTACTCACTGAAGGTTTCTTGATAGATGTGCCTGTGCATGCTTCTTGTGTGGTAGATAATACAGGGTTTACAGGCTTGGTGTGTGAGTTTCCCCTAACTTGACATGGCAGTGAGTCTCTGGGCCATGGGAGCGTCAGATTTTAATGAACGTGCAATGTTTTGATCCCCCGCCTGGAGTGGTAAATGGAGGAACTCGTGGTATTCTTGTGTTTGAAAGCAGAATCAGAGCAGCGATGGCTGGCAAAGATTTTGGAGCAGTATGCCCTGGAGCTAAATGGTGGGGGTTTAGTGAAGTTGTCACAGGCACAGCTGACAATTCAGAAAGATTAGAAGGAAAATAATGTTTTGTGCTTTTGCTATTGAAGGTTATCTGGTGGTAAAGTCATGAAGTGTGTTATATGAAATGCTTATTTGCGGGGAGATTTACATCATTGCTTCCTTTTGCTCCTTGGACCGGACATCTGCAGCCAGATTTTTATTTTTTTTTTTTTTAATGAATGGTAGAAACCAGGCACTGGCAAGTTTAATTCACCCCTGGCTTCCCCCACTGCTGCAGGGCTGTGCCCACCAGTGTGCTTCCCTGTGCTTCCCCCACTCTTGCTTGAGGGATGCAGTGATGCAGTTTCTCGCACTTCCTTTCAGTCTTAGTTTTCTGTACTTGTAAGTACAGGTCCATGGTGTTATGTGGAAGAGCCCCTGCATGTCCCCTGCTTCACTGCCTCACCTCGTCCCCAGTGCAGCAGCCCCGAGCTCTGCTGCTGTGGGACGGGCTCTGCACCCAGCCAGGACCGAGCCCCGGCACAGCGGTGATGGCCATCGCTGGAGGAAACCACAGGCAGCTGCCTGGCTGCTCTGAGACCTGTCAGGCACACGCAGGCTCCGACACAAACAGGGTGTTCTGCTGACATGCTGAAATCTGTCAGTTTTGACCTCTGTATGGAGTTTTTCCCTTTGCTCTGTGTTGTGGTGTTGGTCCCTTATGTTTTTCTGAATCTTGGAGCTGGGATTGCATCCTTAGAGCAAGGGCTGTGCATGCAGGGTGGCAGTGGCATAGCGGGAGTTGACAGTGGCTGATTTCATGCCTGCCTTCTGTGTGTTTTGCTAAAGTTTGAATTTCAGGTGGGCGGGTAATTCATTAGTCTTTCTGTAACATCTATGCAGATTGCAGTCTAAGCTTATTTTAGAAGAGCGAAACTCAGAAGCAATTAGCAATCTGCTTCAGGAGGAATCTATTAAAAAAGCAGACACTAGCGCTGTTGCCTGCAAAGGACTGGGCTGTTCGCCGACTTCCAGCCAGCATATCACCATGGTAGCCTATGGGGCTGTGTGGACGTACATCAGTGTGACATTTAATGGCAAGCATCTCTGCCGACAGCCAGCAGTTGAAGTAAAACAACTGGAAATAATTAATATGGGAGTTCCTGAGCTTGGTTTTTTTTTTCCCTGATGTATTTTAGATGCAAGGTGCAGTCTCACAGGCTCAGATAAAAGAAGGGAAATGTGACAGTAGTGCTGTGCAGGAGAGGCACGTGTGTCTGTTGCTTGAGGTTCAAACAAGGCTACAAAACCCCAGGAGGGGCATGGGCTTCATTACCCAGGCTAGCTGAGGTGGTTATGCTGGGTCAGACAGTGGCATGTTCCAGGTGACACTGTGTAGGAGTCATGAACAAAGGTTAGATCTGCTTCTAGGTAGGTAGCAGTTCAAATAAATAAACAAATTATTTGCTTCATCCTTCTAGGATGACATGTTTGTTTTTGTTTGTTTTTTTAAGCAAATGTCGTCATCTGATTGGTACCTCAGTCAGCCTGAAAGCCCCATATTTTTGCCTTGTATGGAAGGATGTGAATTCATAGAATTGGAGAATTCTGCATGTCTGAATGTGAGCGGAAAAGGAAGGTATTTTTTAATTGGTGCCTTAACAGGAATGTTTACATCCAGATCCTGTCTGTCTTGCGTGTGTGATAAAAGGCAAGCATGGCAGGAGAGTCCTCCAGAGAGAGCACTGCAGAAGTTCTGGCTATGTGCATACCGAGGGAATAAAGTAAAATACTTGAGGGATTATTTTCCAGAAGTGACGGACACCTGTGGAGACAGCTGATTTTATCCAGAGCTGTAGTTGCGGGGAGCACTTTCTGTTCAGCTGGCGCTTCAAGAAGAAGCCACGTACATTGGTGTGCATCAGTTGTGGTCGCCTGCTGACTGGCTTCCTTTTGTGAGCTGCCCAAGTACCTTTGTGGCGCTAATACCCTTTCTTATCTTCTGGGTGAGAATTCAACACTTGTACTGCAACAGGCAATATTTTTGTGTTTTCATTTGTATTGTTTATCTGCAACCATCTGGTTCTGTGCCCACTAATAAAGCAAGCCTGCGATGCTGGGGAAGGTGGTGAGAGGAGGCAGTATGGCTTACGCTGATTTTTCCCCCCCTTTAGAAGGGAGTAATGTGATCACTTCATACCAGAGGATGTGATGACTCTCACAGAAATGAAGCAAGCGAGAGCGATTATCTGTACTTTGTGGGTGGCAGCTGCACAATCCAGCGATCCCAACATGATGCATGTTATTAGCCTCAAGTTGAGCTGTCTGCAGCCTGGAATGTGCTCCAGGTCTGTAGTAGATGATGAATTAATGATGAGGTGGTGAAGTATTCGGCTGGATCCTGTCTGGTAGAGAAAGCAACAGCTGTGGGGAGATGGTCTCCAAAGGGCTTTTCATATCACGTGTTCTTTACTTTCTGAATATCCACGTGGTTCTTCTGCTGTGGAACAGTGAGATACAGCAGGTCTTTCTTCACCCTAAAACTGAATTCAATTAAAAATAGACCAGTGTATGAGAATGGGAACCCAAACCTGGCCCAATTTTGAGAGCAAAACAGTCTCATCAAATATTAAACTACTCCAGAGTGCAGTGCTGCAGTCTGTGCTGACCGCCCATTCCAGAGGAAATTTTCCCCTTCATTTAAAGGGTCTGCTGACTTGGATCAAGAAAACCCATCAGTCGTCTATTAACTGCATCTCTGTGATAAAGATTGTAGTTGGCAGGCCTGCGGGCTGTATTTGGTGTGTGAGATGTCCTTTGGCTGCCCCTGACGTGGACAGCTGCCCAGAGCTGCAGTCGGGGATACGAGGGGTCTCTGCTCTCACGTGGCGGCCAGGAGGCTGGCCCCGGCAGGGAGCAGGCACTGCTGTCCCCTGGGGCGAGGAGTTGAGGAGATGGGGTCCCAGTCAAAGCCGTATTTAATTTGGTTTTACAAGCCCAAAGCAGCTCTCTACCCTCCCTCTCTGTCCCATGCCAGAGCTGGCTGTGCTCGCGCAGTGTGAGGCTGGGTTTGTGGGTGCTGGGGAGGGCTGTGCTGGTCCTCGCCTTCTGCAGGCACGGGAAGGTGAAATTCCTCCTTACCCTTGTCCTTCCTCTCTGCAGTTTCCAAGCTGGCTGGGTCTGAGGACAGAAGAGGTACTGTCAATGGTCACAGCATAGTTTTCCCTTGCTATTCCAGTGTTGTTATGCTTTTTCCAGGAAGGAAGGAGGACTGAAGAAGTGTCAGCCTTGGGCTGATGTTTGGCTGGCTGCTTCTGAGGCGGAGGCTCTGGAGGAAGCAGCACCGTTGATTCCCCGGCAGCCGCTGTGGCTTCCACTGGCCATGTGCTGATGAAGGCAGCAGGCAGAGCATGCTGCGCTTGCCCTCAGCCCCTCTCTTCCGTGCTGGAATTGCAGATGCACGGTGGGGATAATTAACCAAGAAGATGCGGAAGAGCAGTGTTTCTAGGTGATCAGGGTATGCTTAGAGTGAAGCACATTCAGCCCCTGGAGATGCACAGGACTTCTTTGTCTGGGGGCACGGTTTTTTAAACATGTCCCTTGGTACTATCCCGTCCCTGGCTTTCCCCTTGCATGGGTCTGTGCTCAGAAGTTACACTTCCAGGTGATTTGGTTTAACCCTTTTCTGGAAAGATACTCCCATTACCTTAATTTCTAATGAGCCTGTGTTACAAAGCCATTGATTCAGGCACTTCAGTGGGAGTTTCACATTTTAATTGTTGTTGCCACGTAGCAGAGGCTGGGTGAAATAATCACAGTCACCTCCTTTGGCTGAAGGAGGAGACCGTCGCTTTGTATTTAAATGTATTGCTCTTACCACTGCCTTTCCTCCAGCCTTACAGCACAGGGTTGTAGCTGGAGAGCCCTGGAGTGATCTGGGGAGCTGCTGAGGATGGGCTGGTCCCATCCTTGGCATTGCTCCTGCTGGTGTCTCCTCTTTGGTGAGTGCAGATGGGGCCCCTAAGCCGCAGTGGGCTCAGGACATGAACTCGGCAGATCCCACACGTGGCCTTCAGCCTTTCATGGGTTATGGGATGTTGAACTTTAGATGAGGAAGCACTTAGGTGCGCTAAGGAAAAGCTGTAACAGTCGGCTGGGATCTAGATGAGCTTGTGAGCTGATGCACGAGGCATCCACGCTTGCCACAGACCTGAAAACAGTTGGCCTCTTGTGCAATTTGGTTAGTATTTATAGACGGAATGTATTGGGGTGTTCATATGTACTGTCACTCATTCTTTCATTTGCAATGGGAAGTGTTGGGCAGCCTTAAGTTTATGTGGTGCTCCACCCACAGAGAGTGAGGGATTGTATGGAGAGGCAAGTATATAGGATATGGAAGTTACCTTACAAAGAATTTCTGGTACTGGGAATCTGGAGTGCTCTGGTGGTTGGTTACAGTCTGACAGTTAACCTTCTCCTGGGCAGCCCTTCTCAGGCTTCTCTGCACTTGAATGGTGCTTGAACCTTCCCTCTAACGTGGTTTGCATGTTGACTTTCCCTGCGTTTTATCTCCCTCTTCTCTGGTGTGCTGTGCTTGGCTCAGCCTCTGCAGCAGAGTGCTTGTACCCAGGCAGAGCAGTAGGACCAGAGCACTGCTTGCTGTCTGTTAGGCTGTGGCGCTTTCCTCATGCATAGCTTTGAGGCTGTTGTCTGTGACTTGTTTTTCTTTAAAACTAATAAGCCTCTGCCCCAGAGAGTAAAAGCAGCTGATGCCCTGCCAAACTGACTGGCCCCTGAACAAATGGTGCGTGGGCTGCTCGGTAGCCGGGGGATGCCTGCAGAGGAGCTGGTGTATGTTCCAGCAACCTTGCCTGGTGCTCGTGCTGTGCCCACAGCCACTGACTCCACTGACCCTCCCAGGGTGCAAATTTACTCTGGAGTTGGAGCAGTAGTACTGATTTGTGAGCTGAGGATCCTGTCGGCAGAGACCAGCTGGCTGGCTGCGGTGGATGTTCACTGTGACAATGCTCACCTTGAGCACGTCCACCCTTGGGCCTGAGCTCCCGAAACCTTACAAGCCTTTCTTAGCTAGGATCGTCCTCTTCTTGACTAACTTTGGGACCAGCTGATCTTGCTCGGTGGGGGCAGCAGAAGAGGTAAGGTGGGCAGTCAGAGGTTGGTTGGGATGGAGGTCTCCTGCCATGGCCATAGGAAGGGGACAGCTGACATTGACCTGGCAGTGCCGGTATTGCTGGGGACTGCTGGGCACATCTGTGCTGGCTGAGGTCTTTGGGGAGCCTGTTGCCAATGATATTTTTAGGAATGTTATATCAGCCAAATAAAAGAAATTGGGCAACTGCTGTTGTCAGACAAGCTGATTTCTACACATTCCTAAATTTGAGCCTACTGCCTTGCAATTCGTTTTTCCTTGTCATTTTTTGTGTCCTCCGCAGATTGTAAGCAGGTACAGCCTTAGAGTGAAGTTCAAGCCTGATTCCACTACAGAATGGCGCGGTGAGGGACAGAACAGGAGTGAAGTCCAAGAAAAGACTTTGGTTTTTTAACCTATCTGTAAAATTAGTGTGGTAATCTTTCCCTCTTTCTTAGAGGTTTTGAGGCTTTTATGATTACAATTTATAGGATGCTTTTGAGATGTTAGATGAAAAGTTCTTTAAGGAATTACTATATATATTTTTAATGCATGTAGAAGTGTAAAGCATTAGCCTGGAAGAGAATTGGTTCAGTGGATCATGAATGCACAGATTTTTCAGGCCGGAAGGTGCTGCTGGATAATCTGATGTGACTTCTGTGTATAATATTTTATCCTGTTACTACTGTGTAGGAAGTTGGGTAGCTCCTGCAGATACCCAAGCATAACTATTTTAACTGACTGTAAAGCTCTGCTCTCTTAATGATCTGTGAAATCTTTCCATGTCTGGATTAAGGAATGTGAGATGCTGGAGTGAACCATTTAATGATCTCCTTTCTTCCATTTCAGTGGCTCAGGGCGTGATTCACATTCTTGTACAGCTCTCTTTCTTTCTCCCGGTTTGAATACCTTCTCCTTTGCATCTTAATAGCCCCAAAACACAGAGCTCCGGTTACGTCAGCTAGGGGCATTCAGTGCTTGAAAGACTTTCTCCATCCGATCCCACAGAGACAATGCCCTGCGCTGGGGTTTTCATGCTGGGGAGAACAGCACATGAAGCCTCTGGAGCTGATGCAGCCTGCGGCAGGAGGGCTGCCAGAAGATCTGCTTTCTCTTGGGGAAAAATCACCCGTCTGTTTTGGTGAAGCTTCCTTTTGCTCTTCTTAAATCCTGAACAAACAGGACAACAAATCTGTTTGGCTCTTTCTTTTTAGTACTTCAGCTGGTTCTTGGGGATTTTTTGCATCTTCTTCTATTCTTAACAAGAAAAAATAGAGGAGGAACAAACGCAGTGAAGCCAGCTGTTTCACTTTCCCCTCCTCCTCATCCCGGTTCCGCTTAGGAAGCAGCTAGGGATAGAGCCCACAGGGCAGCATACCTGACTGTAGGACAAGGTGCTGGCAAAGGTGGGGATCCCCCAAAAGACATGAGCAGCAGAGGATTGCCAGGAGCATTTGGATGCTGGAGGCTTGGAACAGATGTCTTTGAAGTTTGGCTTGTTTAAAAACAACACAACACCAACAACAAAAACCCCACCAAAAATCCAGCCCCAAACCACCTCAAAGTCTTGTGTTGCCAAGGGTTTCCGTGGGCTCACTTCACCTTCAGTGCTATAAATTATCCCTCCGAGCGTATCGGTGTAATCAATACAGGGTCATGTAGCCCAGACAACGGGGTGTATCGGGGAGTAAATGAGATTTACTTCCTCGCTGTTGCTCATGGTCAGACAAAAGTGGAGACAGATGTGGCCAATTCAGCCTGGGTGTAACCTCGCTGTAATTCACAGAGGACAGTTGGGCTGCTGGTACATGAGTGCACGCTGTGCATCTGCAGGTTTTGATGCAGAATAGCCCTTGGTGTCAGAGAATGCTTGTTCTCCTTAATATAGAAAGAACATTGCCTTTTGCAGTGGTCTACGTAGATATTTATTTTTTTTTCCTTAGAGCTGGGTGTCCAGCCCTCACAAAATCTAGGAAGAGGAGGACTAAAGGAAAGAAAATATGGAGAATCTGAGTGATTACAGGGATCAGTTAATTAAATGAAGGAAAGATGTATAAAAGTCAAGCAGGGTTGTCAAGAAAGGGTGTGATTGGAATGGGTCATTAACATTTTCAAAGATGACAGGAGTAGGGCGTTTGCTTACTGTTCTGGCTGTGTTCAAAGTTTAAATTATTTGTTGTGCTAGATTATATTGCTGTCAGTTGGACTTGGTCTTTGTTTTGTGGTCTGTGCTTACAGGTCCCCTCATGGTGCAGCTCTGCTGACCCTGAGAGTTAAGCAAGAGGCATGCCCTGTGCTTCCCATGTGGTTCACTGTCAGATCGGTGGGGGCTTCTGTTCGTGTCACTGTTTGCCAAAGCGGACTGGCAGGACAGATAGCCCTAACCAGGCACAGACACCCACGCATGCACGTAGGTTTGCAAAGACTTCAGAATAGTCTAGAATCAGTGTCTCCTGCTGCGTGGCAGGAGGGGGCTGCTCTTCATCGTGAAGGAAGTCCTGTGATGCATGGGCTTCGGCTTGATGCTTCATTCTGAAAGCTGCTGACCTTTCCTTCTTCCTCTTAGACGACTCTCACTGAACAGTTTCTTCTATGCAATTGCACCATTTTAACCTTCCTTTTTGCAGTAACTGTCTGTTGCAAAAACAGGTGGTTGTCAGAGTTTTGTGAAGAGCATGACCCCTCTTGGGCTGCCTGAGACTGCTGCTTCTCCAAAGAGTTTCCTCATTTTGTGTTCAGATGGGAATTTGGGGTTGAAAATGGAAAAGGTAGGGCTGGGGATCTGGGAGGTGTTGTGCCTGGTGGTCTCGCCTTAGGGAGCGTTTTCCTGTTGTCTTACCCTGAAGATCAAGGTAAACCAGAGCAGGACACAGTGAAAGCATCCACATTTACTCCTCTGGCCTGCCTGGCCCTGCTGGTTTTCCCATTTGCCTGCTGCTTTTTCATTTTATGCTTCCTCGAAAGATCTTATGAAAGACTCCATAAAGAGAAAATGTATTATTTTTAATCGTAATGGGAAAGCTTGAACAAGTTAACTGTGACTATAACTTCAAGAAAAAGATCGATGCTAGAATTTCAGATTAATGATGCCAACTTTTGTTTCAGTTTTAATTAGAGATGTCTACGTACCATTAGCAGAGAAGAAACAGCAGTGAAGGTTTTGATGTTTGATAGCAGCTTTTTGTACAGACAGGAGTGGCTGAAGGGACAATTAACAGCAAACACCATGTGATTAGGTTTTCTGTGCCTGTTCCCCCGTTACAGTGGTGTTGCTGGTGGTTTTTCTTTGATCTGTTGTCTGCAGTCCCAGCTCCACGATGGCTTCTTTAGCTTGCTCACTCATTTGTTGCAGCTTTCTGCGGCTGCTGTGTTTGGCCGTGCATCCTGCTGCCTGGCTGCTGGCAGTGCTCTCGTGGGGAAGACGTGGAGGGTGGCTGTGGTGTTCCCGTGAAGCACCTCAAACGTGGCTGTGTCTTGGGGCTATTTTGCAGTCTCCTCTTTTGTACAGAGCTTGGAGGCTGAAGAGGCCTCTGTGTTTGGCAGGCATTGGGGGTTCATGTTGTGTGGCTCTAGCTTGACCGAGAGCTTTGCTTTTCCTTCTGTGTCCACTTTAGGGTGGTATCGGTAAAAGCTGACGTCTGTCTGTCTGTTCTGTGTACAGTGTCTGGCCAATACATCTATTGGCACAGCAAAACCCAAGTGTGACCAAATCACTTCTGCAGTTTTCTCCTCTGGGAGTCTTGCAGTACTTGCCTCCTCTGTGGAGAAGGGCAGAATAGGGCTGGAAGTGTACCAGCACAGTCTGTATTTTTTGTGTGTCTTTCCAAGGAGGCTGAATACATTGGTGTGTGGTTTGTGCTTTGCGGTTTTGGGGGATTTTTTCCCCCCCCCCTCACTCTGCCTTCTTCAGGTGTGTGGATTTGTGCTGATATCCTGATGAACATCCTCAGTTAAGGGACCCACACAGCTCAGGGCCTCCGCAAGGTGCCCTTACATCCTGAATGAAGGTATGAGCTGCTGGGGAGGGTCTCCCAGCAGAGCTCTCCCAGCAGCATCCCCGGCAGCAGCATTTGCCCCCAGCTTTTCCCTGACAGGGCTGTGTGGATGCTGCTGTGAACTACAACTGGTCATGTCTCTGTTCACAAGCAAAGGAGAGGGTGCCAGGAGCTGGGAGAGAGGAGGACCAGAAGGATGCCTGCTGCTGAGGCAGGTGGGGTGGGCAAGGACCAGTCTGTTGACATGAACTTTCCTTCAGCTAAAGCAGGCCATGGTTCAGTCACAGGATCCTAGAACAGTTTGGGTTGGAAGGGACCATAAAGACCATCTAGTTCCAACCCCCTGCCATGGGCAGGGACACCTTCCAGTGGACCAGGTTGCTCCCAGCCCCGTCCAGCCTGGCCCTGAGCCCTGCCAGGGATGGGGCACCCACAGCTGCTCTGGGCAGCCTGTGCCAGCACCTCCCCACCCTTGCAATAAATAAATGAAGCAGTCATGGTGCTGGAGCGGGCGTTGAGCTGACAGTGCTCCCAGGAGGTGGACCACAGATGAGAAGACCTAATGTGTTGGTGCTTGCGGTGCTGTCCATTGCCCTGCACTTGCAATAGGCACGGCAGCAACCTGGGCTGAGGCTGGCGAGTGAGGTGCTGCACGTGGGGCAGCGCCTGGTTATAACCTGCTTTGCTGCTGCTCTCCGAGGAATGCTAAGCCTGCTTCTGACTGGTCCCCTTAAAAAGCAGGAGAAAACATGAATGTACATATTTCTGCTGCGTAAACGTGGCCCCCAAAGCTTGTTTGGTCCCAGCGGCGACTCGTGGTAAACCACAGCTTGAAAGTGAGGGTCAGCCACATCTCCAGCATCTCTCTGACAAGGACGTGGGTCAATACCTGCTGTGTGGACTCAGACTGCGCCCATACTTCTCTTGGAGAGAGGAAGGGAGAAGAACCGGTTTGGATTAATTTGCTTAGTTTCTGTGGTACAGAGTGAAATAAACCAGACTGTGTGCTGAGTGCCAGGAGTTACCCCAGGCTGGGCCTGAGGAAGCTAGCTCCGGTTCTGCTGCTAAATAGCCAGAAAATTGCAAAGCTCTGCTGAGAAAATGTTCTGTGGAAACAGGTTCTTCTCTGTTGATGCAGTTATTTTTTTTGGCCAGGGCAGGCTCCCTGGACCTGGTCCCCTCTGACTGCGAGCCGGGGCTGGCCAGGTGCCTCCTGGTCACACAGCCACCCGAGCTGGCCAGGACATAGTCTCCAGCAGAGCTGCCATCCGCACAGAGCCTGTGGTTTTGCTCCAGCTTTCCTGTGCCAGGGCTGATTTAACTTCTCATTTGGTCCCTCCTTGCCTTTGCCTATTTCCGTTCCACCCATCACATCTCGGCTAACGTATGTTCCATACTGCTCAGAGGGGGCTGTAAAAAGTAGGTGTATTTTAAGAGACTGGTTACATGTATTCTTGCTGTAGTTCCTTTGGCCTGGTTTCTACCTTCAGCAGCGCGGGACTGATCCTGGTGGTAGTTTTAGGTGGAGTATATCACATTTTTCCTGACTCTGAATGTTAGAACCTAGCTAGTTGAAGTGGTGAGTAAGGGACCTAGGGCACAAAGTTACTTATATTCTGATTAATATTTTTTTTTAACCTTAATTTCTATTTTTAATGCTTTCTGCCAAAACCTAGTACTGATGACAGCTGTCAAGTTTACCTGGGTCCTGTGTTTTCCTTTCTTCAGACATGTATCTCTGGCTTCTTCATCCACCATCGCTGCTGTTGTCCCTTGCACTGCTGGCAGTCTTGTATATTTGAAACCAAAGGAGAGCTGACATCTGTCAGCCTCTGGAGGAGGGGCTCTGGGGCAGCAGTCCCTGCCTGCCCCTGCCTTCACTGGGGCATCCTGAGCTGTGTTGCCTTGTGCCCCGCACCGTGCTCCTGGTGGGATGTCAGGTGTGGCCACTTTGCTGCATTGCAAGTGCCGTCCTTTCTCCTCACAATGGGCACCTTCCCCTGACAGATCTGCCAATCCACTGCCTGTGCATATGCTGTAAATCTGGCCTGTGTGCTCCAGAGGGGTCGGGTGTTCTGCCTCCTTATTCCCATCCTTGCAAGAAGGGACACACACGCTCACACATGCACACACACTGTCTCTCTCTTGCTCCTACTCGCTGCGTTACAGTCTGGTTTTGAGATCTACTTTCTATGTCAGAGTTCTCTTGCAAAAACCTGAGTCATTTCTGGCTGACATGGCAGTTTTTGTTAAGAAAGAAGGAAAATTACTCTCCAAAACCAATTATTTACTCTGAAAAGGAGGAAAAAATTTCTACTTTGATAATTCAGCATCTTGACCAGTTTTTTAAGGTATTACGTGGTTGGCTTTTCCATATTGTTCGCAAAACCTTTGGCCAAAGCTTGTTAGAGACTGAATTTGAAGTGGAGACCTTAAGGTGAAGGTAAACTCATGTCACCATATGGATTTCAACTACTTGGTTGCTGGAAAATTACTCTTTGAAGTCCGGATCTGCAGCTGGACCAGGAAGCAGAGGTTCTGTCCATCAGCCCTGGTCTGTAGGCAAGACTAAAGCATGGTGGGACCTATGTCTAGAGCTGGACTCTGTGCCAAAGTAAATGTCTGTCCCTGCTTTTTTTTTGGTTGGGGGAGATGGGGCTGCAATGGACTTCTTGACAACTGCATGCTGGGGAAGGGGCAGTGGGGATGAGGATGAGAGGCGATGGCATGTGCAATGAAGTTGCATGCCGTGGCTGAGCTGGGAAGGTCAGAGCAGAGGTCTTTGGGTAGCTGAGGGAGGCTGGAGACTAAAGCACACTGAGCATCTTGGTGAACGAAGCTGTGTTGCCTGAAAGGATGGTGTTACTGACTGGTGGAAGTGGGCTGCTCTCTGGGCTGGAAGTTCACTTCTTCCACCAAGTGACTGGGAAGATTAATGAAAAAATAATCAGCAGTTATTGAACCAACAGAGGTTTGTGCCAGAGGCACCTGAAGTCCAGGAGGAATCAGGAAGGTGGGATCCATGACTGCACAGAGTTTTGTGTGAGGTCATTGTCCAGCCTGCGCCTGGCCTTGGCATTGCTGCTGGCCCGGGACAGCTCGGCCTTTGGGCAAAGCGGAGTGGCGAGTCCCTGCTGGGACAGGACAGACACGGTGCTTTTCCTGATGGCCCAGTGAAAACCACGGGATCCTGTGTTCTCAGAACAGCTCTAACCTCTAAATGTTTCCAATGGGAAGTTTGGGTTCAGACATGTGGACTTGGCCATTCTTGCCGTCAATCCATCCTGTGTCATCATCCTGCCTCTGATGGAAGTGTCAGTGGGACTGGGATGCTTCTTCAGTTATTAGAAGATAAGGTATTAAATTACTAAATTCTGCTGGTTTTCCTGTCTTCTCTAATAATGCTGAACATCTTGCCAAGTTCTTTAGAAAACAGTGTAGTCATCAGCGCATTGAATTCATTAAGGGTTGGCATTTAGACAGTGTGTGAGAGCAGCTGCCGCCCTATGGAAAAATTTGCAATACATTCACCTGAGCACCAGTTTTGATTATGGATTTATCTGGATATTTTATGTCCACGCTTGAATTAGTCTTTCTTGTTAGAAAAGATATTTTGACTCTGCCATTCAGCTCTTTAAAATTTTTCTTTTTTTAAGAAACAATTTCCCTTTGCTAATTTTCATAGTCAGTAGGCAGTAGCAAAAGGGCTTTTTGTCTGTGATAAAGCCTAGCAGCCAGGTAGTGTGAGCTGTGCTGCTCCTGGCACCTCTCCTGGTTTCCAGCCCACTTCCATGGCATGGCAGCATTTCCTCCTCCGAGTGGGGCTTTCTCCTGGCAGCGGGTGTGTGTTCTCCTTGGTCTCGGAAAGGAGGGACCAGGGCATCCCCTGATGACACCTTGTTTCACGTGGAGAGGCTGCAGTCAGTGCTCCCAAAGCATGGGGGGCTGCGGGTGCCCGGCCCTCTGGGACAGTAGGCTTACGCTTCCCATCTGGCACCCACGTGGGGTTTGAACTTCTGTTTCTGTTTTTAAATTTAAACATAATTGCAACACACCATTATATTTGTTGTCAGACAGCCTTCATCCGTGGAAAATTTTGGTCTTGAGGCTGGGCTGAAGTTAAGAATAGACACTGTTTGGGTATCCTTGGTTGGTTGGCTTTTGGTTTTCCTCCCTTTCCTGCCCAAGCCGCACAGGCTGTCCTGGCAGGGCAGAGTAGCCTGAGCGTGGGCATGTTGTGTGCAGAGGGAGGAAACGGGGTGCTTTGCTTCCCCTGAAACACTGATCTGCCCTGCTGCTGGGTAGTGCCCCTCCGTGAGCCAGGCTGGCCCTTCCAGGTCTGCGTCCAGAGTCAGTTGTTAAGGGAAACGTGCCGTTGGTTACTCCTGTAGGTTTGGATGACAAACGCTTATGGCAGATGCCGCCAGCTGAAGTGGCTGCTGTCATGTGTGGGTCAGAAGGAGAGGAAGCAGGAGTACGTGAGGAGCAATGTGTGAGATGCACTGCCGAGGCGGCTCTCGGCAGCAGAGCTTTGGCTCCTTGTTCTTAAGTGCTTGCCCAGCTTATTTTAATTATTTCAAGGCTTCGTTGTTACCACCTCAGCTTTGATCTTTGTTCTCAGATATCCAGAAGCTTCCTTTATCTTTCTTCACTCTCTGTATAAAACAAGGGGCTGCTCAGTAGCTTGTGTGAGGAGCACCTCCCCAGGTAAAGGTGGGTAGAGCATCTCCTGCATGTTTCAGGCACGTCTAAAAAGAAGCTTCGGTCTTGCTGCTGCTGCTGGTGAGCACTGTCACGATGGGGAGGAGAGGCTGATGGAAATAATTCTGTTGTTTTTGAAGGCTTCTTTCACCCTGTGAGCTGGATCGTGAAAGAGACTGGGCAGACCACCTCCGGGGACGTGGAGGGGTCTGCTGATAGTGTCTGGTATACACTCTGCAAAACAGTTCAACTTTGGCCGCGCTGCTGCAGTCCCAGTACATTGTTTTGAGCAAAGCCTTGGTTTTTCAATGGTGCTTCCAAAGTGATCATGTTCTGAGTACGTGAACCGGGCCAGTTCTGCTCTCAGTTATTACTAGGTCTGGTGAGAGGGCTTACAGCTGCTGGGACTGTGGGTGAGATCATGGCTGAAGCTCATTCATTGCCTCAGGCAGGGCACTCACGTGGGACCCCCTTGCTGTGCCTGGGCTGGGGTTGCTGCACGCAGCCTGGGCACAGGGGGTGAGGTGGCATGGCACGGGCAGGGAGTTCTCCTCTCACCCTGCTGCCTCGCGGCTGCTTTGAGATGTTCCTGGAGGCCGTTCACAACACCTTTTGGCCCTAGGAAGAGGACATTGCCTAAGTCTTAAGCCAAATTCAGTGCTTTTGTAAGCATGGTGTTCTGCTTAAACCAGGACTAACTTGATTTGAGAGGTTTCTTGGGGAAAAGGGTGATGCTATGAAATTTTCAGCGTATAGGTTGGAAAAGTTGCTGTTGTGTCTGTCTTGTGGTTTGGTTTTTTTTTTTCTTCTCCTTTTGTTCACAGCACTGCTGACTAATTTAAAAGCCACTGATGATTTTGGCTATAAGTTCTGCACAGCAGCAAATACCCGGGTGAGACAAACCTTGTGCCTGCATGGTGTCCTACAGCGGCAGCCTGTGCTGCCTTAGCAGTCACATTTTGTCTTTAATTATTCCATGGCAGTAGTCTTGTTTGTCATCTAGGAAGATATCTTGTGACCTAGAAAGATACGTGAGTTCTGGTGTATGTTTCTAGTGGGATGGAATTCCCCTCTTTGAAGTGCCAGTGAACAGTAAAATGGAAATAGCTGCGTTAGCTCCAGCCAGAGTGTGTCAGATCATAACCTATTTCTCATCACGTTTGCTCTACTCCTACATCTGCTTTTCTCATGAAGAATTCCTTACTAACTTACATTTTTAAAGTGTAGAAGAAAAAAAATTATTCAGTTGCTTTATTTTTTAAATATTATGGCTTTCATTTGCATTTTGAATTTTAACATGAAAATGGAAGGGGAGGGGAATTACAGCATTTTGAGTTTGGCCTAACCTGCTGCCCTTGCTACAGTGGTTTCCTGAGAAGTGCTGGCTGCTGTAGCGTGACTGTCTGTGCCTCATTTAAGAGAGAGAAAAGGGCTGAGGGGGAAGGGTCTCTCATATTTGATGTGGAGCTGGGAGAGGCTGCCTCCACAGTGGAGCAACGTTTCTCCAGACCATTGTGCTGGTATCTGCTCTGAGCTCTCCAGGTTCTTCTCTCCTGGTTTCTGCAGGGGGGGTGTGTGTGTGTGTGTAGGAAGAAGAGACTGACTTAGCTGGTAGGTCTGTTTCTGCTGGTGACATTTCACGTTAGGGTGCCGCTGCTTGGGAGAGCTGGAGGGTCACAGTAGTGGACTCTTCAGCTTGCCTTGCTTTGCAGAAAGCTGCTGCATGTTGTCCCTGTGCAGTGACACTGGCTTTTCTGACAGTGAAAGCATGATCACCTTGCTGAACCCTTCTGACCAGTGGTTACTTATGTGGTAGAAAGCTTGTTCATATTGGGATACAGGAACCAGCAGATTTCATGAAAAGGATAATGCTTGCTGCCCTTGCTTCAGCTTTTGCGTGTGTTTGGCCGAGTTCCCATGGGGTCAGGAGGCCCCTGGTCTGCTGGGATTGCACCAGGATGCTGTTTTGGGAATGCAGTCTGGTAGATGGGATTTATGCTCCATGCAGATGGCTAGAAAGCCATTTTATAAACTCACTTTTACCCACACTCCACTTGGGCCCCTCAAAGGGGATGTATGCAGAGGTAATTCTGGTAGCTGCTGCTGTGACAAGCCAACCACGGTATGTTAATGGCGAAACCCTAATGAAGGAGACAGTGAAACACCACAGTGCACCCTGATGTGTGCCTGCTTGCCCTACAGCCTGCATGTACCTGTCTTGCTCAGGGCTGTTGTGCCCAGGAAAACGGCGGAACCAAGTTATTTACCCACTTAAGTTTTCTGTGAGTGAGTTGGGTTTCAGGGCAATCTTGTGAGAAACAAAATTTGTAGGTAGCTGGAGAGATCAGGAGGGAGAAAAATAAGCAGTAGTTAGCGTGTTCCAGTTGTGTTGTGGCCATCGTTGGTGGGAGAAGGCAGTAACCTCCTGCCAGGCTGCCACATTGCTGGGAGGAGAGGCTGTGGCGCTGGCATGGCCACTGGTGAAGCTGTTGGGACAATAGCTGTTGACGGGGTGTGCGGCGTTGGGCACCTGCCCTCTAGTATAACCGTGCATGGCTCTTGAGGGTACCAGCACAGCTGGTGCATTTCTATCGCATTGCTTTGGTTGGAACTAATTTGAAGGGAAAGATGCCGTGTTTAAAACTGTTTATGCAAATATCCATATAGAAATGGAATTTTTCTTCATGGCTTGATTGCTTTTTTCCTGCAGGCATGGTAGGGAGCCTGTCGTGCGCCAGGATTCTTGGTCCAGGCTTACAGGAAAGCCTGGGACTTGGCTGTGCCCCCTCACCAGGAGTGAGCAGGGGCTTGGGCAGGGGCCAGAAACTGCCTTGTTCAGCAGCAAACCGACAGCGGTGTTTTCCTGACCCCAGCTGCCCTGAGCTGCTAGTCAAGGCTTCCAAACCCCATGGCCCCATGCCTCCTCCTGGGGCACACTGCCCCCAGGCCCCCTGCCCTGGGCTCCCTCCAGGACAGGGGCTTTCCCAGGAGGGAACAAGTCACTCAGTTCAAGGTCTAATTTATTACACTTTCACTTCCTTTCTTAGGTTACAATTAAGAGGCTACCATACAGCCCAGCAAGGAACACCGTAAGGGCCCAGCCTGAGCTGTTCAGTGGAAGTGCCCTGGGTTTGGTGCTGCCGCCGGGAGCAGGCTGGCTCCTGATGCACACTCCCTTTGACTGCGGATTAAAGGCATGCGTAAAAAAACTATATGAAAAATGAAGACAACCTAGGTGGCATTGGCAGACTTGAGAGAAATGTTTTCTTCTCTTTCCTTTTTTTTTTTTTAATTAAATCTGAAACTTCTAGTTTTGGATAAAAGACTTGTCTTGTTCTTTGTTTTACTAAGAGCCAAATCTCTTGTCTTTTTCTAGACAGGGTCTTTAATATTGAGATGTAAGAGAAGGAGGGAGGCTTGTTTGCTTGCTTTGCGTGGTTCGCTCTGTGCCTTCCCTGAAGTTTTCACACCACCGAGGGCACCCTCAGGCTGGTGCTCTGGAGATCCATGCAGCTGGCAGCTCTGCGTTCAGGATGCTCCAGCCCTTGTAGCTCCTTGGCTGTTTAAGCTGAAAAACGTCACTGTTGGGACCTGCTGAAGCCTGGGCCTGGATTCAGCTGTCACAAGAGAGGTGCTCCTCTGGCAGCACCAGCCCTTGATTCCCTGTGCTGCTGAGCCACATGGGTGACAGGAGCTGGCTGCGGAGCAGGGCGAGACAGGTGGATGAAAGCACCGTGCTGGAGGCGCAGGGGAGCGGGAGCATCCTGTGGGCATGTTGTGCCGTGTGGGCTCTCGGGGCACTCTGCCCTGCCTGTCTTCATACACACCTAACTGTGCAGGAGGCTGAGCCCCGCGTGTGGGGTGTTCTGGCCACCGCCTGGGCTGTGCTGGCAGCTGCCTGGCTTGGGGCAGGGGCTCTGGTCGGGGTAACAGCCTGCCTGGCATTTCAATATTGAATCCAGGCCAGTGGTGCATTAGATGTTTGTGTGTGAGGGTTCTCCCAAGGGAAGTGGTGCGTACTGTTGAAAAACAGGATGACAAAGCCCTAGAAAATACATTACGAGGTAATTCTGTGGTGAAGAGGGCTGGGCTTTTAGTGAAGACAGCATATGAATGGGCTGACGGGGGAAATAAAAGAAACTGAGAGTCAAATGGCATTCTTAGTGTATTGCATATTTGTAGAAGAATTGGATTCCCCTCCGAGTCCAACTTGCCATGTTATATTTGCAATAAACTATTGGGTCTAATCCCAGTTGTGAGGAAAATAATGGCTTTTGTTGCCAAGCATGTTTTCTCACTTGTCACAAATCAGTAGGGTGAAACATATGTTAGAGGAACGGCTGTCCTAGGCTGCCCGTTTGGAAGATCAGTCGACAGCACTGTTGTCCTGGACAGATAATTCAGCATCCACAAAGCAGCTGCTCCTGGCGCAGACAGGGTGGTGGGTGGGCGGCCCCCGAAGCCCTGGGCTGGGGGCTGGCAGCAGCAGGGCTTGCTCCTGCTTTCCCGGCTGTGTTAGTGGAAGTGCGCGGTACCCCGGGGGAGGAGGAGGAGGAGGTCTCTGAAGGCTGCCATCCCAGCCCGTTGCTAGAGAAACCTCTGCTTTTGTCTGTGCCTGTCTGAGCAGCTGGAGGCAGCACCCTGTGGTGGGGGGCTAGCGAGGGGCAGCATGCCAAACCCCACATCGCCCCGAGGAGGAGGATGCTCGCTTGCAGGGGCCCGGCCACAGGCTGCAGCTGGGGGTGCTGGGGTTTGCGGGGCTCCTGGCTGGCTCGGCCGGCTGGAGCTTTACTGCATCCCCGTGTCTGCAGCTTCAGGCTTTCCTGCTTGCTGGAGTGTGCTTGGCTCCTGTAGTCTCTGTGTTTCAATTCAGACTATGCACCTTCACAAGTCTTGACTCTCTGGGATTTTCCATCACCAATTTTTCCTTGGGTAAAATTGGGTTTATTTAATAGGTCCATCTTACCCTTGTCATGCGTTACCCATATGTCAACTTTGCAACAGGTCCAGGGGCTGACCCTGGCTCCTGCACACAGCCTCACCTCTCTTCTGGCAACGGGCTCTGCTGGGACCCAACTGAGTTTTGGCTCCTGGAGTGAGTGCGTGGGTTGTTGTAAAGCCACAGTGCTAGGCTGCAACCGTCACATTGATGGTATGGCAGAAAAAGTGCCACTGTTCGTCTTGTGTGGCACTTTGACCTAAGATGGGACAAGCAAAAGTAAATGTAGCTGTGGAGCATCATACTTTCCACCACTTAGCTTGTGACTGCTTGGCAATTTTTGTTTGAGATGTTTTACTGTTTATGAAGCAAGGAATTTCTAGAGTAGCAGTACACCATGAGTCAGCACTGTACTTCTGCTGGTGTTGGTTTCCACTGGGTTTGATGCCAGTTAAGGAGCTTGGCCCTTATCAGCATTTGAGGTAAGAAGTATTGGAGCCAGAGGTTACTGGAAGAGGGGGAGACTTGCAAAATAACTGCTGGAGAACAAGATTGTCTCACTTGCTCCATTTATTGCAAAAGGATGAAATTCTAGCCCCATTGAACTGGTGGGAGTTTTGCCACAATCTCAGCTGGGGCTGGGGTTTCAACATGGCATTTGTAAATGCCTGAAATTTGGAGGTTGTGCTGCCCAGGAGAATGTAAACTGTATGAAGACAGAAGGGATAAATAATAATAATGATAATGACACTGGTAAAAGCTGCATTGATCTAGTGGCATTAATTTAGACTTTGATTGTTATATTTAAAAAATGACACCATATGAAAAATATCCTTTAGCAAGCTGAGGGTGGGACTGGTTGAAGGAACAGCCTGTTAATAATGAACTGGAGATGAGCGTGCTCTGTGTATGTCTTGACCTCTCCACATAAGCATGTTACTTCTAATATGAGTGCTCAAATTGGCCATGGTTTGTACAAAATAATTCTGTTCTTTGTAAAACACTGCATCACCCTTGTTGTCAGAGGTATGCTATTTGGGTGCATGTAATCATTCTTGGGCTCTGTGCATGGCTGCCAGCATCGTCCTCAGTGGAGAATGGATGAGGTGCATAGCCTAGGAAAGGAAAAAATGAGACTTGCCCTGACCTGCTGGCCAAGATGTCAACATCAACGCAGACAACACTTTTCTGAAGTCTTGAAAAGCTTTAGGGGATTGCCTTTGCTTTACCCTTTTGCTGGCACACCAGTGAGTATCAGTTTCCAAGCCAAATGCAGAAGTCCCTCAACGTACGAGAGCTGGTCTTGCTGTGGTGGTGATCACATGAACTCCAGCATTTCTGAAGATCAGTGTTTCCAGAAGTTTAACAGAAGTGCCCCTGAGAGTCAGCTGAATGGGGCCCCTGCGTGAGCCACTGCTGCTGTGATGCGTGCATAAGCCCCCCGGCACAGTGGGGGAGAGGGCTCAGCTGCAGCCGGTGGGCACGCAGAGCTGGGCACGGCGTGGCCATCTGCTGTGGGCACAGGGCACTGTGGCTATCCAGGGCCAGTGGCCGTCGCGCTGGTTAGGAGGGAAGTCTTAGGTTAAGCAAGCAGCCAAAAAATACCTTTCCTTGGAGATCTTTCTGGCACTTTGTGCAATGGGCTTCTTTGTTGACGCCAAACACTACCTTTACACTCTGACACCGCAGAGGCTGTTGCATGGTAGAAAACACTGTCTGAGCGACTGCAAATCTTCTTATATTGGAGGAGGAACAGGGCCTAGCATCACAAAACCCGTATGGAAAGAATTGCTTCCTCCGTGTAGCTCTTTACAGTTTGCTGCGGAAGCACGTTGTTTTGCTCCAAACCACGCACACAGAATTTCAGCCAGGCTCAGCATTCTACTTGGGTTGTAGTGACCATAATGTCAAAACATGCCACCTTTGAGCCCCCTGCCCAGTGGTGGGCTTGTAGGGCTGTCAGGGGCCGGCTGCCCTGCCATCCCACCCAGCCATTGCCATGAGCAGCACCATGTTATTCACGGTGTTACTGACTGCCACTGCCAAAGTAGCTATGTCTTCTCCTGCACCTCTAGCTGGCTGACCCAGAATCTTAGCAATTCTTCCAATTTCTCATCTAATTTTCTTCATGGTGAGTTTACATCTATTTTGGCAGTCCTGCGGTTAACGGTTGGACTTGATCTCAAAGGTCTCTTCCAATCTAAATGACTCTATGATTCTAGTTTATGTGAATACTCTTTCTTCAGTTTTAAATTGCTCCTTTCTTGGTCTGCTCCCCTCCAGGCAGCAATTGTACACGCTCTCAGCTGTTGTTTTCCTGAGCTGGCTTTTGAGTAGCTCTGTCAAGTTTTGGGGTGGGTTTTGGGGTTGTTCGGGGTTTTGCTTGCAGTTTTTTAAATGTCGCCATTCATTTACAAACCTGCCAAAGGCTGATTGTAAAAGGTTTTTCTCATCTCTGTGCTGTCGCTAACATTCATGTACCCCTTGGCTGTTGGCGGTGGGAGGCTGCTGCTGGTGGGTTTATCACCGCTCGGGCACATCAGCCCATGCACAGTGCTCTGTGTCACGGGGCTGGCTGTGGCAGTCACGCTCACTTTCCTTCTGCGTGCCCTCTGTTGTGCTTGGAAGGGGTGTGAGCGTTCTCGGAGGTCCTTGGCTGACAGACCCGTGCTGTACCTGGGGTCTCGGGAGCCTGGATCGATGGTGGGGCTCTGCAGGGCCATGCTCCCCTGGTTGGGCTGTGCTAAATGTGGTCCTGTCATCCTGGCTGCCGCCCTGGTGCTGGAGTGTGTCTTCTTGGGCAGTGGGATTGCTGCTGACATCTCACGTGTCTGTGTGCGTGGCCTAAGAATAATGAGCAGTCATTGGCTGTGATATGGGCTAATTGAGTTGAAAATGTTTACAAAAGTCAAATCTCCAGATCTTCTGATCTCTCTCGGCTGGATTAGCAGTCCCACAGCCTGTCTTGAGTGTTGTGGCTCTCCTTGGTTTGCCAAGGAATTTTGTTTTCCTCAACATCCCTGCCGCTGTGCTTCAGAAGAGCTGAGGAAATCCTATCTCTTGCGTTTTCAACCTCTGGATTTGCATTTTAAATAAAGACTGCTCACAGTGGAAACTCCTTTCTTATGAACAGAACCAAACAAACTGAGAGGGGGGGAAAAAAAGCAGCAAACCTTGAAAGCCAGCTGCCCAGCAGAGCTCAAGGGTACTCAAAATTTTTAGCACCCTTGTTTGCAGAACAGCTTGCTGTGTTGTTCTCCTTTGTCACTGTTTGTGATTTCATGCACTTTGAATTAAATCGTGGGAGCATTTCAGACTAACTACTGCTGGGAATGTGACCAGCTACACAATTTTAACGTTTTGCTTTCTGCTTTTTGGCAAGTGCTTTCAGCTCTTCCTAAAGCAGTTTGGTAGGTTTTTGTTTATTGGTTTCTACTGAAAGTTTGTATAAATTCTAAGTTCAGAAAAACAAATTGCGAGGTGGCAGTCTTCCTTGCATGGGCCTGCAGCATTTCTGTTCATATCCTGACAGTGCTGGGCAGAAGGCAGAGTGGGAGAGTTTTCCTGGTGAGGTTTGCTCTTTGTGGCAAGGAGCTGATTTTTAATCTAGCAAGGGAAGCTTGCAACATGGGATATTAAAAAAACTTATATCCTAGTTGAACCAAGGAAGGGTCTGAGCCTAGTTTGGGTCATTTCTCAGAGAAACCTTTAGCAGTTCCGGAATAACTTTGTGATGCTCTCCGAGGCATCCCATTTACTTTCCCTTTCCCAGATTATTTTTATTCAGTGTAAATACGGACCTTCCACCGTTACGTGAATTCCAGGAGTTGCCAACCTGTCACCATGTAACTGTCCCCTAGGCAGGTTTTTTCGGCTTTGAGCACACCTGCTGCTGGAGAGCTGGAACGAAGGGGTTAGTCCTTGAGCGATGGTGGGCATCCATCAGGTTTTTAACAGCCTAGCTCTTTTCTTTGTAGACTTTACTGTAGCCCAAGGAAATGTGAACTCTTCTGTTCCCAGTTGCCTGTGCTTTGGGCTTGTGTCACTCCAGTAGTTTCTAAAGGTGGTTCTCCGCGAGGCACGTCAGTGGAGTGCCTGGAGATGACTCCCCTCCTGCCAATTACAGAAGCACGGTTAGTGATCTCTTCCCATGAATGTCCTCTGCTTTCTAGCTGTGTCTTCCAGATTTTAATGTTTTTGGGGTCAGGTGCTGAAGAGATACTTGTCTAACATGGAAAACATAATTTGCACTTGGTTGAAGGTTGTAATTAAAGGCTTGTTAATTCTTTCATGACGGACAGGGCTGATGCAGCTTGTGCTGATATGGCCAGAAAATTGCTTGCAAAGTGCTGGTAAAGACAGTGCAGGTTTTGGTCTGGATTGTCAGCTGGTGCCTGCCAGGGTGTCAGCCCAGATGTCAGTAGAGGTGTGTTGGGTTTGGGATCACTGGGGATCTGCTGTCTCCATCTCCAGTGCGTGAGCAGGCCGGGTTAGAGGGAGAGGGGCAGGGTGGAGGTTGTTGAGATCAAACAGCAAATGGTGGCTGCTCCGTTGGTGGGGCTGATCTCTGGCTCCACCGTGCAGGCGGGAGAAAATGGATGTCCTCCGGCTGCTCCTGCTGTTCCCTAGGCAGCGGGCATGAAGGGCAGAAGAAGGCTTTTCTGCCTGCCTGTATTTTTTCATGGTTATCTGAAAAGGCTACTTAAGAGCAAGTTAATTTTAATTGAAAGGAGGGTGCCTCTTAAATGCAGCAGCAAAGTAATGATGGAAGCAGGGGAGCGACAATGCAGGCACTGTCGGGGGCTGTGTTTGTGAGCGGCTGGCTCTGAGACCTCTGGAGCCCTGAAGAATGTTGTTTTTTCTGTTATTGTTCCTGTCTTTGCATTAATCATACCAGCAACCCTTAATTTTGTTTTCTATCACAAACCTTTTCCATTTAACATGCAGCAGCAGCTCCTGAGGTCAGTGGCCATCTCCTTTTGTTTGTGTGACCGCTGGTAGCGGAGTGGCTGTAGGGTCACAGCTGGCAGGCTGTATGTGCCCGGAGAGACTGTCCTTTGCCTCCTACGCGCTTATGTGGAACTGGCCTGGCTGAACTTCTGCAAGGAGACTTGAAAGTGTAAAAGCAACACGTTACGGGAGGGGAGAAAACAAAGAAATTCTGTTGATGAAGGTCAACATGTGCCTTGCTGATGGTGCCCGGATGCCCAAGAGTGTCCTCTCCAGCCGGTGGGACTGACGTGCCATTGTTGAGTCCTCCTTGGTACCAGGGCTCTGGGGTGAGCAGCACACATGGGAGGATGGGCAAGGGGGAGCTGGGTCCTGGCGAGTCGGTGCTGGGCTTGAGAGCGCACAGCACGGCACACGGGCAGGTGATGGAGACCCTCACCGAGCCCATGGTGAAGGTAGCTGGCTGCAGGTCCCACAGGCACAAACTGCGGATTCCTGTTATGTGGAGAAGGGGGTGGTGAAAGCTGCAGAGCCTCGGTGAGTCTCTGCGTTGCTTGCTGCTGTCTGCACTGCCTTAAATGACCCCCGTAAGAGCCAAGAAGAAATCTTTGTGCCACATACAAAGATCAGGCAAGCAGCAGTCACTCAGATCTGGAAAAGAATAGGAAGAGATAGGAAATGTAAAAGATTGGAGAAGCATTATGGTATTCCTTGTGCTTCAGTGCACTGTCGGGGTGCTAAGAGCTGCACTGGAGACCACCTCGGGTTGTAATCCCCTGTGAAAAGGGAGCTAGAGACCAAATCTGTGTTTTTAAATAAAAATCTGTATTAAACTTGCTCAGGAAAGCAGAGCTCTGTAAAGCAAGCCTTGCGTTGGCACCAGCAGGAGTGGGAATGTAAAATCCATATGGGATGTAATGAAATTTCCACTGACCTTGTGTGGGAAGGAAATTTGTCAGCAGGGGAATGTGAAGGTTTTAAAAATGTTTCTTTATGAAACTGGTACCTTTGTATCCTGTAGGAACATAGCAGTGGGTTTTTAAGAGGCTTAATTCAAAGGTGGTTACTCTTTGCCACCCTCAGCTCCAGTGAATGCCGTCGTTAACCGCACAAGTTGTGTAAGGGGGAAAGTGCTTGCCTTCAAAAGCCGGTGTGCGTGAAGCAGCACTGCAGCGTGGCAGGCATGCCGTGCCCTGGGAAGCTGCTGTGAGGAGCGAGCGGTGGATGACAGCACCAGCCTGCCATCTCGCATCCCGGCTCTGCTCGGGTGGAAAGCAAGGGAGCTGTCAGAAGCCATGACTGCGGAGGTGGTTGGCTCCCGTTGATCCCACAAGGCATCGCAGCTCTTGCACAACAGCGTCCCTGAAGAGCAGTCTCCCTGATGAAATCAGAGCTGCGGTGCTGCATACGTGTGATCTTTCCTGAAAAACAGCCGAGGTTTACAGAAATGCTGGAGTCCCAGCTACCAAGGACTGGACCAGCTTTCAGGTGTGATAAGAGTACTGCTTTCTGGAAGTTCATGCAGCTTCTCCAGGCATTCCCACACATCTCTGTGGCAAAACCAGGCTAAATATTGCTGTGTGGCATTAAAGCATCCTTCCTCTCTCCCCAGAGAAAGTGCCATTGCAAGGGGAGCAAATCTGTTTTCTGTGTCTGAGCGCAGACATGAAGAGGAGGGGATGGAGAAGCAGTGTTGTTTGTGAGGTGTGCAGCTCTGTTGAAGCATGGTGCTGGATACCATAGGAATGGGATACTGCTTGTTTTGATGCAAGAGTAAAGACCAAGACACTCTGATACCAGTCATTCGGAGATCTCATTTGTGATGAGAATTTCTTTTTCTCAATTCTTTTTGTAGCCCTTTTTTTTCTTTTTTTTTTTCTTGTTTTCTTTTTTTTTTTCCTTAAAGGGTATTTCTGGCATTATATGTATAGTGGAATTGTCTTTCCTTTCAGGGTGTTCTGCAGCTCAGCTGTGAATGAGGGCTGATGTCTGTGTGTAGCAGATGCCCAGAGTCACAGGGGAGCCCTGACCATCCCTGCTGCACATCTCCCTTTCTCTTCTGCCTGGGGCCTTGGCCCTTCTGGCTCCTGTGTCCAGCATCCTTGTGTCTGCAGATGGAGGATGTAGGATAGAAATGAGTTATAGAGCTTTGGCTGCTGCAGGGATGGTTACACAGTTATCTAGGCAGACTTCAGGTATGGAAGCTGCATTGCTAGTGGCCAAGTGCAGTGTGTTGAGTCCCTCACCAAGGCTGTGTATGTGCTTCAGATGCATTTTTATGAACAATTGTCCTATCCTCTCATAAAACATCAAGAACATAAAGGAAGTGTTGTAAAAGCAATGCCCAAGGAGGATCCCACATAAGGTGACTGATTAACTTTGGAGCTTTCAGCATTCGTTGCTTCCAAGGAGTTTTTGTTTTTAGGTGACCTTCATGCAGCCTGTGGCCTCCAGTCCCATTACTGCCATCGTTAAATTACACAGTAATGAGATTGCTGCAGGTGGTCTTATTCCTGCAGCTCTCTGCGTTCACCTATCAGGCTGCGTGTGGCTCAGTCTTGCATGGTAGTTGTTCTGTAAAGAAATGTTGAAAAATAGCAGATTGCCAGATTCCTGTAATAGCAATTTTAACGTCCTTCACGTGGGATTCTCACAAATGTAGAGAGCTTGAAATTGTCCATAGATCTTTTGTGATGTCAGTCAGTGCTTTGCATCATCATTACGTAACAATTTATTAATTCAGCATCCAGTATGGAGTAGTGGTTTTCTGGATAGGGCCTTGCTGTAGCTGCAGAGTTGTGGGACAGCCTTATGCTGGCAGGCGACTGGTAGGGCTAGCCTGCCTTCTGCGCATATATATGTATATGCATAGTGAAGATTATTTCAAGCATTGAAGTGACACTGCTCTATTGTCTTCGTTCAGGTCATTGAGCTTCCCGATTACGGTGCAGTGATTTCAAGTGCGTGTGCTCAGGCAGTACAGGTATTTTTAGTTTGCTATCGTTCTTGTGGGTAAGTTACCATTTGTTCTTAGCATACTTTTGCAGAAGGAATGCAGGATGAGGTCTAGTCCTCTTGCCAAAGAGCTCTACCAGTTTTAGGACTTTCTTCTTAGTAGAGGCTGAACCCTCCTGTCATGTAGGCCGTGACAGTTAATGTGCTGCAGCCTTGCAGCAGAAGTTTAAGAAAGCAGAGCTCCTGTTGTGGCAGAAAATCCAGGCAGAAGATCACCCAGGAAGCTTGCGATTGCAGTCCGTTCCTGGTGGCTCTTGCAGGTGGCCAAGTACCCTGTCGCAGTGTGGGAGGGCAGGCGAGGGCTCTGCGGTGCTGGCTGTGCCCAGGGTTCCTGCTCCAGTCGCCAGCAGCTGGAGTCCCCTGGGAGCCGCTGCCTCCTCTGCCTGCCGGGAGCCCGCTGCAGCCCACCATCCTGTGGCATGGTGGAATCCCCGAGCTGCATGGAGAGGCATGCACCCACTAATATCAGTCATCTTCCTTTCTCCTGTTGCGTCTGTGGACCTCTTGGCTGATAATAGAGCCCAAAATCTTCTGGGGAAAGAGAACCTGGGGCTGCTCAGCTTGGTGACCCTAATGCATAGCTTCTCCAGTAACCACCCGTGGTTCTTCGGCGTGTATGTGCACGTGCATCTTCTCTAGTGATGTATGGAGTTTGGGAGTTACTCGTTAATGTGTTGTAAGACCATAAGGTGATGGAGGGAAAGCTGTGATCTGTGGCCTGGACGCTGTCTGAGCTGGGATGTGATGCTGATTGAAATGCTAAGCTTTGGTGCCACCAAAATCATGCTCTTTCCCCTCTTGCTCTCGCGCCCTCTGTTGCCGCCCTACCCTTGCCTCCCAGAAAGGGCCAGAAGTTTGTGTATTTATAAATCAGCCAAACTCTGTGTTTCAAGAGCTGCCTGCCAGCTTACATCAGGTGTGGGTCTGGTCCTTCATGTTAAAAAAGAAACGGCTCCCTGAGCAGTGAGCACCTGTAGTGGGGGCTGGGGGTGCTGCGCGCGCAGGGAGCGGCTGGCCGGCCCCAGGGCTCCTGGGTTGAGCACAGGATTTGCCCTCTGGGTTGCACTGCTCTGCAGGACCATGCAAGGAGGCTGTAGGATGCTTGGGCAAGGAGCAGGTGGAGATGGGTCCTCACCCCCGTACTTGGTGGGGTGTGGAGCTTGAGGGGATCTAGGCACCAATTTGGAAAGGAAAAAGTAGTGTTGGCATGGAAGGGAGGGAGCTGAATTGGCAGTGGTGCTGTTGCTGCTAGCGTTAGGCCAGCAGCGAATGGCACTTCTGTGGGAGGTGGGGAGGGGACAGGGTGGGTTGGAGCCTCTCCGAGGTGCCTTTGTGTGTGCTGCTCCGGCCCTGTCGAGCCCCGTCCTGTGGTGAAGGGAGCAGGAGTGCTGCTGGGCTCCTGCTGCCAGGCTTCTCCGCTGCCTTTTTTGGCTAGGTATGCCTTGTAAGTGTATCTTGTTGGGGTCCATCAGCTACAGGTGACCAAAGTGAGAAATGTATACTCAATCACAAACCTTAGGGAAAGACAAAGAATATGTTGTTTGTTATGGATTGTTTATAAAAATGTTCGTAGCGTTAAAAAGGCTGTTCCTGTTGGGCTAAAATGGCTGCAAGTGCTGTGCCGGCTCAGCAGAGTGCGTTTCTGTGCACTGTTTTCATTGCGGGGGGGAGAAAGCAGGGTTTCTCGTGGTGAGCTTGTGCAGTCGTACGCTGTTGCTGAAGCTGACCTGCTCGGCTGAGGTGTCTGGCTGGCTGCCTGCTGCAGATGGGGTGTGCGGGGCTGGGGGGCTGCTCTCCCCTCCGCCCCTTGGGGTCTGGGGACAGGCAGTCACGGCACGGACCCATTTCGTCATCTGACCCCTGCGATTCTGGCTTCTCTGACCCCTTCGCTGCGCAGCTGCCCCCTGCTCAGCCCAATTATTCTCACTGCATATTTTTTTTTTCTACCGTCTAGTCTCATTTTTGCCTCCCTTTTCCAGCCGGGCACACCGCCTCCCCGCCAGGCAGAGCCCAGCTGCAGCTCCTGCAGGATCGAGCCTCCCCTGCGCAGGCTGCCTCGCTGCAGAGAGCTGCTGAAGACCTTCCCCGTGGCTGGGGAGCGGTTTGGAAGGTGTGTTTCCATCGCACCCCTTGCACGGGTGCTGCGCTACTCTGCCTGCAGAGAGGGCGAGGGGTCTGACAGAGCGTTGCCTTCCCAGTGCTTGCCTGTCTTCCCAGCATAAGCGTTGGGGATTTGCAGCAGGCTGTGTTATGTGCGAAGGGGCAGCTGGAAAAAGTGACACTGGCCTTTTACCACGGGAGAGAAGAATCCTCAAAATGAGGTTGATGAAGGTGAAAAACACAGCTCTGATGTGTAAAGAGGAGAAACGTTAAACCAGTCTTCCAATAATTTGCATGTGCTGGACAGGATTAGTGTGTCTGAGGTGATCGGTTACGGCGGTGCTGGATAAGGCTCACACTGGAGAGGTCTCTGCCGCTTCTGGTATGGCTGTTCCTTGCAGGGTGCAGGCAGCAGCAGCAGGAGCCCTGGCAATGCTGGGGCAGAGATGGGGGCTGCCCAGGGCTCCGTCCCCTCTTGTCCTCCGAGCACCCAAGCCCCTCTGTGGCAAAGGCTACGGGAGTTGTAGAGTATGTGTCACAGTGTCTGAGGGGCTTTATGAGAAAGCAAAAAAACCCAACCTGGAACAGATAAAGTCTGTGGTGTTTTGTGAGCTGGAATTCGGAGGGTGTGAGACTTTGTAAGCCTTTGAGCCAAAGACGAGTTTGATTTGCCAGTTAAGCCAGCAGCACTGTGGGGACGTGGGTGAGACGAGTATGCATTTACAGTGCTGGCTGCCTTCAGGCCACTGTCAGCTGTTCGGTGGGTATTCATGTGATTACTTATCAAGAAATAATATGTTAGTTTATATGCATAGAACACAGGATTTCAGGGAGTACTAGATAATCTCTAGTATAATTTTCAAGTTTCAAAAAGGCACTTGAAAAGCGCTGAGGGTTGGTCTCTGTGTACTTACACAGCTGTTTATTTTGACAAAGAACAAGGTTTTGGGACTGGTGAATGAAATTTTTCAGCTTTTGCTTGGAAAAAAAAGTAATCTGTTGACTTTAGCAAGCCTTGAATTAAACCTGAGGCTTGTGAGGGAGCCTGCTCTAGCAGGGCCTGTCCGATTTGCTCTGAGACATGAAAGGACAACCGTCCCGGACGGAGTTTGTTGATGACATTGTATTTTCTTCTCTCTCGTGTCCATGCAGAAATCCGAACTCAGCTGGTCGAGCAGTTCAAATGTCTGGAGCAGCAATCAGAGTCGCGCCTGCAACTGCTGCAGGACCTGCAGGAGTTCTTCCGCAGGAAGGCTGAGATTGAGCTGGAGTACTCCAGGAGCCTGGAGAAACTGGCTGAACGATTCTCCTCCAAGATACGCAGCTCCAGAGAGCACCAGTTCAAGTAAGCAGGTGTTTCCAGGGGCAAAATGGTGCAAAATGATGGGCCAGAGACTGCCTCAAACACTAGAGGTTTGTTTGTAGCTGTGCAGTCCAAAAGGGGGGTAAACTAAACAGCATCAGTGGTGACCTTGTCTGTCTTGTCACTGTGCAGGGTTCATAAAAAGAACTAGAAATGTTTTTTTCCAAGACTTTCACCCACAGCATTGCTGACCTGTGCTACCCAAATTAGACTTGCTTTGCACTCTTTGAACAATACAATGAGAATATGAATCAGGAACTAGGAAGGAGTCAAGCCCTTCGATTTTTTTATGTATTTATTTAAGAGGCTTGAATTCAGCCACTGACTTGATTGTGCAGATAACAGTAGGCCTGTTTTATAAACCCTGGTTTCTGTATGTGGTCCAATCCTTAGAAGTCAGTGCTTCATGCTGCACACAGATCTGCTCTACAGGCTCAGACTTGGAAGCAGTTTTTGGAAATCCAATTTGCTGCAGTTTTTAAAAATGAACTGTATATGTTTTCTGTGTACACACCCGTACAGTGTTGAAGCTAGGCAAATCCACAGTGGAAATATTTTGAAACAAAGCTTTGAAATAGGAAGTATGAACTGGCTGCTGGAATTGTGTGAAACTCAAACTGATGATGAAAATTGTAAAAACCATGAATGTGCGATTATGCACAAGTTCTCAAAAGCAGCCTCTTTTCAATTTAACCACACTGTCAAGCTTGGTTAAAACGAAAAAGATCTGAAAAAAATCCAAAAGCCAAACTCAAGGCAGAATTTGAGTCTGGAGGTGACTGTTTTGCAGTGAGGATATGTAGCTCGTGCTGGCTGGCAGCTGTGACTTCAAGGCTCCTGTGAATGCCACTGTCCCATCGCTGTTGGAGGAGCTGGTCCCTGCTCCCCGGGCGTGCTCGAGTGTGCCCACTCGGAGGTGTCAGGCTGGGCTCTGCAGGACAATGCTCGGTGCTTTCATGTGTGTTGGTAGCTCTCAGGATTTTCCTCTATGATGCTTATTGCATTCCTTGCCACAGCCAGCTCTCCCCGGCAGTTTCTCGGGGCACGGGGTCCTGTGGCAGCATGAGTGGTGCCACTGAGATGTGGCCAGTGGTGTCTGTGCCCCGAGGACCGTGTGGCAGCACCTGCAGTGTGGAGGCAGATGCTCCTTCTGGCTGCTCGCCCGTGCAGCACATCAGCTGAAGCTCACCTTTGCCTACCCTGGCCATAGTGTTTGTCTCTTCTTCTGACAGCTGTGTCCGTGAAACAGTCTCTCAGCTGGGATTATGCTCTTTGCTCAAGATGAGCTAGTGTCATTTGATTCAACGGCCAAAGACCACAGCTGCTGTTTAGCTTCTTTCCCAGAAAATGGAGGGTTTTGTCTGCCTGATGCCCTTAGCCTTGCTAGCCCCTGGCTCTTTACAGTCTTCGTCTCTCTCTAACCCCTTATGATCTTTTTCCTGTTCCAGCTGCAAGAGCAGTGATTCTGCTGTTACACTACTAAATCCTATTTATTCCATATTACTAAATCCCATTTAATCTGTTTAGTCGGTCTCTTTGGTGAGCAAAGCTTTTACTGTTGTCTTAAGCAAAAGTCTGCTGAAAATGAATTGCCATTCAATTGCTAGCTGTTCTTCTTGCATCTGACTAGCAAGTCAGTTGTGTGGTGCTGGGCGCTGCTGTGCCATGCATTGGGGATAACTGTTGTGGGGAAGGAGTTGGCCAGTATGGGCTTGGGAAGGTGCTCTTGTTTAGAGATGGAGCCACAAAGGCTTGTCGGGGGGTGGGTGCCTGTTCCATCAGCTGAGAGCAGTATTATGGCACTGCCAGTGCTTATTGTGTTTGCAATATTAGAAGGGTGGTGGTGTGCAGGTGACAGTGCTTCTTCCCCTTTATGAAACACCTGGGTGTGAGTGCCTGGTGGTTTGTGATGGTATTGATGGTGTTAATAGGGGCAGCTTCATTTCACTGCACACCACTGCCGAGTCCTCACTGTCTCACTCCATGTTGAGACTCCCTTAAAATACTATTCTTCCAGACTGCTTTGTACCTGCCCTTTATTAGGTTCATCTGCGCTGCTTCCCCAGCTTCCCCATGAATGTAATTATTCTGATGAGGCTTTCGACATTCTTAAGAAATGCGGTGTCTTCAGCTCTTCCTTTGTCCCTGCACAGCCACGTGCAGCAGGCTGTGCCCAGCCCTTCATGGTGGTAAATGCCACGGTGCTGCTGCTGGGCTGTTCATGGTCATTCCAGGTGATTCCAGACTCATTCATGCTTTTATATGTGGTTTTGTCTGTATGTGCACACGGAGATTTTATGGAGTCACCATGCTTTCCTCCCCAGGGCTCAGGGGTGAGGTGCGCTGCCCGCCCCGGTGCCATGGGCAAGGACATCTCGGATGAGGAGGAGTATGTGTCTGAAGGCTTCAGCTGCACAGCGTAGCTGTAGCGGGCATGGGGTAGCTTTCTGGTTGCAGGACTTTAGGGAGAGACAGTCTTGTTTTGAGCACAGGGGAGCTGAGGCCGTGTTGCCAGTGCTGTTGGTGCGTGCAGGCTGCCAAGCCTGGGTGAAGCAGCGGGCACTCCCTGGGCAGCTGGTATGTGTCTTTAGGTGCTGGGGAGGGAGAAGCCTCTGGGGCTTGGATGTGTCCATCAGGCATGGCTGTCGGCACACGGGGAGACCTGCCCAGGCAGGGTGGTGTCAGGGGAGGTTCTGGAACCAGCATGTCTTGCAGGAAAGCATTGGTTTGGCCAGGGAAAGCAGCATAGGTGAAATGTTGGAGCACATCACTTGGCTGCCTTGTTTAGAGGATCTATCCCAAAGTGTCTCAGTTGGACAGTGTGAAATGTTTTGTTTGTTATATAATTTCTGGGAATTTTGATTCCCTTTTGATTAATTTGCCATTAGTGCTAAAAGCAATACATGGAGAGCAATGCATGCTTCTTTTAGTGTTGAGATGGAATGTATCAAAATTAGTTAAGCTCTAATCAAGTGTGAAACGTTTGCTGAAATTTCTCTCAAAAGAAAGTTTTTCTGACCACCCCTGGCTTCTAGGCAAGTCAGGGTCTTGGGATGCCCCTCTGCAGGGTCTCGCCCCATGGAGCCGGGTAGGGACAAGCTTGCTCTGAGGATGCTGCATGGCTTGTAGGGGCTCTTCAGGCCACTTGCCCCATGCCTGGTGCCGCTCAGGGCAATCTCTTTGTTGACTGCAGCGTGAGTTGGATTAAGACTGTCGTGAATATTCAGCGTATGTGAATGTATTCATATTGTGCACAGACACTTTGTGGTAACGTTGGATGCAAAACATTTTCTCCAGCACTGTTTAGTGGACTAAATGCGGTACAACAGATTGTGTGGCAAATGGGCTCTTTCTGGAATATGGGAGCGACAGCTGTATTAATAGCACAGAGTGGAAAAAAGAAGCAGAACTGTCTCATTTGCCGAGTGTTGAAGGGATTGCCAGGGATGTCTCTTCTCCTGTACCATCTTCCAGAGCACCCAGTTTGGGAAGGGTCTGGTTGGGAGTCTGATTTGGCTCTTGTGCTGCCATACGTCCCTGTGGGAAGCACTTGAACAGCTGAAAGAAACTCTGAAAGAGGTTCCTGGAGACTGGAGCAGGGCCACAGATGGGTTCCCAGCCCAGCTAGGGCAGAGGACTGGCTCTTGCCTTGTCTCTAGCTGACTTGCACTTTCCAGGTCCTTCAGAGCTGTTGCCCGGAGCATCTGCACTGTATGACTGTAATATTGCTAATTGACCTTCTTCAGACCACACTTTTTTAAAGCATAGGTATGGAGCAGCGGACCAGAAACCATGCTTGGTGCCCCAAGACATCAAGGTAGAGCAGAGAAACTAAGCTGTGTAGGGCAGATTGTATGCAAAGGTCCATGTATACCTGTGAAGCACAGGGCTGTGCCCAGGGTCAGCGTCAGAGCATGCATCTGCACAGAAAGCCTCTGTCCTGCCACCGGCAGCTCTGGGAGGCTGGTAAGTAAGGACAAACCCTCGTGCATAATATTTAGACTGGGAGCTTCTGTGTTGGCAGAGATGCCGAAGCACCTTTCCTGCATGAAAGAGGAGGTCCTGCTGTGGTCGGCTGGCGGGCAAGTAGCCGTGTGTCTGAGCACAGGCTGTCTGCTGGGTCAGAGCAGCAGCTGTGGGCCAGCAGCAGGACCTGCACCAGTGACCCTGTGGTATCCACAAAAAGGATGTGGCTCTGAGTGGCTGGAGAGTCTGTGGTGTGCTGGTTGGCTCGGCTGCAGAGCTGCACCGCTGCCCTGGGCGGCTGTGTCCTGGGCACAGGGAGGCAAAGGGCGGCAGCAGCAGGAGATGCTGTGGCCGGGTGTCATCATCGCAGGTGGATGGGGCCAGCGCTGTCAGAGCAGTCTGGCAGGAGAGGCTGTAGTGCTCAACGGCTGTGTGCTGGAGGGGTGGGCTTGCTCCGACAGCCATGCTGAGGGGCCACCAGGTGCTTGGCTGGATGCTGCAGCGGTTGCTGGGGAGGGGAGGCAGCCAAGAGGAGCTCACACTTCGGGGGCACGATGGACTCTAGCAGGTCTATGCAGTGGAGGAAGGCAATGCTAATAGACTGATAGTGTTTGTTTGAAAATTACATCCCTTTCTGACTTGTTCACTTGACCTTTTTGATTTTTTTGTTTCTTGTTCCCCCCAATTCCCTAGGAAAGATCAGCATCTACTTTCCCCTGTGAACTGCTGGTACCTGGTTCTGACACAGACGCGGCGAGAGAGTAGAGATCACGCTACCCTGAATGACATCTTCATGAACAACGTCATCGTTCGGCTGTCACAAATCAGTGAGGATGTCATCAGGCTCTTTAAAAAGGTAACCAAAGCAGTTATGGTGAGTTCTGCTCAGTGAGGATCCATCCTTGCATTTTAGTCTAAAATAGGAGCTCATTGTGGACTTCTACACAACTGTGCCCTCCCAAAAGTCAGTAGAGAGGTACAAAAAAACCATCGCTGTTAAAATGCAGAGAAAAGTAGCAGGACTTTCTACAAAGTAAACATCACATCTCAGTGTGAAAACTCGAGAGGTGTTTGAACTCTGGACAGTGACAATGTAAAACCGTGGTAAGGCAGGCCAAGTAAAATTCTCCAACTTGCTAAAGACACAAAGTGAACAAAAACTTCTCCAAAATCATGAGAAAGCAGTGTGCTGCAGGATGTGAAGGGGAATAGGTGAGTGAGGTGCAAAAATGCTCTGAGGTAACAGCCAAAGGCCAGCTGGCTGCTTTATCTTGGTACTCGTTATGGAAAAGCTTAGACTAGAGATTTTCTTGTGGCGGGTGGTGGCGTTGCCAGCCTGAGGAACCTTATCCAACTGAATTGTCATTAGATGTTGCAGAGCAAATCTGTACAAGGGACTATCACTTAAGTCTTTCCAGATAATATTTATCCAAGAATATTAAAGAAACAGAGATATAAAACTGTCAAGTGAGTAGCAGTGAGTGTGACCTGGTGCTTAAACTGGCGTCAGTGCCAGAGAAATGAAAGGTGGAAAATGTGATGACTTTTTTTAAAGACTCCTGGAGGGTTTCAGAGAACAGATCAGCAGTTTGACTTAAAAAACAGACTTGCTGGTTGAAACTGTAGTAGAGACCAGAATGACAGGCATGTAGGCAGATACAAGAGAGGAGTCAGCATGGCTTTCTGAAGAGTCACGCCTCAGAAATCTAGTGGAGGTATTTCCAGGGGCAGTGATCATGTGTGTAAGATGGCACAGTACCTTTGATGTCTTGTAGGCTTTGGAAAAGGTCCCTTGCTGAAATTCTTGAAGAAAAGAAGCTGCTGAAGAATAAGGAGTGGTTGTTGTCTGGATTAATGACTGGTGAAAAGGAAGGGAACAAAAGAAAGGAGAATTTCAATAGAGTTCCAAGTAAATTATTTGGAAAAAGGATAAGTAGTAAGATGACGAAGTCTGCTAGTGATTTATAACGAAATTAAAAAAAAATGTCAAAGACTTGCAGGAATCTTGTGTCCAGGTGGACCAGGACTCTGCAGTTGAAAATGAAGGGGGAGTGTGTAATGTGGTACGAGCAGGAAGGGTCACAGCAGTTTGTAGGTATTGAGTGGGAGTAAGGACCTCGTTGTGCCTGCTAATGTAAGCCATGGGTGGTCAGCAGGCACTGGGCAGGAAGAGACGGTACAAAGGAAAAACATCCTTAATACTATCTATATTATATTACATTTGTAATATTATGGGTAATGCTACCTGTTTGTTGCCTCGTACCATGCTTTTGAAAGCCAGGTGTGTAACCTGAGTCCTTGTGCAGCTGGACAGATGTGAAGCCCAGCTCCGCAGGGGACACAGCGTCACAGCATGGGTGTGCTCAGTGGCATCGCTGACCCTTTTCTTCCACCTCTGGGCATTTGCTAATGGCTGCCCTCAGGGATACCGTGGACCTTTCGCCTGGCTGTATGGCTCCTATGTTTTGCTTGTTTTCAACAGGGGTGGCTGGAGAACAGCAGTGAGTGAGTGGGTGAGCCCACTGGGATGGCTGCCTCGCCAAACAGGAGAAGGGCTCTCCAAGCAGTGGTTATCTTGAAATTTTAGCCCAGCTGGAGAGTAAATTTGATGTGATATTTTTATGGCTATTTTCCTCTAGTTTATAGATCTGAACTAGAAATTAAACTGCAAGGTCAGGATTATATTTGCTGATCTGATGTGGGACATCATCCCTTTTCCTGTCCTTCTGGCCTCCAGAAATTGGACAATGTTGGGATGTGTCAGTTCACTTGTAAGTCTGTCTCAAAATCTCCCTCCCATTTGCATTTTACTCTGAACCCTCTTTTGAGATTTATATTAAGACTGTCCTTCTGGTTAGCATTCCTAGGTCTGCAAAATGGTATGTCTCACTTTGAACCATATGATGACAAATCCAGTCAGTGCTCAAACAAGGACATAAACAGAGTGTTTGAAGTGTTCAGGGTTTTTTGGTGGTTTGTGTTTTTTTTTTTTTTTTGTAGCAGGTCAATCCTCGACCGGGACAAGATGATAAAGTATTTAATCATTCAGCAGAATTATTTCTTTGTGTTTGCTTTTCCTCAGTCCCTCCCCCTCTCCCTTCCTCCTCTTTTTTGAATTTAAATTTCAACTTTTAAGGCACAACACTTACAGAAATTCTTGCTCCTTGTTTCTCCCTCCCCTGTCTTCTTCCAGGAGAGGTGAAGTAGCCCTGACTCCATCTGCAGCCTGCAGAAGCCAGCACCTGCTTTTAATCAAAGGGGGCTTTACAACAATAGGGTTGCGATCTGTGATTTCACTCGCATTTGTCCCTTGAGGTTTAAATTGTAGCAGAACTCACTGTCCCAGAAAATAATGCTCAGATAGATCATAGGAAAAGCTTATCTTATGTCATCATTCGCCCTTAATGTGGATAGGGAGGCTGTCTCATCTGAGGATATTCAGGTTGTTTGTTTTTGTTAACCTATTGCACCCTGTGCCCAAAAGAGGTCTGGGGCTGTGCCTCCCGCTTGGCAGCAGTGTTTGGCGAGAAGCCCGAGGCACACGTGTGGGAACGTGAGCATCCTGGTAAAAGGCTTTAGGACACCCAGGCCAGCCTTGCAGCTGGCACAAGACTGCTCAGAGGAGGGATCTTCCACTATTTTAGCTGATCTGGTTTTGGGTATGATGAGTAAAATGCTTGAATCTCTGCTCCTGGGGAGACTGTACTCTACAGGACCATTCAGCAAATAAACAGGCTCCAGAAGGGTTAAAGACATCTGCAGTTGTGCTTCAGCTGTTTGGTTTTGTTGTAGATTGCTCTTTGATGGTAAATTAGGGTAACTTTTTTTTTTTCCAGAGATGTCACTTTTAATTCCTTCAATCTAGAATTTATTAATGGGTTGTGACGTGCTGTGGGTACAGGGAGGAACTGCAAGGTTTTGTGTTTCATTATGTAAATGTAAACAATCTCAGCGAAGAAGCAGGGACAAAATATCTGGGGTATGAGGATGCGCATAACTAAGAAGCGAGTGCGGTGGTAATCTGTCGAGACAGACTGGGTGCTGAGCTGCTTCTCCCCTCTGCTTCCCTGGATGTGCTTGGCAGCAGTGGGGATCGTTCATCGGTAAATTGGGGCGTTGTGTTTTGTGCATCTCCACCAAAGTGTTTTGCCCTCCTGCTGACCAGCAGCGCATGGTCCCTGGGGTTTGGCTGTGCATCGCTCAGGCACACCTACGGCTGCGGCTGGTGGGGATTGGGCCTTAGTGTCTGAGTTGAAGACATTTAACAGAGCCAGCTCCACATCTGACCTTGGCTCAGCTGAGGGCAGGGATGGCTTGCACGGGCCCTCAGCAGCAGGGCTTATGGGAGGTGCAAGCTGAATCTCAGAGGTAGAGGAGAAGTGAGGTTACATTTCTTGAATCATTGGCAAATCTGTTGTGGTGGGCTGGGGTCCCTGCTGTGGCTGCATTTGGTGACAGGACAGCTTTGTGGCTGCTGCTCTGAACTGCAGTGGTGCCCGAGGCTGGTGCACTGCTCCCAGGGAAGCCGTGCCCTCTCCGCCACAGAGGGGCTTGTATCTCTCCTGCGGCGGGAGCTGTGGCTTGTGGCTCAGCTATAAGGCTGGTGACGCTTGGGTCGGGGAGTTTGCCATCTTCTGCTAGTGGATTGCTTCTTTTTGGCTTAATTGGTGGCATTTTGTTACCTTTGAAAGTGAGAAGGAGGAGATTGCAACCCCTCCTCTCATGGTCCATTTCTTTTTAATATCCCCAATGGTTGTGTGATGGGGAAGAGCAGGCTGCAGCCCTCGGGGAGTCCAGCTGAACTGCAAGGTGCAGAAGTCGGCAGGGGACTTGGCAAGGGCTGGCTCCTTGGGACGGTGATGATAGTGTTTGGGCTTTTGGTGAGGTTTGGTGGGGTGGAAATCGGATACTTCCTGCAGCCAAGATTTTAAACTCCACTCTGAAGATTTTAACACAGAACCAAAGAGACTTTATCAAGCCAGCCAGGTGTTATGTTGATAAGATCAATGTGCATCACTGAACTTGGTGGACCCACTTTGGTTGTCCATAGGCATTGCGGGTAACATACATCCAGTGTCTGAGCCAATCGTTCGGCTCAGCAGACTCAAAAAGGAGAAACTTGATGTATTTAGGGGAATAGCATGTTAGCTGTGAAACATTATTGGTCAAAGGTATGCATGTTTGTTGAGGGAGGAGAAGTTGTTAGTAAAGTGGTCCTGAGATGCAGAAATAGCCTGGAATCCCAGGAGAACAGATAACTAGAATAAGCTGAAAAAAATCAGTATTGAAAATTTTTAAAAATGAAACTGTAGGCCCTAAGTCATAGTTTGAAAAACCCCAGCAAATCCAAGAAAGGAAATGGGTAAAGCTTGTAATGAAAATACAAAAGAAGAGATGGGGATTGAATTCCTGAAATTGGCAGATAGAGGAATTAAATACAGAAGCAACAACTTTTAAATAAGAAGCATGTGTTTCTATAAAATATATGCAACAGTGCCTTTAATACGCACATACAGTTATGTGCATATTGAGTATGTAAGCATATTTTTGTGACTATGGGTGTTAGTAATTTGGTAATAAAGTCGTGTATATGATCATATATAGGCAAATGTTAAGTGATGCGCGTAAGGAAAAGCAACTTTCCAACTTGGGTGTACTAAATTTGGGATGGCATGGTAGGGTTAAAATACCAGGCTCCAAGCATGCCATCTTAGCGCTCACTAGCAGTCAAAAAATAAATCAAGTTAGGAATTGATGGGAACAGAGCAGAAAACACCATTAATCCCCTGCAAATCCATGGCACGCTTGCATCTCAAATCCTGTTGTTTTTCTTTCCGCTCCTTCCCTCCCAACACATACACACTGCCTCTGTGCTTGGTGGCATCGAGGGACAGAGCACCTCTGTGTTATGACACTTGTGTTGATACTGCATGAGGTGCGCTGGGCTGGGGTCAGGCAGCAGCAGTGGATTTGTGGTGTAAGGGTGCAGTACTGCAAGACCAGCACTGCGGGTGATGCGAGGAGTCTGGCTGGCACAACCTGGCCCCTTGGGGCACAGAAGGCATCTTCTAGGGATAGGAGCTGGTGGGGAGTTGCTTTGCTCTGTGACAGTGCCATGTCCCCCAGGACTGTCACGGGTAGTGCAGATTTAGGAGCAGAGACTCCTGAGGACTCTGACAAGAAGAAACCTGCCTGTCTGCAGGAGAGTCTATAGGCGGTCTTGGCATCGCTTGTGTTTAAGCATGGTGATGGATGTCAGTTCAGCAATCCACAGCCCCTTTGTTGGCCTTTCAGGTATTTTTGAATTGTGTCCAAAGGAATCCCAATTATAACTGTGGAAACTTGTCTCCTTCTTGAATAGCTGCAGAAAATATGCGCTGAACTGTGGGATTCATCCGAAGGTGGTCTCAGGGCAGAACATGGATTGATGCTTGTAATTCGTATTTGTGAAGGCAGGAACCACTCACAAAATGTAAGCCAAGTCCGGATTTGGACTTTGATAATTCTTTTGTTACAAAATGGGCAGTTGTTCCCATCCAGTGATGTGTTTTCTTTTTTTCCCATTCCTTTTCTGTCCTTCCCTGGCCTTGCTTTGTGACCCTCTAATCTGAAGCCACGATATATATATGGCAATTTTCATAAGTGAGAGTTTGCTGGAGCCTGGAGACCCAAGACCAACACCTTTCATTAGCGATACCAAAGCTGGGGGCTGTGTTGCTGATGGCTGTTACAGTGAAGGAGAAGCCCGTGGGGATATTAAATGTGTCCCAGCATTTTTATAAAAAGACCCAATAATGATACCATTTACTTGTTGCACTGGCTGGTTATAGTTATGGTGACAGAGGGCCATTGTTCTCCAGTGGGTACAGCTTCTTGCTGCACAGAAACTGCTGTTCTCCAGAGCAGGGTAATAAATTTCTGCAGAGAGATTTTTGAGTCAGGCACAATGTCATCTGGAAGCCAGGAGCTGTGTATCCAGGCTGAGAGAGAAACATGAATCTTTGCCATGGTGTTGCTAGAGAGGTGGTCATGGGCACCTTTGGGGTACGTGGCCAGCATGGTTAAAAATGGGCCAAGAAGTCCTCATGTCACCTGCTCTGAACCTCTTGGTACAAGACATGAGAGATGGGTTGCTGCTGCTTCTCCTTCAGATTTCTGCCGTGTATTTGCGTTGGTTGTCTGGACTCATATGGGGAGATGGGTGTGTCTGAAATGCCCTCTGGTCTGTGCTACTGCCTGCCTTGGCTGGGCGAGTTTCAGCTCTCCTGGTTCCTCACAGCGCGCACGGGTAGCTCCGCTGCAGGCAGGACATGGCAGATGCCAGGCTGCGGCCAGTCGGTGCTGGGACAACCTTTGTTATTTCTCTTCTCCTTCTGTTTGCCTTGGCATGCTGGGTCACACAGTTGATGCCCAAGATGTTTTTCATCAGAAAAGCATCCACAGGTGCCGGGAGCAGCAGGCCAAGTCAGGGGAAGCTTTCTGAGCGCAGCCTGCTTTGAAGAGCCCAGGAGCAGGGTGCTGTTCCGAGCGGCTCTGGGTGGCTTGGTTTTGGTGGTGGCTCAGCCTGCAGCTCCTCCTCGCAGTCTGCCATGGTGTCACACACGACTTGAAAGGTGGTGGTTTGAGTGGGAGTACGGAGCTGCAGGAGCTCAGGAGTAGAAATCGGGTTTGACTCTCCAGCTCTTCCTGGTTCTTCAGCATGGCTGCCACTGGGACTGGCTCTGGAGGTGGGCTGCGATTTAGAATCACAGAATCAGTTAGGCTGGAAAAGACATCAGGTCCAACCATTAACCAGCACGGCCAAGTCCACCACTAACCCACGTCCCTAAGTACCGCATCTACGTGTTTTTTAAACACCTTCAGGGATGGTGACCCCACCACCTCCCTGGGCAGCCTCTTCCAGTGCTTGACCACCCTTTCAATAAATAAATTTTTCCTGATATCCAATCTAAATCTCTCCTGGCACAACTTGAGGTCGTTTCCTCCTGTCCTACTGCTTGTTACCTGGGAGAAGAGACCTACAAGGGAGAGATTTTTTGATTCCCCCTACTCGCTGTCAGGCCTTGACACTGACATTGAGGTAGATGTGGTAGGCTGAGCTTGGGTCGGAAATGTGAGATGCAGGGAGCATGTGGCCTCTGTGGTATTGTCTCCTCTTTCCCAGCAGAAGCTTTCCGGGGAAATGTAGGACCCGGAGATGGAATGCTGCTTGCTTGAGTTGAGGAATGGTGCCCTGTCACCAAGTACTGCAGAGCTGTGCAGATGTTTAAGGGTATTGCAGAGCTTCTGCGAAGAGGTGCTGCGGTGGAGACCTGCAGGTAGGTTGGGGAGCTCCGTGGGCAGCGCAGGGGACCAGCGTCCTCTACCCAACCATCCCTGGTGTGCAGCTTAGCCTGTGCAGCTGAAATGAACAGCCAGCCTCCCTGCCTGCTCTGGCAGGCTGGTGAGCCTTGCTAATGAGTAGAGGAAGAAAACTCATTTGTGCAAATTTCCCTGGAGCTTCCAGCGTGAGTTGCATTCCTGGCGCAGGAGGAGGTGATCAAGGCAAGTGTGTTAATGTTGCTAATAGGCAGGGAATAAATGGAGATGCTAAGATACGTCACTGCAGAGATCTGGCTTGATCTGTTGTCAGAGTGAGTCTCTGTCACCATGAAATCTTGCAGCACGTCCTCCTGGCAGAGGCACAACCTGGGCGAGGGACACACCGCTGGCCCCCCTGGGCCGAGCAGGTTTCTCCCCTTTTACCTCCCCTGCTGTGGCAGAAGGAAAGAAGTTTGCTGCTTCTTCAAAGTATGGAATACAGGAAATTACATGTTTGAGACAGAGCATTGCTATGTCCGAAATAACTGTGCTGCATTATTGCCTAGTGTGAGATTTAATTACGTTCCATGACAGTGAATTTAATTATGCCCCATACTGCAGTATCCTGGATGGAGATTTAATGAAGAAGTGGTGTCCAGAAGGGAGTTTTGTCTTTAAAATAAGCATTCTTTGTTGCCAGTAGTCTGTGTTGCTTCTTCCGCTTACTTTGCAGAGGCAGGAATTCTCATAAACCTACTAGGCTGAAGCTGTTGCAATCCCAGCAAGCAACTGTGTTTTTTAGTAGGACTGGGAGGCGTAAAACAAGCAGCTAAATTGGAGCTTGGGTTTTGCGGATGGTACCAAGGAACTCGGATGACATTTTGGCATTGTCTCCTGTAAGCACACAAATGTAATTTCCCTGTTAAAAAAAGGGGAGGCAGCAAACGCGGAGAAGAGGCGAGTCCTTCAGCTTCTCACCTGCCTGCGTTCAAAAGAGGCGCCAGCATCACGAGGCTGGACACTGCCCTCTTGGATGGATGCTGGGGGACTTGACGGTGCTGGAGACCATTTTGGTCTCCACCAGCAGGATGCAGGGTGTTTGGTTTAGGGTGTCTGTAAAGCAAATGGGTCTTTAAATGTCTTATCCACCTGTGGTCCTGCTGTGTCAGTGTAACTCAGGGGAATGCTGCTGACCACTGAGCCATTTTTTTGTTGCTCTATTTAGGAGTCTAAAATTAGGTTTGAAAATTAACGGCTTTGTGGGCTTCCCCCCTGCTGCACAGGAACCCTGGAGCAGAGGCGAGAGCTGCAGCTGGGTCTGGGCCATGGCTGCCCCACAAGCCTGTCCTCCCTCGGCCGGGGGGCTCGGTGCGGCACCCGGGCTGTGTGTGGCAGCAGGGTCACCCTGGAGGGGTTATGCACGGCTCTGAGCTCCTGCCGGCTGGGGACATCTGGGCTCCGAGACCCCTGCTTGCAGACCCTGACTTTAATAACTCGCGTTCTGGAGGGATACATGCTTTTAATAGCTTTCTGGCTTGTTAGCAAGCCACAGTGAGGTTTGCGAGACCAGCTGACAACTGCCTGTGTTGGCAGGGTGGGGAGGAGGACTGGGGTTTCCAGCAGAGGTTCCCAGGTGGTGGGGGGTACTTAGCACCTTCTGGTACTCAGCATCTCCTTGGCACCTCACGCATGGTGGAATGGGAGCAGTGTGCATCAGTTGTGCTTCTGAAGATGAAAACTTTTCATCTATGTAGGTTGTCCAGCTAGCTTTAATTAGAAGACCTCTCTGTGTCGTGGGCTTCTTTAGCCATCCAGCCAAGAAGCTGACAGGATGTTTTCCCTGACTGTGTGCACAAATTCATGGAGTTATTTGAGGAAACCTGAAAGAAGCTGCTCAGTTTTTTTTGGTTTGGTGGTTTGTTTTTGGTGTGTGTGGGGTTTTTTGTTTGGTTTTTTTTTTGTTTTTTTTTTTTTGAGGGGGTGTCTATACTTAAACACATCTTCAAGCTATAATAAATGTTTCCTAGCCAAGAAAGTTCCACAGACAGATTTGGCGTGTAATTACAAGGGAGGCAGGAAAGCAGTGCATGCATATCTACGGTAGCATCCAACCACTGGATTTCTGAGTGGGAGCGACTTGATCTGCAGCCAAGCTGAAACGTTCAGTGGCTCGCCGAGCTGCAGCTCTCCCGTGAAATGCCGCGTTCATGCTGTGGGAGGTAGGCAACTGGATCCGCTTCATCCTGCCTGGCAGGGAAGCTGCAAACAAACTGGTGACAGGATTTCAGCAGACAGGGGGGTGGAGGGAGGAAGATGCCATGAGTTTTCACACTCGCGGTGAGCTTTCCCCTAAGCTCGCTGAACTTTGGCTGTTGCGGTGGTGAAATCGGAAACTTTATTATATAACGATGGTGTTGCTGTTTCGTAATAAAATGTCCATTTTGAGAGGTACTTTGGTCCACTCACATGGGAATAGTTAAAAGGAGCTACTGAAGACAAATTGGGGAGCGTGGGTCATGGTCAGGGTAAACCTAAAAGGTGAAGGGCTGGGGCTGGGAAGCCCTGGTAATCTTTGTTCTGAAGTATGAAAGTTGATTGGAAGTTGCAAGTCCAGCAGCGGGTGTCTTTAATGAATCTGTTAAATCGAGGCAGACGGACAGGTGATACTGTATGCCTGGAGAATGCAAATCTAAGCGATTTGTGTACTCACAGGTGTTTATTGTATAATGTGAGTTAGGGTAGCTAATGTAGCACTAGCACAGCCAGCTCAGTGTGGAGAATGCAGCGGCCGCTCACCCACATCCAGTAATGCAGGTTTTGTTGAAAAATAGGCAGTCAAGCTGTAAAACGCTACCAGCTATGGAGCGGGCCCAGCTTCTGTGCACTCTGCCAGGCTTAATGTGAAACAAGTCCCCAGAATGGGGGGGAAGGCGTTACATGTCAGGTCCACACAGTGAGTTGGCTACGGGCTGGAGGTAAATCCTGCCAGTGGAAAGGCAAAGCAATATTGTCTGTAATTCTAGATTAATCCCTGTCTGTTTGCAGGGTAAATAAATTGCGTGATATTCTTCATCATGGTCTCTGAAACCCAGGTTGGGTGATCCATGGACAAACATCGACCTCAAACAAAAATGCAGCAATTCTGAAATAGCATGAGGATTTACTGTACTGAATGTGTTCATGTTTATAATCACGCATTTTATTTTGTTAAGGATTTGTAGAAAATTAAAGGAAATCAAAATACCAGTTTACTTTTAAACTTCATTGTCACAGGCAGATTGGAAGAGGCAGTCATCTGTATTTTGGTTTTAATGTTTAGAAATGGAAAAAACGGAGCCCAGATGTGGATTGGCAGCCCTGTTGATGATGTCTTTTCAGCTCCTGGAGCAGGAAGGATCTTAGACAGGATTTCTGAAGTGGTGCACATAAGGCCCCTGGGGCATTTCTCATGCTGCGGGGCCGTTTTGTTTTCTAAAATAATACCCAGAATTAAAAAGTACATGGTTTTGTTAACTGCACTGCAGAGCGAAGAATGGCAAGTCTCGCCTTCAGTAGGGGAGCCAGGAGAGGTCACATCTCTGAGGGGGCAGAAGGTATTTGAGAGGGGCATTACCAGAAGCTGGTTGTGCTGCCAAGGTCCACCCCCTCCATTGTCAGCTGAAGGGAGGAAAGAAAAACCTCACAGGTCTGTGAGAGATTGCTGTGGTTTTGCTGTCTGCAGGATGGGTGTGAAAGGCTCTGCTGGGATTAACAGGGTCCGCTTGGGGACGGGGTGGACGTGCTGGGGACAAGTACTTCTGGCTTGGCCAGGATGAGGTTGGCCACTCGGTTTAAGAAAAGAAGAGAACAGTTCACTGCTTCCCTGTCCTACCAGCTTGCCAGTGTCCCCAGCCTTTGTCCCTTTTCCTGGCACCATGGTGTCCTGTACTAGTACTCTGGCAGCACAGGGCGCCTTCAGCGTACCTTTGATCAGCTAGTCAGGGGGAGAAAACCTGTCACCTTGTTTCTTCTTCCTGAGATTGAACCAGGCATTTGTAGGGATCCCATTCCCTCTTTCCATGCCTCCTGCCTATTTCTGGAGTTTGAAGCCCTTTGAGTGGTGTGAGGTCCTCTGGAGCCACGGTGCACTGGGGGTGTTCCAAGCAAGGAGTATTTGGAAGTCATACAGTTTTACTCTTCCCTCCAAAATAGTTTTTCCTTTCAAAACTGCACGTTGTGAGTGTAATGGAGTCTCAACTCTTCTTTTTGTCTTCCAGAGTAAAGAGATTGGCTTACAGATGCATGAAGAACTCCTGAAAGTCACCAACGAGCTTTACACGGTGAGTAATGAGCTGATCCTACCCATGCCTAGCCTGTGCAGCAAGGGGAGCGCAAGCAACATCATTTGTTACAACAAAATGCCCATTCAACGTGGCAGTGACTTGCGGAGGCTTGCTCTCCGTCCTGCAATCCCGTGGTGCAGCCTGTTCATTCCTCTTGCGTTTGTGAGGAACCTTTCACTCGTCACAGGTGTTGATGGCAGCAGAGGAAGATCTCCCGGCGGCCCTGCTGTGAGGGGCTGCTGCGGCCACACCGTGCCCTCTCGGCAGCTTCACTGCAGCATCAATGGAGTTGTTTTGGGCATGATCCAGGGTGATGCCTGGTGGCAGTAATGCTCTCACCTGCTAGGCTCCTATGCTGTGTTGCCTTTAGGCCCCTTTCAGCTTTCTCCTGGCTGGTGCTTTCTGCCAGGCACTAATGGCCCGGCAGCTGTGCTCCGTGTTGGCAGCTAATTTGTGGCTGAAACCTGACCCGCTTCTCTGAGGCTGGTGGCCTGTGGATGATGGCTGAACATGACCCGCTGCTGAGGAACACATAAAACTTTTAGCTTGTGTGTTACCAGCTTCATCTCCCTGCTCCAAGGAGCACTTTGGTTGCCGAGCTGTCTCTGTGCCTCCAGGTGAAATCCTACACTGCTATTCAGAAGTTGCTCTTCAAGCAGGTTTTCATAGTTGGGCAGTAAAAGTCTTTGTGTTGCTTGTCTTTTGCCCTGTAGCAATTGGATTTGTTTTTTGGTATTTTATTTGAAGTTTAGTATCAACAAAGCAATATAAAGTCAGTCTTATGTTGGAAAATTGAGGCGATGTATTTGCTTTCTTTGGTTGCATCTGTTACTGGTACATAAATAACACTGCAGTAAGTTTATTCCTAAACAATTATTTTATTCCATCTTTTTGAAAAATAGGCCTAAACAACAGAGCATGAATGATACTATTTGAAATTTCTGCCATAAATTTTCTCTTAACAGGTTTGTTTCTGCATTGGTTGTTGAAGGATTGATTCATTTTTTGTGAGACCTGCAGTGTGGGTGGACAGCCAGATTGGATTAAAAAGCCTGTGTGAGATTTGGGAGTGTGCTGTTGATGGTTGAATGTTACAAGCTGTGTTAGTGGTGGTGGCTAATTAAGATTAATTACAACAGCAGCATGACAGATGCAAAACAAGGAAAGGCTAACAAGGGCTGGGCTGACCTTAATACCTGTGGGCCGGTCTACCCAGAACCCAAACACGGGACAGGAGCATCACCTGAGGGATGTGGATAGATCAGCTTGAGGATCAGAAGCATGCTGAGGTCTGAAGCACATGCAGTTGGCCAAGGAAGAGCATAGAGACTGTGGCAGAATTTCACTGGAGCTGAGCTTTCCCCCCATTCACAGCTTTGCTCCCCCACGCTGAGCACAATGTATCTCAATGGCAAAACAGACTGGAAATGTGTTTTCTTTGAACTGACCTTGCTGCCAAGATAACAAACTGATAACATCATCCGGCTGGGAAGGAGCAGGGAAGAGGCAACGCTTTTCAGGCATGATGATGAAACATGAAGAAAAAGCAGGTCCGGTTGGGCAAACAAGATCACCTTAAATCTGTTCAGTGCAAGCCAGATCCTCTCTAGTCAGTAGTTTTGTCCTTGAGACATCAGGTAGAACAGGCTTAATTGCGTGCTTGGCATGCAGGTTGGTCCAGCATGCTGGTGGCGTTCTGGGACATCTTCGGGCCTTCATTGCGACGTGTTGGGTATCCAAGGAGTAGCACATTCAGTAGCTGTGGCTGTTGACAGAATCAGATACGGAATAGGGACCCCTGGCCCAAGGGACACCAAGCTGTGCCTTGTAAAACGTCATTTGTCTGCTGTCAGCGCAAGGAAGCTGTTTATTTTGCCTATGGCCAAGCCCTGTATCCATCGTACATGTGCCCTGGCTAGGCTAGGCTGTTTTTTAAGCTTTTCAAGAGGGGAATTCTGTGCACTGTGTGGAAACAATATAATTTTTACAGGCTTCTCGGGCACCCACCATCTGAAACTTAAGCCAAAATAACTAGATTGATTTTAATTCAGCCTTGTTGAAGTTCTGATGCAAGTCACCCTGTGAACTTTCTGTGTGGAAAGAACTAAACCCCCAAACCATGCTGATTTTAATTAAAAAGGAAGTAGATGAATTTCATTCTGAAATAGGAGTTGCTTGTGAACAGTTTTGCACAGAAAAAATTTAGCTGTGAAATAAAACCAGCTTCATGCTTTGATTCCTGCGTGCAGACTCCAGCAGACAGCTAGCAGGTTGGAGTCCGTAAAGTCGGAGGTTCTCTGTTGCTTTGCTCACTGGTCCCTTTCTGTATTGTATGCATCCCTGTCTGAAGAAGTCAGGCCACAATTAGGGTAGGAAAGCCAGAGCACCATTCTGGTAGCGCTTTCTATTTCGTACGTGTGTGGCACTGACAGCGCGCGGTTTGGTGTGTGGGCTGTTTGCCGTAATGCAGGGACACGGCTGTAGCTGACGGCAGCACGATGGAGTCCATAGAAGTGCTGTGATTTGAACTGGTGCCATTGTTTGTCACGAGGTATTATGGAAGAGGATTAATAACTGTGAAATTAATTGTATTGATTAGAATAGTATCTACAGATGCATTGCCCAGGTTAAACATAATGGCAATAATCATTCCCTGTGTAGCAGTGGCTGGAGGCAGCTCTCCCTTTCCGTGGGGAGCGCTGCAGGGGGAGGCTGTCCCTCCATGGCGGGTGTTTTCTGTCAGTACCAGCTCTAGAAGTCACTGACTATCCCGTGGTAGAAACGCGTTGATACGTTGCTCTGTGTCACTCTGTAGAAGTCCTCTGAAAAGGGCATGTTTGCTTTCACGCTCCCTTGGAAGACCCGGGAGGTGGAGGTGAGCCCATGTCGGTCGATGGATTTGTCCCTTTCTCAGACCTGGCGCTGTGGTTGTCCCTTAGGCTAAGCCATAGGCTGCATCCAGGGAGGAGGGGGCTGGGGTCTTCAGCAGGCTTTCACCTATGGCCGTGCTCATCTCTGCTTCACCCTGTGTGCTGGGCTTGTATTTTGGTCTCCTTGACTTCAGGAGGGCCTGAGCCTGTGCTTAATGTGGGTCACCCAGTTTTGGTCTGGTTTCTCTGGTGGATCAGAACCTTAATGATGGGCTGCTTAGAAATATAAAGCACTTCTAGCTGAAGACAGCAAACACTGCCATTTACAGCTGGTATTTTGGTAATGGCCTTTACCCAGAACGTGTTATTAATATTGGAAGACACAACTTGTGTTGTTAAATAACTAATGAGCGTTGGGATGTATTTTTCTTCATCTATTGCAACTAATTAACTTATTTGCAGAAAAGATCCCAGGGATGCAGCTGTGGCAGTTTTTCCGTATGACACAGTAGCGTAAGACAGGGACAGTGTGACTCAATTGCAAGCACCAAGAAGGCACGGATCAAAGGGCTGATGGTGCGGTGCAGGTAGTTCCCATTCAAAATTAAATTAAGGCAGATACTAAACCAAACAGAAAATATCCCCTGAATTTCCAAGAGCTGTGTGGCATGGCAGCTGGTGAGGAACGTGGTCAGCACAGTGAGCTGTTTAAAGCACGTTTCAGCAACATGTATGCTGGAGTTTGGGGAAGATACTTTAATGGAAATTAGGTCCTTTGTGCTTTGTTAAAGAGACTTTCAGAGGACTTTTAAACCTGGTTCCTGTGTTACCTTTTCAGGTTCAAGCAGGGACAAAATACAGAGGAGGAGAAAGGACCTTTGTTAAGGAAGGTTTCTCCAGTCATTAGCAAATAAGTCAGTAAGAGCCTGTGCAAAGAAAGGTACCAGATCGCAGTGGGGCTGGGTACCCCCCTTGCAGCACCCTGCCCTGCACTCTGGCTGCTGAGGTGTCGTGTCCCCCCCCCCCCCCCCCTTGCAGCTGCGGGACCCACTGGGGTCAGTGGGAAAAGGGGTGATGGCAACGTGTCCCCAGGCTGGCGGCAGAGCGGTGTAGCTGTGGGTGGACAGAGAGTACCGATGAGTTGTGCTGAAGTCTTTCTGGTTAGGTAACTGTCTCATAACGTTTAGATTTCACAAAAATAAAGCAGTTTGGACCACTGTTTAATTGTTGGGGTTTGCTGCTGCGTTGTGTTAGAGGCTTTCTGGGTGCTGGAGAAACCTCTCTCATTGCTGCCTGACTGCACTGAAGCGCAGGACACTTCTTTTTCACGTTTCCCCCAGAAAGATGGAGACAGCAAAGATGAGGAGTACTCATTGAAGCCCTCTAGTCTTTCTTCTTAGGAAAACCCCAGAAACTAACTGTTTTGTGTGTGTCCTGTGGCATTCACTGCAGAAACTGCAGTTTGAAATATGTGTCTTGGATCTATGTTAGAATTTGCAGGATTTTTAAATAAAGAAGCTCAGAAACAAGGCACAAGCAGTTGCTTAAAATTGTAACTCCCAGCGATGGCACATTTGGGTTGATGCTTCGATGCGGCATTTGGAGCTCATTTGCAGCTGACGCTTGTGCTTGGCAAGAGGAGACATCATATGTTTCAGCTTAACCTCATCCAAGTTAAACACTCCTGGTTCCTGCTGATGACTGCAGCTCAGGAAAACCCTGTATTTTCTTCATTAAGGCTTATGCAAAGTTACTCTGCTTCTGTGGGTTCCTTCTCCTTTTTAACCTGTGGCCTTGAGGCAATCCTGTCCCAGTGCTGTTGCCAGTGGTACCTGGGCACTGTGCGTGAGGCTGATCTTCAGTGAGAAGTCAGGCACCTCCAGCCTTGTCAAGACAATGCGGAATACAACGTCCAAATCCTGAAGGGAGATGATGAAAGGGGACAACGTGACTAAAGGCATAAAGAGAGAAGAGCAGATGTGCTCCTCTTGCCAGCTCCATTAAAATGATCGCAGTGTGCCCTTTGGGCTTTTGTATCTGAAAGGAAAGGCTGTGGTAGAAGTTTTGCCTGCAGGAGTTTTCCTGGCAGTAGATCAGCCTCCTCTATCCAGAGTCACTGGTGGTGATCTGGAACTTAGAGGGCTCGGTGCTGCTGCAGTCTGCGCTGACGCTGCTTACCCACAGCAGCAAGAGGAGAATTAACTGGTGATAGGAGACAAACTGCATTTCTGCTTGGAAAGCACAGCTCCACCACCTTGCAGGTGAGATGTGCTGTCAGGATGGTACAGCAGGGGTTATGCTGATGGGTTTGCTTAGCAAGTGCAAGTGTGGGAACAGAGCGGTCTGGTCAAAAGTGACTTCAGGTTGACTTTGACCTCACAGTCTCTCGTCATGGAGACGCTTATCTCAGCTGCAAAGCACTGGAAGTTATGTCTCTTTTCCCTGTAGGCAGAAGGCGCACAGTGCTCTTTGAACACAGGTGTGTGCTGGAGGCACATCCTAGCCTGTCCCTGCAACAGGGACTGCATGGGGATAGTGGTACTTAGACTGGTTCTATGCCATTTTGAAATAGGGCTAGTGATGGCATTAATTTTATAAAGTCATAGAAATGTTTGGGTTGGAAGGGACCTTGAAGATTAGTTCCACCCCCCCTGCCATGGGCAGGGGCACTTAGGGGCTTTTCCTTCCCACTTTGTTGTCGCTTCATGCCATAGTAGCCTCAGACAGCCCTGGCACAGCTGAGGCTGCTCCACGCTGCCCGTGGCTGTCATCTTCTTGTGCACTGATGCTTCATGTGGCCATTGGGCAGGGTGCTCACAAACTTCTCTTTCCTCAGGTGATGAAGACCTACCACATGTATCATGCAGAAAGCATCAGTGCTGAGAGCAAGCTGAAGGAGGCAGAGAAGCAGGAGGAAAAGCAGTTCAACAAGTCGGGGGACATCAGCGTGAACCTTCTGCGGCATGAGGACAGACCTCAGCGGCGCAGCTCTGTCAAGAAGATTGAGAAAATGAAGGAGAAGGTGGGTGAGAGGGAAGGATGGGGAGCCAGGCTGGGGGCTTGGCTCCAGCCCTCCCTGCTTCTGTGCTGCTGCTCCCCTGTCTGTGGAAGGGCTTAGGGAGGATGTCGACCTGTGTGCTTGTGCTTTGCTGAAGGGCAGGCTGAGGCGGCCATGATGAGCCTCTTTGCTGCTTCCTGGCTGTGGAGGCGTGCCAAAACTAGCTGCTAGCGAGGATTTGCTTCAAAATCAGGCTGGCACTGCTCAACAACAAATGGGGATGGGGGACATAAGGCAGCGCAGCCTTTGGAGGGGGTGGTGGACCCGCACGGGAGCCACATGGCCACCCATGACATCTGCTGTGCTGGTCTCTGGAGGGAGGGCTGGGAAGGGCGGCTGGAGCGGCCTCGGAGGGTGACGGCTCTGAGAGCCCGTGGCAGAGATGGGCGGTGGGAGGTGCTGGTACACCAGCCGCTCGGCCTCACGGTGGCCTTCGCCATGCGCTGGCTGGGACCCAAGACCGAGCTGAACACTGAGGAGGGCAGCGCGGGGCAGGGTGTCTGGCTCGGCACAGCGATGCTTTCTGATACAGACCCAGGCCCCTGCTACGGGGGGCTGTGGTTTGTTCATGACTTATATTTTTAAAAAAAGCACTTTTAGCCATGAACAATAGCTGTCCCAGGGTTCCGTCAGAGACTCGTGGCAGGCAAGGAAAGGTCGGATATATAAATTAACAGTGTTTCTTCTGCTGCAGACTCTGGGAGTTAAAGTGCAGCATTCAGTTGGCTTTGCTGGTCTTAACTCCTTTCTGGCTTCAGTAGATAGCAGAATCTCCGAAACTGTAATTTTTCTGTTAATTTTGGAGAAAAAGCAATAGCCTCCTGAGCCAGGACGAGTTTGCTCGTGTGTTGACCTTGGGGCATTGTCTAGCAGCATGCTTCTTTGAAGGATTAATCTTTGGTGCTAAACCTTTAGATTAGTGGTCTGCCTGGGCAAATGCCCCAGATCTTGAGCACATCTGCTTTCCTATGCAGTTTTGAATTCTGGGTCCTGTTCTAAATTTTGTAGCTTGGGCCTCTGGGCCAGATTCCACTTTGATACAGCTGCATAAATCTGGAGCAAGTCCAAATGTACATCAGCATTTCTGAGAGGAAAATTTGGCCCTCTAATTCTGATTGATGCCAAAACCTCCACAACTGCACAGATAAAGGAAGAGCAGCTGTGCTCAGGGTGCATGGGGTACATCTGAGCAGAATGTGCTCGTTGTGCCTTGGCTGACGGTACCAGGGGTGTTCAGATGCAATCTCCTCCATCCTGGCCAGGGTGCCTTGTTTCATACCCTGTAAAAAAATTTATTAATTAACGTCACACCCAAGCTGCAGGGTGCTGTGGGGCCCAGCAGCAAGAGAAGCTGTAAAAGTAGCATCCTGTTTGTGCTCTGACATTCCATTTTGCTTTTTCAGAGACAAGCCAAATATTCTGAAAACAAGCTGAAATGTACTAAAGCCAGGAACGACTACCTGCTGAACCTGGCAGCCACCAACGCAGCTGTCAGTAAATACTACATCCACGATGTCTCTGACCTCATTGATGTAAGTGCTTCCCCCCTGCATGTGTCCTGCCCGTGTTCTACTGATGAGTGCACAGCTAAATCTTAAGCATGGTTTGGTCCTTCAGTGCACTCTCATGTGGTGGTAATGAAGGGCTATTTGTTGGCGCTTTAAAATGTGCTTACCCGGGGCCTGAAAATGTGCTGTAAACTTTCTCCACTCCCCCTGCCTGCCCCCCTCCCCTCCCCTCCCATGACATTTTTTCCCTCCCAGCTGCACACATGCATTTGACTTTCCCCTCAGTTGATGCAGGCATATATGAACAGAGCTAGAGCTGCCATTGTATGGGAGTCATAGAATCATAGAACAGTTTGGGTCAAAAGGGACCTTAAAGACCATCTAGTTCCAACCTGCCATGGGCAGGGACACCTTCACTAGCCCAGGTGGCTCCCAGCCCCGTCCAGCCTGGCCTTGAGCACTGCCAGGGATGGGGCACGCACAGCTGCTCTGGGCAGCGCTCTGTCAGCCTCCTCTGAACTTTATGGTGGCCTTGTGAGCACACAACAAAGTAATTGATTCATATGTATGCTACATATAAACTTCTTTCATCAGTGTCTGGGGAAAAAAGGTGGAGTTTTTCATAACTGCGGGGTATGAACCAGCCTGAACCAAACGCTTTTCTGGACGCATAAGCAGAGGAGGCTGGGTGGAACTGCATGGTTCAGGCATGTCTAATAGACAGTTATGAACCAGAAATTGCCTGCATGTTTTCTGCACCTCTCATGCTGTATCCCAAGCATGCTAAGGTCTGGTTCTTGGTGCATGTTGGCTCTGCCTTCAGAACTGCACAGACACACAGTGCTTTACTTCATGTTGAAGTGGTGGCTTCATCTGCTGTGGCAGAGCACAGAGCAAGGTGTCCTGCGGCTGGAGCTCCACAAAGTCCAGAGCCTTTGGAGAATTTCCCTTGAGACAGGCCAGGTGAGCCTGAGGTTTCTTCCTGGCCCATTGATTAATCTGCATTTGAAACAGATAAACTCTAATGAAGATCAGATACGTCCTTGGTTTTGTTGTTGAAACAGAAGATTTATTATTTTTTTTTCTACTATATGCATCTGCAGTTTCTGTCAGTACAAGCAGGCGCTTAGCTGTCCTCAGCTTTGCTGGCAGTTAAGCCCATGTGGAAGTGCTTTCCTAGCAAGGGAAGGTGCTTGCTGAGGTGTATGACTAGAAATGCTCATTGTGTGAAAATAGCCTCAGGGCAGGAACTGCTGGAAGCATTTTCCTAGTGATGGTAGGAACTGAACCCACATGTGTGTCGGTGACTCCTGCTGCTTTTAAATGATTTGAGAGAAGGGATTTCAATTTCTTCCTTTAATAAGCATATTCATAGTGGTATAGATTGCACAATGCAGAGTTTCTTCCTGCTAGAGTTGCTTCAGTGAGCACATAAATAACTGTTCTATCAGTCCCGAGTTAGTCTTCTGGCTTCATCATTACTTAAATGTATAATTTTAAAATGTGCTGGAGTTTTTTCTCCTTTACTAACCCACTAACTTGTATTTATTCTTCTAAGCACTGAATTAAAGTAAGTCTGATGCAAAACCCCTGGTGATTTCAACATTATGAGATATGATAAAGTATTCTTAGTGTGTCATTTTTGTTTTCTTTATTATTTAAGATTTATTTAGCCATACTAAAAAGAGTAACATCTTGGTCACGGAGCCATTTGAACAGCAAAGTATGATAATGCTTGGGTTTATCTGTGGGGTTTCTGCTTTTGTTGTGTATGTTCTCTCTCTCTTTTCTCATTTATTTTTTGAAGCAAGAATGAATGACTTGCTTGGAGTTTTGGGGACTTTGATTTCCCAGAGTTGCCGAGTTCCATTTTAGTTCTGGCTGTTTATTCAATTCCTCACAACTTTACTTTACTTGCTGACACTTTCACTGGAGTTAGCAGATGGCTTTTCTTCCCCATTCTAGGAATCCCTTTAGGGGACTTCAACTAAAGCATCTTCAACTCTGCACAGCTAAATTCCTCTAATTATATGTTCTTTCACCAAAGAAAACAAAATATTGTATGTGTGAGCTGCACACCAGTGTCCTAATTTTAAATCCCCAAAGGAAGAGCAGTTTATTTGAACAGGCTTTTGTACAAATTCAATGTATTTTGCAAAAGCATGGCAAGAAGGGTTCCGACACTCTCCAGAAGACGGGGATCGCATTTGCTGTATCCCACTAGTACTGAAAGTGGTTGGAAGAAACAACAGCCATTGGATCCCACTGCGCTGGGCTTTCTGTAGGTGTGTAATCCATGTAAAGGAAGATGAAGAAAACAGATGGTTTTAGATGTAGTTTTAAAGTTAGTGTTTTAATCTTAGAACGTTTAACAATGATAAGGAGAAGGGTGCCTTTCACTCTGGGGAGCGAGTGCCATCGGCCAGCCCTGGCTCTGTACCATGGCAGGATGTGGGTCCTCTGCCCCGTGGGGTAGCCCTGCTGTTTCACAGGACACGGCAGAAGAGCTCTGAGCATGGAGGGAGGATTTTGCCTTCAGTAGAGAATCTGCAGAGCTCTTGGCCGCAGCAGTGTGAACAGAGCAGGGTGATGCAGGGCCCCGGGCATCTGCGCAGGGGGAGCTGTGCCTGGCCAGAGGAGCAGGTCTGCAGGAAGAGGGCGAGTGCAATGGGGCTTCATGGTAGGAACAGAGGTTTGGTTTAGCTCCAAGCCTGGCTGGCCATGCTTTAATAGGATTCTAGCAGTGTCCATGTATTGCAGTTATGCAAATTCTCCCTGCTTCTCCACCCTTCGTCACCAAGGGTGATGATTAACGATGTACCAGACTGTCTTTCCAGGACATAGGAGGGGTGATGGGAGGCTCTCACACACCCCTCATATCAAGCACAAATTGCCATGTGCAGTTTTATGATTTGTACACAAATCTGAACAGTCAGGACACTGGAGCAGCTAATTTAGCAGTGTTCTCCCCAAATCCCAGATGGCTTAGTGTCATCTGTTAGGTACAGCCTTGACATTTCTTGTGCCCTCGGCATCACTGCAGAGTAGTGACTTCTATAACAAAGCCGTTCTGCTAATCTCCCGGTCTGGTGAGAAGGAAGGTCCCAGCTGCTCTGGGAGAGAGTGAAGAGTCCTCCCAGGGCTGCAGTTTTAATGAGACATTTAAAACTCGATCAGAGGAGCCATGGAGTGGCACAGAGCGCCTCTATCCCTCCCTCTGTCTCCAGTGGCCTTTTGTTTTGTCCTGTAGAAAGGAAGAGAAGAATATAGAGGCAGATCAAATTAGACTTGGACTTAAAGTACACTGTTGAGCCTCTTCCCTTGAAAGAAGCATGTGTTTACATTAAAATGCCTGAGTTCGTCTCTCATTTCTGTCATTAACTATGTGACCAAGTTAATCTCTTTTGGCCATGTATGTGAAGTGGAGATAAAGCTGCTTATCCATCCCTCTGGAATTCTGTGTGAAATGGCCGCAAAATATTTTGAAGTGGTCACATGAAAGATGCCGCTGGATTTAGCTGAGTAAAATATAACAGTTGGTGTCAATACGTGCTGATCCACCAAAACTTGTTCAGCCTCCTGTAAATCCTTTTGAAACAGCAGCTTGCTTCTCTGTGGATTAGTGTGTTTGCTGTGTTTGAGACAAGCAAGCAAGTAAAGGAGGGGAACTATGAGGAATTTAATGTTACACATTACTGCCAAATTGTTCAGACCCTGGAAAACTTAGCTGATGGCATTGTCGTTTTTCACATGGTCAAGTGATGCTTAGTCAAGTTAGGACACAGAAACGGCGATCACAGTTGTTATGCCAGAAATCTTCCATTTGCTTTACTTACAGTGAAACTCTACGTTTTGCAGCAATGTCAAGGGAGCGGAGGCCAGAAAATACAATATAGGTATAAATGCATAATATATCTTTAAAGAATGTGTAAAGAAAATATAAGGAAAAAAGGGAACGGGGCAGAGCAGGTAAGGAGAACTGTTTGTTTCCAGCTGGCGCTGGGTCTGCGGGGGACTGGGAGTGAGGCTGCTGCTACCTGGTGAGCTCAGCCATTGATGGCAGGCTGGCTGCGACTCGGGCTTTACTCCGGGGTTTGCCCTGTGCTCGGCACACAGTCTGGCCCTGTGCGATGGCCGTGTCCAACAGCCTGGCTCAGCCGGTCCCACTACCGCCGCGGCTGTATCTTTTTTTATTTGGGAGGCTGAACCCCCCCACAGAGGGAGGCTCAGAGGTGCTGAAGCCACAGACTGCTTTGTTAGGATCTATTTTTTTAAGGCATCTCCTGGCAGCTCATGTCATTGTTGTTTCCATCAGTGGCTAGTTGCCTGGGCACATCTGTGCCTGCTGAGCCAGCGCCGGCGGCAGCTTTGCTGTGTGCAGCGCTTCCCCTGTAGGATTACACAGGGATGTTCCCCTGCCCTGAGTAGCTCTGCATGACTACACTGGCTTTAATGAAGAGATACTGATTTATGCAAGCAGAGGATCTCTTTTGGGGCCTTACTCTGTTGTTTGAAGCAATTTTTCCAGCATAAAGAACCTTCCACTTCCAAAGGCTCAGAGGTTCCTCCTGCGCTGTCCTTTGAGTGGGCTTTCTGCCAGATACCAGACTCCTGCCAGCCCTGGGAGCCAGGTATCTTTTATCGTGGAAACTGTGCAAAGCATCGCTGTCACCGTACCTTCATGTGGAGCAGCATCTGTAACTCAAAACTCGTGCTTGCCCAGGGAGGAGGGCCTGTATGGCAGCTTACCGTGCTGTGTGTCTGCAGCTGGGAGATCTGGCTTCGGGGTATTTCAAATAAAGTCAACAGCAGAGCAATCAAAAGAATAAACAGCTTCCATGAGGAGGAATTAGGCTGTCTCAAGAGGCTCAGCGATTTTTACTGCACGGCTGCTGCGTCCCTGCTGCCCGGTTTCCCACAGAGGCAGCAATCTGGGAATGCCACTGGCAGCCTGCAGCACCCAAGCTACAGGGAAATAGAAAATGTGTGTTTGTAGAAGGTGCGGTCACTAACTTTGCAGGGAGTTGCGAGATGAGCAGCTGGAGGGTGCCACACAGCCACCTGGGACAAGTGCTTTACAGTGGGAGGTTGCAGTGGGTACCAGCGGCCATCCCGGGTGGACACTGGCACCCCAGTGTGTGCACAGGGGGTGTAGGGCTTGCTGGGGTGCCTGAGTTCCTGGGGTGCCTGAGCTGGTGAAAAGCAAAACCCACAGCTGCTGTGGTTGCAGAGTTAACCCTCGAGCTTTAACGGTGGGTGCAACAAGACATGCCTGAGCTGGCGGGGAGCCCCAAGCAGTAGTCCTGGTGTGTGAATTGCCTGGGCAGGGCAGAGGTTGCCAGTGGAAATGGGTGATAAAACCAGAAATACCCTTATGCCTTTAAAAGCTTCATGCATTTTAAGAGGAAAAAAATGGAAGAAAGAGGATTAGATTCATATGATTTTTCAACGCAGAGCTTCTGTGGATGAAGAGAGGAGGAGAAAAAGGTGCATTTGCTTGATTTCCTGTCACAAATTTGACATCTTTTTCATAGACTAGCACCCTGTTTCAGTAAACTTGTATTACTCTTCTTCAGTATGGAGGTTATTAATAATAGCTACCTGTTTGTAACCAGGAACGACAAATCAACATACTTTAATAACTAAGTGGTTCTTAGAGTATTGTATTAAATGGAGGGAATCGAACCAATACACATTTCTTAAATTTTGCTGGTCCTGGCTTTAATAATATGGTAAAACTATTTTAAATTTTTTGCCAAAGTTTGCATGTAATAAAGAGTTTATTCTTCATGTGGATACCACAGGCTTTGGAATTGGCTTGTTAAATAAGCACACATGCTGATTGGTGTGTGATTTAGAAGTGTCATGCAGTCTGTAAATTTTACTGCCTGAAGACTATGTTCAGTCTTTGTTTGATAGACCTGGTTAGCTTAGTACAAAAAAGCAGTACTTTCCTTTAGAGAAAAGAACTTATTCTTGGCATTTTGGGCTGCTTTTCCCAGTAGCTTGAATGAAGAGCCTCGACATCATGTTCTTTAAAATATTAATTTGCCAATGCATTCATCTTAAAAACAAAACACCATGCCCCCAAACGAACAAACAGAACCCCTGACCCCCAAAATCATCAAAGAACTCGTTAAAGAAAATACGCATGGGTGAGGAAGCTGCTATAGAGGTACTAAGGAGCGAAATAAAATGTAGTTTAGAAATCCTCTGGAAAAGAACCTGCTTCAGGGACCATAGAGTTAATTAATTATAGCTAAATTTGAAAAGGGCCGCATACTTTTTTGCTCTGTGATACTTACAGTGAAGGAACCTTTGATTAGAAATAATCAGATCTCATGCTTCAGGGCGTGAGTTGATTACTGCAAGGGTCAGGGAGGATCCTGTCCTTTCCCTGCCCTATCCCCACATCGTTCCTTGTTTGGCTAAAAATAAATCAGTTGTTCAGGAGTTTTTACATCTTGGTTGCTGCCTCAGGCAAAACACTGAATGTGATTGACCAAGACCGTTTTAGAAGAGATTTATGGTAACTGTCGAGCGCTGCAGCCAGGCTGTGGCACGCATGGGGGACCCTTCACTCAGTTCAGGAAACACCTTAAAAACAGGTACTTGCCAGGGGCTGTGGGAGAAAGCCAGCCCAGTAGCGAACGTTGCATTGCCCTGGCATTACAGCACGGGCTTCCTGATTCCTGGCCTCAGACCACAAAAATCCAATAGTCACCCATATGACGTGTTACGACAGCTTACGTACTCTTTGTAATAACAGGCACGGTTTTGCTATGAGTCAGAAAGACAGGAATGCATGGAGGGAATGCAGGGTGCTTTGGTCCCGCGCTGTCAGACATGTGGTCGCACCCTCACCCTGTGCTGCCGTTCCCTCGCGCTGCTGACGCCTGGAGCGTGAGCTGCAGCTGAGCTGCCCTCAGCGTGGTAGGCATCCAGGGCAGTGACGCCAGCGCTGGTGTTCTGTGGGCAGAGGAAGAATTTTGCTGGGTGGTGCTGAGCAGCCAGGGGACCTGTGTTCTGTTTGGTTTCAGGATCCCTCAGCACCCTCGTCATTTGGCAGAGGAGCAACTCTTTAGGTTTAGATAGACTACAAATTGCTAAAGCTTAAAAGATGGGGACAGCCTGGGGGATATTACCTTTATATTTAAAATAGTGCGCTTTCTCCTGCTGCGCCCACTTCCCAATGCTGAAAAGTTCAGCGACCTTCGAACTGCCTGTGCGCAATGGGGTGAGTGCCTCTGTCGCTGCGCCTCAGCATCCCCCATCGCCCATTCCTGCCCAGCGTCAGACTTGCTGGGGAATATTAAGGGTAATGGTCATCAAAAGGAGACAGTCCTTGCATTTATTTGCTTCTTCCCATCTTTTCTGAGCAATTATTTGTGGCTGCTGATGCATCTCAGCCCTTTTTGCCTTCTCCTGGTGTGGTTTAATTTCCTTTGCTGCTGCCTGGCTCCAGCTTACAGCATGCAGAGCCTGTTTGTTGTGGTGGGGTGTTGCTTTTTCACAAGCATTTATCATACCTTGGCTGGAATACCTTTTGTAACAGGGTTTGTCTTGATGCTGTTTAGCTTTGAGGGAAGCGCAGTGACTGCAGGCTGCAAAGGTGCGACTGTTTTGTTTTCTGCATATTAAATACTTAGCAAATAAATCTTCCCCATAAAAATAAATGAGAAAAGCAGCAGCTCGCATTCTCTTTGAACATGCCTCCCAAGATCTGAAGATACTTTCCAGGTATGAGTTAGGCTCTCACATAGTACGCAGCATTGTCCTGGCCAAGCGTAAACGTTATCTTGGTAATACATCATGTCACGCTTTGCAACAGACACCTGAAATGTGTTTTAACTGGTGAGGAAGTGAGACAGATGCATCAGTAGTTTGGAAAGCATTTTGTTCTCTCTGGAGCCCAGTACTGTTGCAGCCTCGGGTACATAAAACCCGCAGTGTTTCTGCAGAGCTTCACCATTCATATCAAACCCCATCAAGTTCCTCCGAACCTGACAGTCGCTGTCGTCGCTGCCAGCATCTCTCTCATGTGGGGACATCTGCCCATCCCATGGGGACGGGGCAGCTCTCTGCCCGCTGCTGAGAAGTGACAAGGTCATTGCTGGAGCATGGGGTGGTTTGGACTCCCGTATTTTCCACCCGCTGGATGTTGCTTTCTTAAACCACTGCTTGTTTTCCTGTGCTGGTGCATTTGGTGCCTTGGTTGTGGTCAGTGGCATGGTGTGCTTGCTGCCCCGTCGGTTCAGACCATGCCAGGCCTGGCTGCCACCAGAGATCGCCCTGGGCACAGCAGCGTGACCGCAGCCGGGGAAGGGCTGGTGCTCCCTCAGCCGCGCAATTGCAGTTAGGAAAGGGTGCTGGTGCAGGGCTGGAGGCTCACTGGCTTTCCTCCTGGCTCTGGGCAAACCTTTTAACGTCTTTCTGTTCCCACTGTGTGTCTGAAATGGGATTACTGGCGACAGGGTTAATGGCTGGTGGTGGTCTTCTGCAGCCCCCAGCCCGCCTCCGGCGCAGCGCCATGGTGGGCGGTGGGAGACACACACACATTTGGCTGCTTCGACGGCATTTTGGCTAAAACCAGATTGTTTGAGCTCTGGGGTGTTGGTTTATTTCTCAAGTTGAACACTATAATATTTCCACTCCTTGCAGGGGTGTTACCAGACTTAATGAATTAATATACGATGAGCTTTGAGCTTTCCAGATGAAAGGCACTGCAGAAGGGCTAAGGATTATTATTTGTGGCTCTAATTTATTTTCCATCAAAGGGATGAGAGGGGTGAGAAAATGCCATTTGTTCTGGAACTGGGAGCAGGAGTTTGAAGTCTTTTTTTTCTTTCTTTTTCTTTTCCCCTCCCCTTTGTGTGTTTCTCTGGGAATTTTTTGGAAGTCCCTGCTCTGTCTTTTCTTCTCCAGGCAGCAGCGTGTGAAGCAGCCAGCACAGCGCTAATCACCAGAGACTTCAAGGGCCGTAGCATGTTAGGAAAGTGCCTGCCCTGATTCTCTCTAGCAACTGATTTCTGGGCATTGCAAATAACTGCTAGCTTCGGTGTGAGTTCAGCATCAAAGTAAAGGAAAGTTTTCACATGGAATTTTTTTCTCAAAAGCATCTGGCGATACCCTGAGCCTCATCTTCTCAGATTCTGTGGCATTCAGCAATTTTTCCTTTGTAATAGCTCAGGTTTACCTGCTTTGGCAACACCCACCCTTGAACAGTGGCAGATATTTTCTCCTGGCATTACTTTTTGTGGTCAAGTAGTGACGATTTCCGGGGCGGGTGGGAGAAGGACAGCGAGGGGCCGGGAGGTGCACCAGGGAATGTGCGCAGTCCTGTTTGCAGGGCACAGAACTGGTCGGTTGCTCGTGGCAGGAGAGCAGGTCCTGCTCCAGCATCAGCATGGGGGTCTCGGCCCTGAACCCTGCTCTGCCCACCTGGTAGCCCCCTCTGTGCGAGCCTGTGCCGAAGCAGGCGGGCTGCGGGCACCAGGTCCGTGCTCACAGTCCGAGCGCGGAGCTGCTGGTGGTGCCCCCGGCACCGCTGCTCCCGCACTGCCCCTGCCTGCAGGGTGCTAGGCATGCTGGGCGCAGCTGTGCTGCTGCATCCTCTTGACTCATCGGTTTCTTGTGCAGCCATGGAGCAGTCGTACAGGCATTGGTGCTAAAACTGTCTTGGCAGAGACTCACAGCACTGGAATGAGGTTTTGCCCCAAGTGGCGAATAGAAATTCACCCCGATTCTTTGGTTTTTTGTGTTGCTTGATGATTTATTAAGGCAGAGCTATACCAGTCCTTAACTGCCTATGTTTTCAACTAAAAGACCAGAAGCTAAAAAGAAGCAGGGTAAATGTTGGATTATAACCGTTCAAAAATTCCTGCGAAAATCCTCATTATTGCAGGTGTGGTTTCACTGCTCTAAAAGGCTAGGTGGGGATGGGCAGAGCGCAGCGTACCTGTGAGCGGGGTCGGCCTGTTGTGGTTTTGCTGCTGCTTTTAGCACAGGCTGAACCAAACGCAGCTCTGCGTGTGACTTGATCCGAGCCGAGGGCTGTCTCCTCGCATTGGCAGAAAGCACAAGATTGACTTCTTTGGTTGAAGCTGCTTGTGGCACCAGCTGAGTTTTCATATTTCACTTCAAGTTTATCAGTGCTGATGTTCTGATGCAGATTCACTTTTTGTGCCTTTCTGCATCAGTTCAGTAATCCCCGTGAATGCTGTAGAGCGGGAGAAGGTGCCTCTGAAATGCCAGCTCCCAACAGGGAGATCTGCCACTGCGGCAAAGTTGGTCTCGTTTTGGGTCATTGAGATTACACTAGCAATCTTTCTGCTCTTTTCTGTAGCTTTTTGTGCCGTGGTGGTCCTCCTGGCAGTGGTTTTGGTGGGGCTGCAGTGGGGTGGAAGCCAGCTCACCACATGCCTGGCCATGCCATGCCGGGGTGGTCGTGGTTACAGCTCAGATGGTGAGGATTTCCTGCTTGTTCTTTAATCTGTGTGGCAGCAAAGCGTCTTAACTTCCGTAATGTAAATTGTGTGTGATAGGAATTGTCATAGGCAATGGTTAGTTTGGTGCTGCCTGCCATGGGAGGTGTTTGTCACAGGGTTTCTCCCATGGAGGTGTCCTGTGACCCACAGCCCTCCTGTGCCTGGGCATGTCTCTACAGGTCACAGTGCTTGTGTGGGAGGTACCTGAAGAGCTTCAGAGGGTCAGCGTTCTGCCCTGCTGGCTGCCTGTGCTGACCAGGGTGTGTGTGCCATGCCCCGCAGGTGCACCCATGCCGTGCTGGGAGACAGGAAGGAGTGCACTGGGGATGTAGGATTATGAAATGCCTCACAGAGGGTAAAGCCATAATTATCTAACTTTACATCCTCTATCAGTAACTGCAGGCCACTCCTGCATGCCAAAAATAGATGTGCTTCAGCTTTGGACTGCAGCCCTTCTGTATCACTGCACTCTCCTTACAGCCCTGTGAGTGTGGCTCAGGCTGATGATGCGTTGCACTCCTGCTTCTGATGTGTTGCACTCCTGCTTCCAGCATCCTCTCTGTCTTGCCTTTCCCCATGGAACAGCATCTGTTGATCTGTGAATTTTGGGTGCTGCTTCAGTGCCCGTCCTTGCCGCTGCTGCTAGCAGCAGGGGCAGCTGGTCAGAGCGGAGCCCTGCGGAGGTGCGCGCTGTGCTGGGGCTCCCGGTGGGGACTGGGAGGAAGGTTGCTAAGAGTTGCTTTTTGCTCAGCTGTGATTAAACGTTCATAGCAGCAAATCCCTTTGCTGTTGCTATGCTTAACGTGCCAAACTTGATTACATTGAGAAGAGAGTTTAAAAACAGGCTTTTGTGTAATGTACAGTGTTTTGGCAGCAGTTAACTCCGAGTTTTATCATTTTTCCCAAGGTGAACATGAGAACGATCAGTTATACATGAGAAGCTGCTCCGTCGCGAGAGGAAGGCAGCTTACTAGCGAGGATAGAAGGGTTTGCCCGTACTGCAGGGCATGTTTTCCAGTGCCACCTTGCTTGATTGTCCATCTGTTTTGGATAACTTTGGGAAATGGTAGGGTTTACGGTGTGTAAAAAGCACTTGCAGGGCAGTTCACAAGGCGAGAAGGCAAGCGCTGGGGCTGAGCAATGGCACAGGCCCCATTCTCTCCCATGGGCCTCTGCAGGGCACAGGCTTTGCTGTCGGTGGGGCTCCTGTGGTCACGCTGGCCCTGGGCCTGAGCAGGTAGCCAGGGAGAGCCATGCTTTTTGGATGATTTTTTTCCTCTGTCCTGTCTGAGAAGATCCCGTCCCCTTCCCAGTGAAGTGAAGGGTGTTAAACCCCGGTGCTGTGGTGAGGGTCCAGGGCAAGGTCACTGTACTGCCTGGCTGTTTGTTCCCTGGTACCTCTTCTCCTTCAGTCCTCTCTCCTTCTTGCCTTTTCATATGGTATGGCAGTGCACTGTTAAATATATCCTGGTACGTCAGGGCCAGTGTTTCTCTGGGACATGCAGTGCTTTTTTGGGCGTGGGGAGGGAGTGGTTGTGTGACTAGACCTTTCCTCTGTGTTTCTCAGTGCTGTGACCTGGGATTCCACGCCAGCCTTGCTCGGACCTTCAGGACATACCTGTCTGCTGAGTACAACCTGGAAACCTCCCGCCACGAGGGCCTGGACATCATCGAGAACGCAGTGGACAACCTGGATGCACGGAGTGACAAGCACACCATCATGGACATGTGCAACCAGGTCTTCTGCCCTCCACTGAAGTTCGAGTTCCAGCCTCACATGGGGGATGAGGTAGTGTACTTGCCCGAGGGGCTGCAGAGGTGCCCACAGCCTGGCCTGGGCTGGCTTCCTCCTCTTCCTAACCATCATTGTTAAATTATTTCTGACTCCTTATCCCTCTGTGCTGTCTTCACACACTGCTATTCATGTTTCTTTTCTTAATGAGACACTTGGCTCATTAGGGCTCCTTCTTTCAGTCTGCCTCTTGCTCCGTATCTCTCCCAATTAGGAAGCCTGTGGTTTGATTCTCAGCTGAACTGCCCAACAGATTTATAATGCAGAGCTTTGATTTACCTGCTGTAATTGGAAGACTTCACAGTGCAGCTTTCCAATGCTGGGTAGAAAATGCTCTGTGCTGGCCTGAGTCCAAGGCACTGCTGATTAGAAAGTGGGTGATGCAGCCTCCCTGGAGGCTGTGAGGAGATTGTGGGTGCTGGAGAGAATCATGTAGCTATTTAAATGTGTGTGTCTGGCCAGTGCACGATGCACTGAACGCTCTCCTGTCTCTCTCTGGCACCATTCCTGTCTCAGGTGTGTCAGGTCAGTGCCCAGCAGCCTGTGCAGACGGAGTTGCTGATGAGGTACCACCAGCTGCAGTCGCGACTAGCCACCCTCAAGATAGAGAATGAAGAGGTAAGGAGTCGCTCTGGGTCTCGTGTTTGGCCTCGTAGGCTGTATTGCTGAGCCTTTAGCCTGTTACACAGGGGGTTTTCTGGCATGCTCAGGGGCAGAATCCTTCCAGCAACAGCGCTGAGAGCACCCAGTGACCACAGCCAGCGCAAGCCCGGTGCTTGGGAGCTGCCTGTTGGCCAGTTGTTTTGGCTTATGCTGTCTTCTATTTCCGATAGGTACGAAAAACTCTGGATGCCACAATGCAGACTTTGCAGGACATGCTGACAGTGGAAGATTTTGATGTTTCGGATGCCTTCCAGCATAGCCGCTCCACTGAGTCGGTCAAATCAGCTGCATCAGAGACCTACATGAGTAAAATAAACATCGCCAAGAGGAGAGCCAACCAGCAGGAAACTGAAATGTTCTATTTTACAGTGAGTCTCATCTCATGCGATACAGGACACAAAGCATTAATTGCTAGGGCTCAGTCCCATTTTAAGTGCTCATTAGTGAAGAGCAAGAACCGATTCAGTCTCTTCAAGTATTTGTCTTCTGTCTGATTTGGGTTTGGAAAGCATTTTTCAGTGGCAGGGCAGTGCATAGGGACTGACAATCCAGCGTCTGTCTTGTTCTTCTCTTTGAAGGAATGACTGGAGCAACGAGTTGTGACTGAAAACTTACAGAACTCTGCAGGAGTGGCTCAGAGCAGGGTAGCAGAGTCCAGCCAGCCTTGCAGTGTGTCACTATTCAGTGGCTGTTCCTGGAGGCCTTTGCAGTTTTGAACCATCAGCCAAGCCTTCCTTTTCTGGCTTATGCAGCTAAAATGTGCCCTGGGCCCATGGGAATGAACTAAAGGCATTTGCATCTCATGCAGGGTGTTGGAGGGAGCTGCAGCAGCCTGGCTTTGCAGCGCCTTGCTGTTGTGTGCTGTGTCTCCCGTGCAACCTTGCCTCTGCACTTCACTTCCAGGCAGATCTAAGGTTCTTTCCTATAGTACTCAAAATACAATAAGCCATCAGTTCAGCCGGAGTAGTCCTCATTGGTTAATAGGCTAAGCTTAATAGCATCTTATGATACATTACATATGCGTAGAAAATTTTCTACTTGCTCTTAGCAGTATTATTATTCCAGTTTGGGGGGGTGTGTGTGGTGGGGGGGGTGTGTGTAGGAAATTGACACCTGGTAACACCACTCCGAAGCACAAGTCTAAATGAAAATTTCAAACAGTCTGACAGTGAAATGAGAAGTTGTGCTGCACAGTTAGTATCGTCCAGCGCTTAAAGCATCTGATGGTCCCCAACCTGGGAAGGTCTCATGTACTGGGAGGCCTTGCTCCGCATCACTTGTTTGCACAAAGGCAAAGCGTCTGTCAGTGGAGGGAGATCCTCTTGATTTTCCAGGCCATTCCCAGAAGCCTGACAAAAGAAAGCTAGCTTTGAACTCTTCTCTTTGGACCTACCTCCTTGCGTTCCCAGGCAGGAGGTGGAGCTCCAAGGAGACGGGGCTAGTAAGATCATCAGGACTGTGGCTGGAGCAGTGAGAAGTGACTAGACCGTGCTCAGCCCTGTGGCACATCTGATGTCTGGTTTGTTAGAGCCTGTCAGCCTTACCAAGCCGCCATCCAGCAGTCCCCTGAGCAAAAGCGTACATCAATTATGGAATATATTTTGCCAAGAGTCTTAACCCACCTTGTTTGTTTTATCTTTAATTTCAGAAATTTAAAGAGTATTTGAATGGCAGTAACCTTATCATGAAGCTCCAGGCTAAACATGACTTGCTGAAGCAGACTCTTGGAGAAGGTGAGTGGCGGGGTTAGGTCCAGGGAGGAACCTCCCAGCACATAAGACAGTTTTAAACCAGGCGTCATCTTTTGGTCTTACCTGCTGTCTGTGTGTTCCTGAGTGACTGATGGCTTCTGTGGTTGTCTGCTACTACTAAGTTTAACCAGTGACATGCAAAATTATTACTTCCTTAGAATATTACTCTTTTCCCTCCTTTTTGTGGGTGTGCACATAGAGAAATTTGTTTGAATCTCGTGCTGTGTTACTTCTTCAGCAGCAAAGAGATTCCCACCCACTCCCAACGCTCCGCCTTTTTCCTTTCTCTCCTTCTTCTTCCCCTCTTAGCGCAGCCCTGAACACACGTGTGTTCTTGTCCTTGATGCTGTGCTTCTGTGTTACAGATTTGCCAGCAGCCTTGCTGATTTAATAGGCCCCTTGCCCCCCTGGCCATAGGGTTTTGACTTGCTCTAAACTACAACTGCAAAGTCACCCTTGTTTCTGAACGAACTTTTCTATAGGAGGCTTTTATTACCCCAGATAATGTCACAGGTTTGGTTTCGAGCACATACACACGAACAGGCTTCATACCATAGAGCAAGCAGGGACTTCTGAGGGAGGTAGGAGCAAGTGGCTCCAGGTGGAATCCACCACTGCTGGGGTAGTGACATGCCACTATGTCCCTGGGAGAAGATTTTAGCTCTTCTAAAGGGTTTTTTAAAAATTGTGTTTTTTCCAGTGTAAAGAAGGTGAAGATAAGTTAGTGTCCTGATTCTCCAACAGGAGAGAATATATTTAAATTAAAATACATAAATGGTCCGTGGTCTTGTTTTAACGATGCAAAAATTGGAATTGGTGTAGGCAAGGGGATGAGCTTGTGCTTCACAGAGGTTGGACCCACCTCAGCTCTTCCCAGAGATCACAGAAAAGAGCTCTGTTTATTGGATACAGTGCTGAGACTCCTGTGGGTCGATGCAAGAAGCAATCAACTGTTGAAGATTCATTTGATGGCCATCCGGGTCTCTCTCACAAGAGCCATACTAATGCCATACTGGAAGCATGCAGGGTCAGGTGTTTTAATTCTCTACAGAGTTGTGCAAAAGCAGCCGTGGAAGATTCTCAAATGAAAACTTTCTGAATTTCTCCTGGGCAATGGGATCATCCTGCTATGTAGGCGTTCGGCAAATATTTAGCCCGTAAATGCCAAATGCTGCGTTTCAGCTTGAGCTGATTCTCATTAGGAAGAAGTCTGGATTTGCAAAACACTCCTGTGGAATTCTTTGCTTTTTCAGCTAGGAATTGGCTGCAAGCTTGCTTTCTGCAGGTGCCAAGGCAGTGCAGGAAGGAGGCATGTGTAGCCAAATGCTTCCTTTTATGTGTCTTAGAAAAAGGGAGAAGAAATCAGCTTTCCTGGCCTTGGGAGAAAGGCAAAAACAGCATGTGAAATTAGTTTAGTTTTTTTCAGTGGATTGACAAATACTTTTGAAAATGAACAGATCTTATCAGTGGTGATATGCTGCTATTTATATAAAATCCAAGCACTGAAAATATACGAAGGGAATGAGAATATTGACAGCCAGAATAGAGTCTGCCTGATCGTGATTAGATGGGCTGTTATCTCACAGGAAAAGCCGGGGAACTGAATACTCCACTGCATCCTGGTGCTATTAGTGGTCCTCTGTGAGGCAGTTGGATAATCTCAGCAGCCCCTCTGGGGGCTTCAGCCTTTATTGGAGTGCCCCTTTCCTGCTTGGGTTTGGCCAACCCCCAGCTCATGTAAACAAGCACTTACTGCAGAGGACCTGCAGTGCATCTGGTTATTTACAAGATGGTCTTCATATTGCAACTAAACCTTTTTTAATATCGGTGGGAATTGAGGATGGTTTCCCTCTCTTGTGGCTGAGTCCTGGATTTCTATCTAACACGTCTTTTAGTGGTGGGTATAGCAGCCACCTCGGCATCTCCCCAGCCTGCTGGGCCCTTGGGCACATCCAGCTTCTTTTTGCCAGAAGCTATTGACAGCAGCGCTTACAGAACCTTTAAGTGTGTGAGTGCTTGTGCAAATGTGTGTTAACAGTCGTTCTGTGGTGACTAGCATAGAGAGATGATGGCAATTCGTGTTTTCTTACAGGTGAAAGAGCTGAATGCGGAACAACCAGGTGAGCAGTTTCTTCCCCTTCATCTGCTTCTGGGAAAGGCTGCAGAAGGAGGGTGGCTGTGGGAAGGGTGGTTTGCTTTGGTACTGACACAGCTTGGGGGCGTCAGATTTATTCTAGCCACCCTGTGCTGGCAGGCTGGAAGGCCGGCAGTCCCTGGCTCCCCACATCACTGCCCTGCTTCTCAGCTGCATTGCCTGAAGTGGATTAATTAGGGTGATGACAAACAGGCCCTTGTTTTTGCTGCAGTGTAATTTCTAGCTGACTGGCTCTGAAGTACTGTGTCAGCACCGTGCGGTGCCTTGTAGCATAGCTGAGATTGGGTTGTGTTCAGACAGCGGAACACAAGGGTGTCCACCCACTCCCTGCCATCCCTCTTTGTTGAAGGACTTCAATATGTCCCCAAAAGCCTCTCCCAGCTCTGTCTCCTCTGCCTAGGAGAGCAGAGCACGTCTGCATTCACAGACTTTCATCCCTCTACAGCAGGAGATAGTGCTAGGGGCGAATGTAACCGGGAGGAGGCTTTGATCTGTGTCCAGTCCATAAAGCATCTCCACAGAGCTCTGGTGGCTTGCTGTGGGTGTGCTGGTTTTCTGACAGTAAGACATGGGCCAGCAAAGCCTCCAAACATCTCCCCAGAACATGTAGAACCTCTCTCCGTGTCATCTTTTTACAGTCCAGTTTCAGTGCTTAAGAAAATTTGCAATGCCAGCAAAAAAGCCCCATTCCATGATGGAAATGCTGAAGCAGACAGGGAAGCCTGGGCTGCCATTCCAGGCGGGGAAGAGGCTGCCCTAGCGGAGGGCAGCGCCTGGCGCTCTCGCCTGCTGGCTGGAGGGGGCGGCTGCCGGGCTGGGCACCCGCTGGGGGGGCAGGGCAGGGCAGCGGGTGCTCCCGGGGCACAGGGGGGTCTCTCCCGCCTGGCGCAGGCTGGGCACTGCGGGCACTGCGCAGTGTGCCGCTGCACCGGTGCTCCAAGGAGCCGCTCCTGAGCGCGCTCCCCGCCCCCCGCCGGACCGGCCCTCACGGCAGCCGCTGCAAGCGCCGCCTCTGGCTGCGGGTCCCAGGAGAGCCCCGACACCCTCGGGCCCCCGGTGTGTGGCAAGCCCGTGGCTGGTGGGGCTACGGATGCACCCAGGAGGTGAGCTCCGGCCCCTGGGGTGTGCCAGGCAGGGCTTTCTGCGGAGCTGGTGGGGGAGCCCACCCCACCGGCCCTGCGAGGTAAACCCGCGGGGAGCGTGGGCTCTGGTACTGGGTTCACCGGGAGTGGGCACCCGTGGGGCTGTGGGGACAAAGGCATGAACAGCCGCCTCCTGTGTGAGGGGTGATGGCACAGCTCCTGCTGCTTTGGTTGCTTTTGTTTCAGCAGTTGCTTTTACTTCACAAAGGAAAACAAACAAGAGGCAGTCTCCTCGTGTAGGCAGTGCTGTAGCGTAGGCAGAGCAACCTTCCCACCAGCTGCAGCCAGAGGCCAGGCTGTCCCGGCCGGGAGAGGAGGTTACACGGCAGCAACAGCACCGGGTCCCTGGCCCGCAGCACGGGGCCGCTCAGCTGAGGGTCAGGTGGGCACTTGAATGGGCAGCAGTCGCTTCTGCTCCTCAGGTACCCGTTGAAGGAGCAGTTAGAAGCTGTAGGAGTGTAGAGTAAAATTAAAGGCACCCAATGAAGGAACCGGCGGATCACAACTGTCACCTTTGCATTACAGCTCTGTGTAAATGTACGCGTCCATTCGACTCTGCTCTGTGAGAACTTCCGCATGCAGGCTCCTAGCACTCGTTTTTGTTTGCGTTTGCAGTCATGATCTCTCCTCTGCCAGCATCAGTGTAGCCTGGGGGTAGGGGACAGGTCAGAAATCAGTTAGCGATTTTATGCTATTTTTCTCCCTTTTCTAGATCTAGACACTTTGGTCTTAATGTCCTTCACTATCAGAAGAAGAAATCAAAGTGTGAATAGTGTTAACGAAAGCAGCCCTCCAAAGTCCTGATTGCTGCTCTAAAGTCACACGTTTCCATGGCCTCATTTCCAGAAGCCATAGGTGTCTGTTACCCTTGCTGAAGTCAGCAGGGTCTTCAAGGTCTGTTCCTGGTGACTTGATGAGGACCCTCGGTCACTAGCCAGTAGCAGTAGGGTCACACCACTTCCTAACGTGCATGCCCACCTTTTCTGTTCTTACAGAGATGCTGGTGGGTTTGCTCATCTGTGTTGACCATGCTCACCTTTTTGTTTGGTGTTTTGAGTAGTCTTGGGAATGCCTGCTGGAAAGATGAAAGACCATTCACATCCCTGTGGATCCCAAACAGAAGTTAGCTACAGGGAGGTGGTGTTCCTGCTTTGTTCTGTCTGGCCATCTGTGAGCAGAATGAGGTCCGTTTAGGAATAAACAGGAATAGCCCAGTGTTTTTCAGGGGTAGCTGTGGTCAGTTGAACTCTTCAGCTGTTCTTCGTGCTTTTTCAGGTTGACAGAGTGCCGAACTGGTGGAGGTAGGAGGCAGGTGTTAAAAATCCTGCTGAGCACCAACACTTCATTTTACTGCAAATATGTCATTGCTGCTCCCAGCACAAACACTGAGCAGCAGTTTTGGTATTTGGCATCTCAAAGAAGGAGAATTGTATCTGCAGATCGTGGGTACCAAAGCCAGTTGTGACCTTAGCGGTTCTATTACTCTCTGGCTTGAATGGAGCAGGTTCTGCATTCCTGATCACCATTGTTCATTCAGGCTGTGGTTGTTTGTGTAGTTACTGCTCTGTCACTCTCCAGGTCCTGGAGATGACTAGCTTTTACAGTAGGAACCAGGACTCTTCAGGAAGCCTGGAACAACAGCTGGTTAGACTGCTGTATGGGGCTGCAGCTGAGGTTAGAGTCTGTCTGATAGGGAAATATTGGAAGATTATGGGGATGGAAAGTAATGGCTAGGTTGGCTTATTGCTGTTAAATGCTTCTATTACCAAGATTAAATTGAATTTATTACTTAAATAAAGGCTGCAGGCTTGACCTTGACTTGCAATTATGTGTGCAGTATATAGTGAACCACTCTGATGTTGCTCTAGGCTGCCTACAGGTTAGCTCTGCTGCCTGTTCTGACACCTGCCAGCTGCACCCGGGCTCAGCCAGGCTTGGGGACACACAGGAGTGAGGCCGTTGCCGCACTGGCTCCAAAATGAGTTAGCCAAGTTAGTACTAGGGTAGCCTGCTCCAGGCTGCTGGAAAAAGGGTTTTGGAGCAAGCAGAGGGCACGTCCCCAGGAGCCACGGGCACTGTGTGCGATGTAGAGGAGTAGAGCTGAGCTCTTTGCAGGTCCCCGGCCACAGGGGGAGTGGTGTCCGTGGTGGGATGCTGAGGCGTGGGCAGCTGCCGAGTGTGTGGAGCCACATGTTGAGTCCTTACAGAGGGATTTTTCTGTTTTTTATTTCTTATTCATGGTCATAAGCTTTGAGATCTCACCCTGTCATTGCATTTATGTTTGGTGTTCTGTTGATTTATTTTGTTCCATTTTCTCCCAGGCCCCCATGTCTTCCCCCTAAGCCACAGAAAATGAGGAGACCTAGGCCTCTCTCAGTCTATAATCATAAACTCTTTAACGGGAATATGGAAACGTTCATTAAGGTACTCGCTGGCTGATAGTAAGAGTTTATGAACGCTGTGAATGTAATGGTGGCTTTCCTGTCCTAACTGCTGGCTGCTTTCCTTCCTTGGCGGGGTCTCTTGGGTCTGCCCTGCACCCAGCTGACGTGGCCAGCACGTGCTTTGCCTCGGTGACGGTTTCTCCCCATAGCTGTCCTTGCCCCTCGCACATTCCTTGCATTACCTGGCCCATGGCTGCCCGCGCGCCTTGTGGCCAGGGCAGCAGCAAGGGCTCTCATGGCCGCTGGCCACGCTATGCGGCACTCAGCCGCGTCCCCTCGGCTGGCACCGCTTCCTTCCTGGCAAGGAAGATCAGGCAGCAAGGACAGGCCAGCCCGGCACCCTCAAAGGATCAACAGTTCCTCCCACCTTCCCTTTTTCTATGTATTTTTGGTGGTCATCTTCCCCCGTGGCTGGGGAGGAAAATGGCTTGTAAGCTCCCAGAAAATGTCTCCCAGTTGTAAGGACGGACAGCCCTGAACTGAAACGCTGCGTGTATGGATGGCTGTGTGGGAGGGTAGACATGTTATCCTCGTCCTTGGAATATGTTAATGGTAACAGCCTGGCTGGCTCATCTCTGTGCCAGCTGCTGATGGGTGGCTGATGCCATCACGCAGGGCATGGCGAGTCCGAGGGCCCCTTCCTGCATCCCGACGAGGAGGGAGGGCAGGCAAGAGCCGCCAGCCTCTCCCGTGGGAGACTGTTGCCTCCAAATGCCCCCAGAGAGGAGACATGGCAGCTCGCCTGCTGCCTGCCACCCATGCCGGTGCCCATCCCCGCTTGGCGGCCAGCGCCGAGCCGGGTGGTTCCCAAAGGGCGGCTGGGCCATCTCCTGCAAACCACTGCGGATAACATGCAACAGGCGCCCCTCCGAAGTGTGGGCTAGAGTTTTTTCTTCCTTTAAGCTGGGGTGAACTCAGATGAACTTGATTACTGCCAGTGCAGTCCCAGTGGAAGGGGGCATTTGGCCCTGCTCATCCCAGAATATTACCCAGAAGGAAAGATTTGAGGAGAATAAGGAGGAAATGTATATGTGGAATTTGTCCCAAAGGATGCCTCCAGCTATCTAGCTGCAGATCCTCCAAAATCCTGCACTTTGCAATCGCCTGGCCGCTGGAAGGATTTCTGAAGGTGCTGTTCCAGTTACTTAGAGTGTTTAATCCTGCACTGAAGAAAGCTTTAGTGAAAATGCTGTAGGAAGTGGTAGTGATAACCTGTTGGATTAGGTAAACCAGTAGTCATTGCCCGGCTCTGGTTTGCTCTCTTAGGCTCCCTTCGTGCAACCATGAGCCTAAGGGCAGCATTTATAAACCGTGCACTGTCACAGGTGATACACAGGCCTGCCTGACAAAGCCGGTAATCTCTTTAATACTTGTAATTATTCCTTATGAAATTGATTTTTAAAAAAGTAATGCTCATTAAAGTCCAGCCTGTTCAACCCTGTGTAGGAGGAATTATCTGCAGTGGAAATCTGTCTGAGCGGCCGGCGTCCCATGCCCGTGGGGACTCCTGGGGGGCCAGTGCTGTGCTGCCAGGGCTGCCCTTGGTCCAGGGGAGCCGTGTGGCCTGCAGCGGGGCCTGCACTGGCCTTGGGCTGCTGTGAGTGCCACAGGGGCAAGGAGGGAAGAAATCAGAGAGGCAGGCTCTGCAGGGCACTGAGGCTGGGGTGCAGCGTGCAGACCGGGTGGGGAGGGAGGGTGGACAGCCTGAAGGCCTGGGTTGGACCTTGCTAAGCTGCCATTGCATTTGAGCGTTCATGGCCTCCGAAAGAGATGCTTACCTCTAACTGAACTTATCCTTGCTTAATCTTTTCTTTTTTTCCCGCTCTGCTGCTTTTTTGTGTTCTCAGAGGAAGGAGGAATGCGCGAACAAGAAATCAGGTATTTACTGGAGGCCCGTCTACGAGACGGAGTAAATTAACCAGAGAGATGCAACTGTACTCTACTGGGGGAAAAAAACCAAACCAAAGCAAGCCCCCTAAGGAAAATAAATGTCCACTTAAGCAGTCAGACATGGCTCACATTCCCCCTTGAGCTCCTTCCACGAGCAGCCTGGAGAGAAGCAGCTTTGAAACAAAAGCCAGAACTCATCGCAGGTTCAGATCCAGGCAGTTTATTTCATACACTGTGGTGTTTCAGTATGTTTTTTTGTTTTTTTAGCGTCTGCTGACAGTGGCTCTTTCTTTAGGTGGAAATACTGTTGTAAGCTCTGTTACTGGAGGCTTATTTCATCAGACAGGTATAGCACAAGTTTTATTTTGGCTCAGCATTACACCTTGGAAATGGAGTAGCTGTGATTCTGTTGCATCAGTCCCCTGTCTCAACCAGATAGCAAGCAGCAATCTTTCACTTTAGTGAAAGCTATTTTTGTGCATAATTGACCGCATATAGTATACTCAGCACTTTTTGATGGCTTGATGTGTGTAACGCCTCCTTTTCTTGCCTGTCCTCTTACTAAACTCAATGGCACTCATTTTCAAATCTCTGTTTTTACAGTCTTTAATGGATTTCCCATGCTTTGTTATCAATAAACCAGTAATTTTTCACTTTTTCCTTTCCTTTCATGAAGGATTCAGGACAGGCTATTCCGCTTGTAGTAGAAAGCTGCATTCGTTACATCAATTTGTATGGTAAGTTAATTCAGTAATATCAACAGAAACTTTCTGCAAAGGAACTTAAGTACTTGTCGTTAGCAGTGGAATGTAAGCAGAAAAACCTGCAGCCTTTGCTATGCGGGCTCAGGTTATAACTACAGTGGTACTGACTGTGATGTAGCATTGAATGACTGGCAGATACTTCGGTCTGGCTAGCACTTACTCAGGTCAAACTGCTCGCTCTGGCCCCAGGCCAGCAGGAGCCCTTTGAACACTGATCTGGGGGGGCTTGGTGGGAGTATATCAGCAGGAATGAATCATAGCAGGCTGTCCCCTTCTGAGCCTCTCGGGGCACATCGACTCCTAGTTTCTGCTGTTCTTTCCCAGGATGTACTGCCTAACAGCTACAGAAATCTTTTCTAAAATTTTGTTCTCTTCCAGGCCTGCAGCAGCAGGGCATTTTCAGAGTCCCTGGCTCCCAGGTGGAAGTCAACGACATCAAGAACTCGTTTGAGAGAGGTGTGTTGCTGGGGTGTGCAGCTGCAGCTGGACTGCTGTGTCTGAGCAGAGATCATTGATGGGCGTTCCAGTGTGTGCTGGGTGCATTAGACACTGGGTAAAGCGTGTGCTAAAGGTCTTTCTGCTACGAGATACGAGGAGGTTTTATCCCCTTCTAGGTATCTCAGTGTTGTATCTCCAGCCATAGCGAAGACTCACCTGGGGAAAGAGTATGAGAAGTAGGGGTAGGTGTGGAGATCTTTTCCACAGTCATTAAGAGCATGAAAGCCTCAGATGAGAGCCGTAAAATAGTTCTCTGGGGATCTGTTTTCCTCCTCCCTGCAGCAGTTTGCCAAGGGAGGAGCAGCATTGCCATGTGTGCCTGCTGGCAGCGTTGGTTGTGGAGTTGCCAGTGATTCTGTTGAGAAAAGCACCTTGAAGGTGCAGGACTGTCAGGACAGGCTGTCAGGACAGAGCCATGCTGCTACTGCTGAGGGAAGGTGAAGCTGTGCAGGGATCAGTCCAGGTGGAGGTAACGGCTTCCACGGCTTTAATCTTTGAGCAACTTCAGAAGGATGAGGGCGAAGGTGGGCAGGCCAATGAATGAGGCAGCGGTGGGGTTGTCAAAGGCTGGAGGATTTGCGCATCCAATTTAAGAGGAATTGGTATCCAAATCCCTTAGGCATTGAAAGCCTTTTATAGATTTAAGTCAGTACAATGCCATCCATAACCATTCAGTCTATTCCAGAGGTATAATTGCATCCTCCAGCCAAGCCTGTCTTCTCAGGCTTTCACCTACCATTGCTCAGATCTGCTCAGCTCTCTATGCTGTTGCTTTAAATGCAAAAATGCACTGGGCTGGAAGCTGTAATGGAGGACTGATTAGTAACATCCTCATCTTCAGGAAAGGTTTAAAATCTCCACAGTAAACTGTTTTTTAGTAGGTAGGGCTATAGCATGCCTCAGTGTGATGCTATGTCAGAGTACCTTGTTAAACTCTCCTCTTGCTGGGAAAATGCACAGCATTAGCATTCCACACAGAGGAGGGGTTTCTGAACTGTGGGGAAACTGGGTTTCCACTGAGTTAGGAAAATACTTGCTGTGTTAGTCCAACTTGATAGTAATGTTGGAAATAAAAAACTTGTCTCTGGGCAGGTGAAGATCCCCTCGCTGATGATCAAAATGAACGTGACATTAATTCAGTGGCTGGAGTCTTGAAGCTGTATTTCCGAGGACTGGAAAACCCCCTCTTTCCTAAGGAAAGGTTTCAAGATTTGATATCTACTATAAGTAAGTACATGTGACAGCTCTTCTCAGAGAATAGGGTGGGACAAGAGAAGCAATGAACAGGGGGCAAGTACACTGGAGTTTTGCAAATAGCACCTTATACTGTAAGAAGGGCTATAGGTCTACAGTGGAAATTGTTAGGAAAAGAAATTAAGAGTGCGTGTTGGCAGTGCTGGAGGCAGGGGAGAGGTAAAACATTTTGCTGTGGCTTCTACTAAACATAGCGAAAGTCAGTAACTCTTGGCTACTCACAAAGCTTCTCCCACTCTCGACTGTGCAGGTGTGGTTTCAGCCTCACTCCATCAACCGTTCTCCAGGTGTTTGCCATGTGCATTTCCCGTCCCAAGGAAGACCAGAAAGTTCTTTGGGATGTGAGCAGAGGTAGAAGCTCAGGGGTTATAATCATGAAGATCTGGAATTAATGGTGGGGAGAGCCTGGTTTCTTCTTGTTCTGTCCTGAATTCTCCCAACTCCACTTGCTTCTCTGCAACTGAAGAAACAGATAGCCCAGCTGGGGTTCATTTCTCTCAGTACCTTGTAGTGATGACATTTATTTATTGGCAAGTCATGGAAATTACTCCCTTGAGGGGAGGGAAGGAAGGCAGAATGAGTTTGATGTTTCAGAGATGATGGAGGAGCGTGCTGCACACTTTGGCTGCAGGATGACTTCATTTCACAGGAGAGGCATTGGGGTTGTTTGGGGTTTCAAGTCTCTTGGAACGTGGGTAGCTTCAGGGGGATTGACTGGGGAATGTGTGCTAAAGTCCTTCGTTTGGCTTTCGCTGCTCATAGCTCCTTCCCCTCTTCTTAATGTTAATGTGCATAACTGATAAGAGATTTAGTGATGTCAAGAAAGACAAATGATATCTAGAGGGGAATGATGCAGGGATGGGCTTGTTCCAGGAAGAGAAGAATGTGCTCTTATTTTTCAAGAACAGTTGCTTTATACAGTCACTTTAGGAAATTCACTGTAGCCTTTCAGTTTTGATGCGTGAAACAGCACAGCACACCTGTAGCACGGCAGATGAAGGAAGCTGTTTCTGCACCAGTTTCATCCCCAGACAGGGATTTGTAGCCTGGCTTGCAGCACTCACTCTGGCTGCCCTCCCCTGGGGGGGGGGTGGGGGGGTGGAGGGGAGGCTTGCAGCAGGCAGAGTGGGGAGCCGGAGAGGGCACAGCCCGCAGGGAAGGGTCCTCTTCAGTGCCAGGAAATGTGCCTGGCGCCTGGTGATGTGACTGTCTGTGCTTGCAGATAGGCTTATGCTTTTGCACCATCCCTAATTAATGCCAGTTTGCACAATTTATTAAGCTTTTGGGAGTTTTTGTTGCAAACATCATCTGTTAATTTTCTGCATAGTATTCTCTCCTCTTTTTTTTTTTCCTCATTTTAGCAAGAATCTTCCTTTTCCTCATCTTTCCTTTCTTTTCCTGCTGCTACCTGTCAATTAAGTATAGTTTAAATTAATTAAAGTGCCTTGTGCCCATTAAAAATCTGACCTTAATTGCGTCTGACTTTCTGCCACATAAATACAGGGTGTGTGATAGGTGTCCCAGCCGGAGCAGATTGAAGAAACCTTTCTTTGAGAACCACTGCTCATTAAAATGCCACCCTTGCTGTAAGATATTCTGTCTTGTTTTGTAATTATGGTGGAAAGGTTAAATGCAGCCGAGCGGTTTGGGCTTTCCACCGCAGTGCATCACAAAGCCACCTTGATTTCCCTTGGCTCCTGGAAAGATATTCCGAGCGAGTTTTTCGCAGCACGTGCTGCTGCGCATGTCGCAGGGCCTCTGCCTGCCCCTGGAAGCTGCAGAGCCGCATTGTTCCCTGCCGATGTGATGGGGAAGCCGGGCTTCCTGGTGGCAGATGAAATGCTGAGTTTTGCTTATGGGGGACTGAGAGTTTACATGGAAGTCCCTTTGTTTGCAAAGGTTCATTCAGGAGTGTGCCTGTATTGTAGAGTGATTGATGATTACTCCATTAATTCCTCTGAATTACAGCCAGTTGAAACATTTTGCTAAGTGAAAAGGCAAGTTCTTCAAGACAACTTGTTCCTCTGGGTTTCAGAACAGATATCTATTGTGGTAGATCTATTGATTTATTTTTTTGTTTTATAAAAGTCCTCAAGTTAAACCAAACCAAAGAAATAGAGAACTCAGTAAGCAGTAACAGGGTAAATACATTCCTCAAAAGGAAAAATTTCCAAAATGAAATACTATAAAGGTTTCCATCAGCCTGCAGTCCATCTATATGCTGTCAGTGAATTTTATTATGGTTAGCAAATGTTTGTGTCAGCACAGTAAAGTAAGCGTCTCTTCCATGCATCTGAGGCTGACTGCTTTCACAAAAGCTTTGGTACTCCTTGTCTGCTTTCTGTAAAATAAAAGTCGCAGGATTAACTATCTACATAATATATTGAGCAGATACTAGTGTAAAAAACCCAGTAGCCTTGGGGGCTGGAATGTGCTGCCAGCTGCTGTGGGACAGTGCTGAGCCCCTCAGCGGGTCAGTGCTGCAGCAGGGCTCTTGTAGCTCTGCAGGTCGAGGAGGCTGCTGCATGGGGGTTCAGCACCACCCTGGCATGGGGCTGCAGAAGGATGAGGGGCAGTACTGGGGTCCCCGGCTGAGTCAGCTGGCACAGAGAGCAAGATCGCTGGAGTCACCCTCCTTCCTACAGAAAGAAGCTGGTTTCTGAGAGCAGCTGTGGGCTTTGTGCACTGCTGTGTGGAGAAGTGAGTCTTAAAGTGCTGACTCAGAATCAGTTCAGATTAAATTCCTGTTAAGGCCAGTGGGAGAGTGGAGCAGAAGGACTCAGAACAACTTGATGGTTAACCCATAAGAGTAACATGAATAAAAACCTCATCTAAAAACCTGCACTAGAAAACCAAGCAGTGCTCCCTTCAGTGCTCCATTTTCTAGTGCCACGTTGACTCAAGCTTTTGAGGAATAGAGCGGTTGTTGGGGAATGAACTAAATAACGCATGAACAGTTATTTTAAAAATAAAACCATGGAAATGTCTTTATTTGCTGAATCTGAATGTATGCATGAATTCACCCATGGAAGAGCACCGTGCCTGATTCTCTGCTCACACCTTAGTGCCAAACCAGTGGATTGAATCTAGAAACAGGCTGTTGTTTTCCTTGCGTAGTAGGCTGCTAGAACTGGAGCAAGTCCCTCTGGTGCTGTGTTGTCTGGTCCTGAGAAGGTTTAAAGATGCGCTTTCTATCTGTGTGTTCCAGAAATTGAGAACCCCACCGAGAGAGTGCACCAGATCCAGCAGATCATCATCACTCTGCCTCGGGCTGTCATCGTTGTCATGAGATACCTTTTTGCTTTCCTTAATCAGTGAGTCTTTTTTTTTTTTTTTTTTCCCCCCCCTCTTTCACTGAGTTTCTCCTTGCCCTGCTGTTTTTGTCAGACAGTCCCTGACTTTGCTGCATGAGTCCTTTTTGGTATGGCCACGAAGAGCTGTATTTTGCTTCTTCCTCGGCCTTGCCCAGCCATGGCTGTGTGTGGGGAAGATGGACAGCTCAGCGATGACTGCTTTCTTGGGTGGTGGGGGGTTGTTGGTGGAAGATTTTTCTGAGCAAACGGGGAAGGTTGGCACTGCACCTCGCTAACACTTGTGCTTGCAGCTTGTCGCAGTACAGTGATGAGAACATGATGGATCCCTACAACCTGGCCATCTGCTTCGGGCCCACTCTGATGCACATTCCGGATGGGCAGGATCCAGTGTCCTGCCAGGCCCATGTCAATGAGGTCATCAAAACCATCATCATTAACCACGAGGGCATCTTCCCCAGCCACAGAGAGCTGGAAGGACCTGTCTACGAGAAGTGCATGACTGGAGGGGAGGAGTACTGGTAAGGAGTGGGGGCAGGATTTCATTGTTTGCAGAGCTTACAGCCGGGCCTGTGTGAGGGTTCCCCTCTGGCACTGTACATTGCGAACCTGTGACAAAATGCAGAGCTTTGGCTTGAACCCTGGCAGGCAGAAGTTGACCCCAGCTCACCTGAGTGTAGGAGAAGGTATCTCGGGAGCAGACCCCCAGGAGGATGGGGTATGAGGATGGCTTTGAGGAAATTCAGACTTAATATTCAGGGCAGCCGAGCACAGCACTGGGGTGGATTTGCCCCCTGCAGAAGGGGCATGCCCTTTTGCACTTATTCCTGTTAAATGTTATGAAGAAGGTGTACAAGTGATACATATTTGATATGCTTGTGCTGTTTTACACTGGTTGAGAATCTTACTCCATACCAGGCTGTCTACATGGTTCCTAGCCATAAATACTTTCATAAAACTAAGAGGATTTTGCACAGCTAACTAATTAGTATCTACGTAAATACATCAGTTTTGCTTTTGATTTTAGCCATGCCGGGTAGGCAGTTTCAACAAGCATTTATTTTTTTCATGCTGACTCAGCATTATAAACCTTAGTAAAAACTTCAGGAAAAACTTTTTTCTAGTATGAATATTAATATTTGTGAAGATTCTTTTAGCTGCATATTTGCAGAAGTGTGTTCAGAACAGAACCAGAATTTCAGGTCAATTCTAACCAAATTTCTCCTAGGCTGGGATTTTTGAGTAAAGTCCCATAGTTCCATCACAATTTGCTAGCTGGATGAAATCCCTTAGCCCAAAATTAACCTGAACCTTCCAGTTCCTTTTGTTCTGTCAGTGCTGGAAGACAGATGAGGTTGCATTAGCTGTGGACAGGATCAGCTGTGTGCGGTTCCATTGCATCATGTCTTTCTGGTGTACAGTTTGCCCTACTTGTTATACCTGGGGTAGGAAAACTCTGTAAACAAACTCCCACGTGAGAAGTGTAAGTGATATTAGATGCTTGTCGGGAAGATGCTGGAATTCTAAACCAACATTCAGATCTGAGTTTCAGCAAACCAGTATTTGTAACAGACTTGAAGTGATTTTTGTGTAAGTTTTATACATTTCCGAGACCTAATCTTCCCTGACACTGATTACCTGCCGCCATTCCTACCGATGCAAGCAGAGGATAAAATGCTGTAACTCATTGTGAATGAGTGAATGGAACATTTTAACTTGATACCACTTTACACTTGTTTTGCCAAATACAAGTAAGACATAAGAGGAACGGAACATGATGTTCTGGGCCTGGAGATTGTGGTGCGAGTGTCTGCTGTTCTCAAAGCAAGCTCAGAGATCTGCTGTGATTTAAAATGACCATCTCAGTCCTATGAAAAGTAAAAATGTAACTGTTTCAGATATCCTGAGTGCCTTAGGAACAGAATCTCCTTCATTCTTTGAAAGCACGGTGTATTTCATTTCAGTGACAGCCCACACAGTGAGCCAGGCACCATCGATGAAGTTGACCATGACAACGGCACAGAGCCACACACCAGTGATGATGGTGAGTACAGATGTGAGTGGCAGAAAATTGGGTCTTGTTAGAAGAGCTGTGCATGCAGGAAAGCCACGTGTCCTTCACTCCTAAGCAGAATAGAGGCTGGACCAGTGTCTGGCATGTAGTGAGGGACAATGTTTTGGTGTGCTTAGTAATGAATATGCATATTAATAAATATTGTGTATAGGTTTTCACCATAGGATGTGTGTGGACCTTTGCAGTGGTCTGCTTCCATGGCAGGTTACAGGGGTGGTTTTTCCAGAGCTGTTCTATGAGATTCCATTAATCTGTCCCCTTGGGTGCACTGTGCAGAAAACGGTGAACTTGAGTGGCCCCACTGGGGGCCCTCTGAAGTGCGAGGGTCTTTCAGCTGATTTCATTAGGCTCTGGATCATCCCCTGTGGAGCAGGTGTCTCCTTGGCAGAAAGTAAATGCCCCTGTATTCAAGCGAGCTGCAGCCTGGTGTTCCCTGCAGTCAGTTCTGTTTCCTTTGGTGACAAAATACCTGCCTGCTCGTTCCTGCTCGTGTCAGGCCCTTTGGAGGGCAAAGCAGGCTGTGTTGTGAGCCAGGACCGTGCAGCCAGGTGTGAATCCCTTGCAGCTGGGATCATCCGTGTTCCATAACGCTCTGGAGGGGGCTCAGGTCCAGCATTCTGTGAGCTTCTGCTTGCCTGCACATCGGTGTAAACCAGCTCAGGGTTTCATGTGTGGGCTCTCAGTGAGAGCTGTAAAGCTCATAGCGATCACAGAGGCGAGCGTGGAAAGGTGCGTGGTGACGGAGTTGGTCAGGAAGCCTGTTGGCTCCGGGACGCGGTGCCAGTGCAGGGGGAGGCGCTGTGCTTCCCACGCCCCAGTGGCACTGGCAGCTCGGCCTGGGGGAGACTCCTGGAGACCCTGCTGGCACTGGCGGGGACGGTAGGCGTGCTGCCCCATGATGCCGTTTAATGGCAGGGCTTTGCTGCGTTGGAAGGACACCAGGGAGCTGGACACCTCTTCTGCTTTCACGACTGCTTCTGATGCCTTGGATGTGTCCTGCCCCGACAAAGTGCTGCCGCCACCAGCCGCCGGAGGGGTGGTGGGAGGAGTGCCTGGCTAGCAGGCACTGTGGGATGGGGGAGGCCACAGCAGGGCTGGACGGCTTAGGACCTGCTCTTGGCTACAGGCAGGAGCCGACAGGACTAGAAGATGAAGGAGAGCAAGCTGCCATTTAGCCAATTTTATGCTTGGATAGTCACATTAATAGCTCTGATTGGAGTTTCCGGGTGATTAACTGTGGTGCAAGTGTAGAGAAGAGGAGCAGCTTTATTTTGTGAATTTACATGTTCCTTCTTACCCTCTCCCTTGCCCCGTGCACCCTTCCTTCTGGGAATCTCATTTTATCAGGGTTGTGAGAGCCCTCCAGGTTGCATCCCCTGCAATGTTCCTTCCAGAGCATTCCCTGGTGATCCTGGTGCAGTGCTCCCAAAACACCCTCCTGCTGGTATTGGTGTGGATGTGTATTTTGAGTTGGGGAAAATCAGCCTGCTGAAGTGACCTGTCCTGTCCCACGTGGGACAGGGAGTGGGGCAGGGGTCTGATGCAGCATCTCCCATGTCCTCCTCCGGTGTCTTCTCCTCTGTATGGGTTTGGTCACTGAGCAGAATGATGAGTCACGTCCTGATGGCTGCTGACGCCAAGCCTCTGGTTAGTGACAAGGCAGATGGAGCAGAGCAGGCGTCTGTATTTTAATGAGAATGTGACAGATCTGGAGGAACTGGGAGGATTTTCCCTGTTTAACTTTGTCATCACCTGTCTGCCAGTCTCCAGGTGGGGTTTAAAATGATCAGGTGTCTCAAGTAATCAAGAGTATATTAACTGCCTGCTTGCTGGCTCTGATAGTGGCTAGAGGTAGGCAGGTGATGGCAACCTGCTTTTTCACCCGTCTCAGAGTTGCTTCTGCCAGTGCAGAGAGAAATACTGTCACTGATCTGCAGTTGCTGCAGCGGTTTCTCTGGGATTCAGTGTTCCCAGCTGGAAACAGATCTGCAGCAGAGCTGGGCTTCTCAGCGCTGAGCAGGCTCATCTTTGCATGCACCAGCAGCTGCTGCTGTGATGCCCTTGGCCAGGGGCTCAAAGGCTCCTGGTGTGCTCTTGACCTCCTAAAGTCAAGTCTTGCTTCAGCCCTCTTGGATTTCAGGCCCTGAGCTGCCAGTTAGTGAATCTCTGGTGCTTGGTAGAGCTTAAATTAGAAAAAGTGGAGAAGTGGTGCAGTAGAAGAGTGCTGAAAGGTCTGCAGATGTGGGGGTGTGATGCAGAGCAGCTGCCTGGCCAGAGCCAGTATCATTGTTTCTGTGGGGATCCCCAAAGGAGGATTCGTTACTCATCAATAATTCAGGCCAAACTGTCTCCAGGTTAAGGAAAGGAAGGAGAAGGTAAGCAGGGCTTTGATCACAGTATCTGACACAGCTTGACAAGATCCTAGTCTGGAGGATAATGGGGTTCTGTAACCAAAGAAATCACTTTGCAGAAAATGGGAGTGTGGGTGATGGTGCCATATGCACATAGGGAATTTTCAACTAGTCCCCATCTGGTTTGTAGTTTTTGTAATTGCTGGTAGTTTGAGTCTGTGAGAAATTCCAGGAAGGCTGGAAGAACAAAAAGACTTGATCAGTCTAAAAATAAGATGGCTCGTACTCGGTGTAAGGTGCCCTGGGGAAGCTAGGGCAGCAGCATTACTGCTGTTCTGGTGCAATGTCTCTCTTGGATTTATTGTGCCTTTGTGGTTGTTGAACTAAGATTTTCTCTATGTGTGCTGCTCTCCTTTGCAGAAGTGGAGCAGATTGAAGCCATAGCAAAGTTTGACTATATTGGACGATCTCCACGAGAGCTCTCCTTTAAGAAAGGGGCCTCGCTTCTCCTGTACCATCGGGCGTCAGAAGACTGGTGGGAAGGGAGACACAATGGTGTGGATGGCCTCATACCCCACCAGTACATTGTGGTGCAAGACATGTGAGTAAAGTGTTGATCCAGGATGTTAAAATCATGTAACTACACAAGGTCCGCTTTAGCCATCTAAAATCGGTGGCCATGTTTTCCAAGGTTTAATGATTTTGGTGGGAATTCTGGACCTGTTCACATCTGCCTCTCCATGTGTTGCCTCAGACTGTTTCTTGTTCAGGCTGATAAAGCCGAGCACTGCACACTGTACTTCAGTGTGCCTGAACCCCATCGATCGTCCTGACCCAGGCTTAATGTTGGCCTTGCCCCCATGTATGTTGACCTGGCATGGTTGAGTGCCCACCTGGCCTATAGGCAGGTCTCGGGGTCCTTTGCACATGCTGCTTCTGTTGAAGTACCATACCTGGAGTCATTAAAATGGCAACTACAGCGCAGGGGGATACGAAAATGTGATGTTTGCATTTTCCAAGTTCCAGGTACTGTCCGAAGTGGTGGCCTTAGTCTAGCCCTTTGTTAGCAAAGTCTGGAGCTGCTGGAGTGGTGATGCTCAGGCCTGCATTGTGGCTGGGCCCTGTCCTCACTCCGGGGGCAGGCAGAGCCCTGTTACTGATCGGGGTCTCCTTTTCCTAGGGATGATGCGTTCTCTGACAGCCTGAGCCAGAAGGCAGACAGCGAGGCAAGCAGTGGACCGCTGCTGGATGATAAAGGCTCCTCCAAGAACGATATCCAGTCTCCCACGGATCACATTGTGGACTATGGCTTTGGGGGAGTGATGGGCCGGTAAGGAAACCCTTGTTTTCCTGTGAACACACAGGTGGTTGCTGTCACGTGTGGTGAGAGTCAGTGTGTGTGTAGGGCAAGACAGAAGGGAAGGCTCCAGTAAGCACTGCAGAATAATGCGAGCGTGGAGGGGTTTTAATGTGTGTTGCTGACGTAGATCTTAACAAGTGAAGAAGGTGCAATGCTGTCCCTTTCTTTGCACTGGCTAAAATGTCTGTCTGCCCTCTTGCCTTAGTCTTCTGGAGCTGAAAGGCTCGAGTTTGGTTTGATCTGAACTCTCATTGCTGAGCGATTTGTCTTACAGCATGCAACCAGATGCTTTCGATCTGATGGACAGTGACCTAGTCTTGTGATGGATTCTTTGCAGAGTGAGATTGAGGTCTGACGGTGCAGCTATCCCTCGCCGTCGAAGCGGGGGGGACACCCACAGCCCACCCCGAGGGATGGGTCCTGGCATAGACACTCCTCCTCGAGCAGCGGCCTGCCCTAGCAGCCCCCACAAAATACCTCTTAACAGGGGCAGGATTGAGAGTCCTGAAAAGCGCAGAATGGCGACATTCGGCAGTGCAGGCAGCATCAATTTCCCAGACAGGAAGGCCTTGTCTGATGGCCACCCGCTGAGATCGACCTGTGGATCGACTAGACACAGTAGTCTCGGAGATCAGAAATCTCTAGAAGCAGAAGCGCTTGCTGAGGTAAGAGGGTTGTGAAGTGGCTCTTGGTGCCCAGGGATCGAGACTTTAAAATAAACGTCACTGGGGTAGTGCCGCAGAGCCCCTTCCATCTCAACACACTTCAGAATATACAGTGCTGTTGTAGCTGTGATGGTTTAAAGATAAAAATGAGCAGCCAACAGCTTGCCTGCTTTTCCAACTGTACCGGTTGGTCTAATAAAAGATACTGCCTCCTTCCGCAAACCTTGTTTCTTCAAAAAAAATAGGCAGAAAAATTCAGTCCATCACGGAAATGTGCTGGCAGCACTTGCCTCCCACAGGGAGGGAAGCGCATTATCTTCATCTGACGCTCCATAAGGAGCTTAGGAGGAGAAAACTGGATTTGCCAGATCAGAATTTGACTGATGCTCAGTGTTTGGAGAAAAGTGTTTCAGGTTTGTTACTGGCTGTTTGTAGCTGGGACCTCGATATGTTAGTCTAATGCCAGTGTGATACCTCCAGCCATGCACCATTCAGTGTCACATTAGACCATCAGTTCCGCAGAACCTGTTAAATTCATGTTGCCTCCAGCATAGCCTGCAGGTCTCTCCACTGCTGATGGGAGGCTCCCAGCCAGGTTTCAGGCAGGTTTTACCGTTTTACTAAGCCTGTTAACACCTCAGAGAATGGTCCTTCCATGGAGCAGACTGCACAATCCTCCAGCCTCTCGGGGACCCCCTAGCTCAGGCACAGTCCCTGCCAACGTGTCCCAGCGGCCGCAGGTTGGGCCCGTTCGGGGCCTGGGATGCTGTGGGGACAGGCTGTTCGGAATCCCCTATTTCAGCAGTTACCCGGCAGCTTGCTTCATGCCACCCTCAGGCAGGAGCAGCAGCTGTAGGATGGTTGGTGATGCCTAGGCAGAGGGGTGCAGCTGCTGGGGGGGTGCTGCTGCCCACCACTGGCAGCAGCTGCTGTGCCACGGGGTTTGGCAGGCTCTTTTACTTAGAATCAGCTGCTTTCAGTGGGATAATGAATGATGATTGCAGAAAGGAAGAACTCTTACTGTCCTGTTTGCTTTTCCACCAGCCATGCTCCTTGTTCTCTTGCTCTGCAGCACGCTGCCCAGCTTCTCTGTCCATTAAGAGCTTGCTTGTGGTGTGATCAATTTACAAAGCTACAGCCGTAGCGCAGCGCGTACCCTGAGCGATGGCTTGAGCTGGGGTACCGTGCCCGCCCTGGGATGGGATAACGGCATGCACGGAGTCCCCAGGTTCGGCTGATGGGCAGCGATGCCCAGGGCCGTATTCGCCAGGTGTAGTGCAGGGCTGTGGGGTCCAGAGCCTTCAGAGGGATGGGTGAATGCTGAGGGCAGAGCACGATTTGGACAATTTTCCTTGGCTTTTGTGGGTTTTTTTGGTTTGTTTTTTTTTTTTTTTTAAACCTTGTAAAAGATTCTCACTCAGCTGGTGTAAATAAATACTTACCTGGAAGTCTGTAGGACTGTTGGCCTTGGTAGTGCTGAGGCTTAGCTCTGGGAGAATATTTTCACTCATTATCTGAACAGCTTAATAGAATAGGAGCTAAGTTGATAATTATTTGCCTTCTGCTGATGCTCTGAATGTTACCTGAGGCTCATCGAGTATCTTGTACGCATTATAAAATTAAGGACTCTTCTACACAAGGACAGGGAGGAGACAGGAGGAGAAAGTAGCCACTAGAGCTACTTTTTAAATGATTGATTCAGTTGCCTTAAGTCCCTTTTCGGATGGTCTCTTTCTGAGTTCCCTCATTCAGTTGAGGTGGATTTAAGTGAAGCTGAACTAGGGCCCCCTCTATTTCCAGACGAGACCATCAGAACTACAGCTGTAGGCAGTTCAGCCAGTTTGCTTTCAGTGGGCACGTCTGGCTGAACTGGGTTCACCTACTGGAGGGTCTGTGTGTGCAGAACCATGGAGGCCGTGCGGTGAGGGACTGGGGCCCATCTCACCTCGGCCACCTCCCTTTTATGTGTGGTGAGCTGCCATCTGCTGCTTGCTCCACCTACAGCCCTCTGCGTGTCCACCCCATGTGTGCCATTGCCCTGTAGGCACAGGGATGGCAGAGCTCCTGTGCGTCTTCAGGGCCTCCTCCTTCGGGGAAAGCCCACCCTCAGTGCTGGGGGGGGTGGAGGTGCCCTGTCTCGTTGGAGGTGTGGACAGGCTGGTGTTCACCCCATTGCTCGTAGTGCTCGGGGTTTTCTCCCTTTGGAGCTGGTGACCCAACCCCTGCTGACCCGGGAGATGTAGGGTGCCTTTGTGTGGCCAGGTTGGGCTTTACATCTTCCCCCAAAGCTCCCACCTTGCCTGGAGGCTCTGTCTTAGGTCAGAGACCCCCTGCACACTGGGGCGCACGAGGACGGGGGGGCCTCTCCCTGGGGTGGGATGCAGGAGAGTGGGGTGATGCTGTGGCACGGTGCTGACGTCCCTTTGGTGGTGGCATTTGCAGGACATCGAGAAGACCATGAGCACGGCGCTGAACGAGCTGCGGGAGCTGGAGAGGCAGAACACGGCCAAGCAGGCCCCCGATGTGGTCCTGGACACGCTAGAGCCCATGAAAAACCCCCCAATGGGTGCTGCCAACTCAGAGCCTGCCAGCCCCCTCCATACGATCCTGATCCGGGACCCCGATGCTGCCATGCGGCGCAGCAGCAGCTCCACTGCAGAGATGATGACCACCTTCAAGCCCGCGCTGTCGGCCCGGCTGGCCGGGGCTCAGCTGCGGCCCCCGCCGATGCGGCCGGTGCGACCAGTGGTGCAGCACCGCTCCAGCAGCAGCAGCAGTTCAGGGGTGGGCAGCCCCGCCGTCACCCCCACTGAGAAGCTCTTCCCCAGCAGCTCGGCGGATAAATCTGGCACCATGTAGGCTGGGGCGCGGGGAGAGCCAGCACCTGGATGGCGGGAGCAGGGCCAGCAGCTTGGCAAAGCCTTGCTTGGCCAAGCGGCAAGTCTGAACCGTGCTCAAGAGGAACCTCTCCAAAAGGCGAACAAGTGCGTAACCTAGGCCCAGTGGTTGATTGTACATACGTGTGTGTGTGTGTGTATGTACATATGTGTCCACACACACCTCCATCCGTGCAGAAACACTTCCCAAGCTTGCAGTCCTATGGCAGGAGGAGATGGTGGGTCTATGTGTTGGCACTGGAGAATACAAGCTCTGTGTAGAAGTATGTATTAAAAAAAAAAAGTGTACAGAATTTGGTGACTTTTTTTAAAAAGTAGATTTACCTCAGAAACTGGCTCTGAAATCTCCTCTCTAGAGATGCTGGGTTCATGTGGGTTTTTTTCCAGGCTATTTGTGTGCGTGTGTGTGTGTGGAGGTCCATAGCAGCAGTGCATCCAGCAATACAAGGCCATTTTCTGCACCTCTTGGCACTTAGAAAAAGAAAAGGGGGGTGGGGGGAGATACAGGGGGGGTTGTTCAGTCCTGGCCTATGGAGAAGAGCTGGAAATGCATAAATGATGGCGTGTGTCAGGCTGGCTGGAATGTCTTTTCAAGCTGAATCGTGAGACACCTGGAAAAGGAGACGTGCTCCATCGGCGTGGTGCAGGGAGGAGGACACTGCTGCTGCACCGAGGCGTGGTGCTGCCCTGCCTGCGCTGCAGGATCTGCAGAACTCTGATTTTTCTTGAAGATTTCAGAATGAACAAGGACTAGTGACAAACCTGTGGTAAAGCATAGAGTAACTTACACAGTTTTGAGATGCTTCACTTCCCTTTCCCCATACACTTTCTTTTTCTTTTTCTTCCTTTCCTTTTTGTGTTAAATCCTAATGGTATCTCGACAGATGGGACTAAATGGGCGAGGAGGCTTTGTTACAACAGTGTTCCTTTATTTGAAGTTGCACAGCAGTACGTGAGGGTCTTGATTCAGATTGCATTGTCTTGCATGAAAAGCATGAGCCATATTTGACCATATCAGATGCGGAACCGATCTGATGGGGTGATATTTTGCACTTTCTGTACTGTACTATATAATACAACATTTTGAGTTTATGCAAAAGAATCTACATTTTCTTTTTTCCTCTTGAACATTTAACCCAGAGAAAAAATATGCAGAAAGAGCTGGGGATTGCATGGTACTTTGTCTGATAATCAAGTCTTTTCTGTAAGTGCTGAATTCAAGACACTCTGTGCTTCTCCTGCATGTTTTTTTTCCTCCTTGTACAGATTTCCATGCAATGACCCATGGTTTAATTTGGTCACTTCGCATGATCACATACAACCCCAGCCTGAAACGGGCCATCCTCAGTCTCTCGGCTGCATAGAGAAGCCGCTCTGATGGCTCCTTAATGTTCGTCCTTCCCTCCTGCTCTGATTTTTGCAGTTCTGTCTGTCCCTGGGCAGAGAAGCTAGCGAGCCCTCCTGCCTCATCCAGCAGTCACCTGCCCAGGGACTATTTTTTTTTTTTTTTTTTTTTATTCCACCCTTCATCTTCCTTTTACCTCCGCAGTGCGGACCGCAGCTCGTGCGGGGCTGGAGGAGCAGCCTGACGCCCGAAGGCAGCAGGGGTGGCTGAGCCCCTCAGTCCTGCACAGCTCGCCCCAGGGCTGGGGAGCTCGCCCGCAGCCAGCTGCCCCCAGCCCCTGCGAGGCTGCTGGTGCCTCCGTGCCGGGCACAGACCTGGCACCGTGACCCCGGGGGCTGGCCCAGTGCTTGTTCCCATGCCCAGAGCATGGGCACGTGTTGCTCCCGAGCCTGGCTGCAGCCCCTGCCAGTCCTGTATATATTGCTGTACTTGCTTCAATGCTGGGAAGTAACTGTTAACATGTAAACTGTACAAAAAATAGGCTAAGGTTAGATGAAAGCCAATGCCACTCACCAAATCTTTGCACTTAGTAGGTAGCTCAATGTAAAAATAAAACCCAATAATAATAATAATAATTAAAAGTGAAGCCGCAAAGCTAACCTTTCAGTGTACAGTGGGGGAGAAGTACTGTATGTAGTGATTCTGTCATTGTTCTCCGTATAATGCTGTAAGGGGAAATGGTGTTTATGTACTTGTCTATTAACATTGTTGACATTTGTAATTACCCAAATTGGTTCATACTGATGTTTATTTTTCTTCATAATTTTTCCCCCCTTTCCTAAGTTAGGCTAACCCTGAGGTCAATGCCTCTGTCATTACGGGCAGCAGATGTTCAAACAGTCTGTCAGTCTGGTCTAGTAATGAACCAGCAAATGTGCTTTTAGGGGGAGGGAAGAAACCCATTTGGCACAAGAGCTGTGTATTCATTGCCAGTAATTTTTTTTTATTTTTTTTTTTTCCATTTAGTTCCTGGAGAACATTCACTTTGCCAGTCTTCTGGTTTTTTTATATATACTTTTAAAGATGACTTGATAGCAAACCCATGTTTATTAGGGTTTCGGGGTTTTTTCTCCTCCCTTCTTACTTTTGAAGATACGGTACGAGTTCCAGTGTCTTTCTATTAAATTATTGCCTTTTGTTTTCCTTTGTTTTGTTTTGTTGTGGGTTTTTAATATCTTTAAGTGCCTTTTTGAGCACCAGAACAAATGCTTGGAGTTAATGTCCTAGGAGCTGTACACATCCTGATTTCCTTTGTACAGTTGCGTTGTGCTGGGGGTGATTGCTTTTAAAGTCCTTTTTAATTTTTTCTTTTTTTTTTCCTTTTTTTTAAAGAAAAGAAAACCAAGACTTTTGTTGAAGAATAAACTACCCCTTTTTAACAAGGTATTCAAGTTGTAGTTTTAACTACTGTAAATTTAAGGGAAGAAATGTATTTTTCTGTAAGCTAACTCGGTACAAAATGGAAACGCATATGTTGTAGGAGTATCATAACTGGAACCTGCTCATGTTTTGTGAGTAACTTCACCCCGATCCTTGATACCTCTCTAAAGGCGTGAAGACTGTAGGCTTCGGAGAGTTCACAGGGCTTTCACTGTGAAGACTCGGGGCTGCGTAGCGGGCAGCGGGAGCACCCTCCCCGCAGGGCCCGGCACAGCCCCTCCTCGGGCACAGGGCAGGGAGAGGAGGGTGTCTTCATGGAGCAGTCGTTTCTCTGCTGTGCAGAGCGAGTGCCGACCTCCGGCTTGGCTCCTGCAGACCCCACCGCATCCCCATGACCTGCCCCATCCATCTTGTCCCGTGGTGCTGTACCCGCCTCGGGGAGGGGCAGCTTGGTCCTCACCCACCCTCCCTGGCCCTCAGCATTGCCTTTGATGGTGCTGACTCAAAAGCGGCGGCACCTGTGGCATGCTCTTCTGTGTACAGACTCAGCAACATGTGCAGGCGTGTCGGTCCTGGGCAGCGACGACAGTGCACTTTCTTCTGTAGGCTGAAGTACCCCTGGTAGGTCATTTTTGTAAACCCTGGACTGTGTTATTTAACTAGCAGTGTTGTGGTTTTCGCAGTGCGGCAGTAGATGTCCCGAGCCTCATCTGCTTCCGAGTGGCTGGGTTGCGAAGTCCGGTGGGGATGGGTTTGGTTATGCTGGGAAGCCTAGGAAACCGCTGGCTGGCTGCCCTTTGTAACGGTCATCGTCCTCCTCTGGTGTTGTCTCTGTAACGTATGGTGAGATGCCGTTCAGCTAGAGTGTCTGAGTGGGTCCTCTGTCATGTATGCTGATGATGCCATGTAGATGAAGCCGCTGGTTGGGTGTGGACTCATCCCGTTGAATAAAACTGCTTAACTTTTCTCAAAAACACCCGCTGTGGTTTCAGAATATTTGCTGCCTCTGGGAGCCAGTGGGCCAGCACCCCTGCCTGCACCCACACCCACGCCTGCTGTTTCTCCGTGCTGGTCCCCTGTGGCCAGAGGCGGTGGCCCTGCAGCACCCCTGCCGCAGCATCCCCGTGCCGATGCCCCATAGCCGCGAGCCAGGCCCATGGTCGCTCGCCCTGGCTGACTGTGTGTTCCGCTGTGTTGTTTAGATGAACCGCTGAGAGCACAGATGGGTTCTTTCCTCTCAGCCCTGGGCATACGGTGAAAATACGCAGGAAAGAGAGATGTAGGCCAACAAAACAACAAACCACCACCTCCAAGGGGATGTAAATCTGCCCATTTGTGTTGGTGCGGAAGGACCTGTGCTGATCTACACTTCAGCTGTCTTCTTTTAAATTTTACTTTAAAATGCATTTAGGTAAAAACAACAGGAATGTTCTTCTATTTTATTTCCAACAAATCTTTGCCTAGAAGCTCACTGGAATGAAACTGCAGTACTTAAAGGCTGAGGAAGATGCTGTAGGAGTGTTGTTAAACTCCTGGGGTGAGGGAAGGACCACTCTGTGCACCTCCAGCTCCCAGCGCAGGGACCGGTGCCAGCCCTGGCTGGGAAGATGGCTTCAGGCACACCTTTGCAAAGCTCCTGCCAGGGGAAAGTGCCATTGGGCCGTTGATTGCTCACCCACAGGGAAGGCTGTCTCAGGTGGGGAGCTGGGCCAGCTGAGAATGCTCAGGAGAGGCCTCACCTTCCCCTCTGCCTGCATGAGCATCCCGGGACCTTGGCGTCCCTGCACCTTGGGAGGAACGTCAGCTCTGTGAGGCTGGGGTGATGCTGAATGAAGGCAGCGGGACGGCACTACCCCGGGGGCTGGCGCCAGGGGCAGGGACATGCTCCCCATCGTGAGCAGCCTTCCCGTGGTGGGTCAGGGTGGATGCCCAAGGGGAGCTGGGTTGAGCGTCCCCACTACACTCCCTGCTCGCCCTCTGTGTTTGGGGGGGATCGAGAGTCGATCTCCTGTCGCTGCTGCCACAACTTCCCCCCCCCCCCCCCCCCCTTCACACCGTGAGCCCCTCAGGTGCTCAGCGCAGCAGTGCGCTCGCCTGTGCAGCAGCACCGCATCAGCATTGCTCTCGAAAGGCGGAAGGCAGCTTTGGTAGTGAAGCCTTGAAAGAGTAGGCTTGCTTTCTTTTTTGAAAGCTGATTACACAGCACTAATTATCACTGGAGGAGCAGAGAGGGGGACCACGACATGGTGCTCTCATGTCCCTCCAGACACTTGAGAGCCCCTTCATGCCTGCGGGCTTCCCAGGCAGGGATGGAGATCTGTGGCAGCTCCCTTGGCCTCACATCAAAGGGTGGGGGTATGGGTTGTTCCCCTCCTCCATCACTGGTCCCCCCAGGCAGCTCTGCCTTGGAGGGGTCTACCTGCTGCCTGCAGCTGGGGCTCCCTGGCACAGCCCCTCCGGGACTGGGGGCCCTGTGCCTCCACCCTCTGCCCACTGCTGTTACCGACAACTGCCCCCTCCCCACAAACACCCACTATCAGCTGCTGGGCAGCCAAAGCTGCTTCACCTGGTCCATGATAGCCCTGCTGCTGGAAAACCAAATCCAAGTGTCCCCCCCGCCCTGCCACTGAGGATGTGTCGCACTCGGCTCCAGGAAGGGGATACGTGCCTGCAATGCACAAGTGGTATCAGACAAAAGCAGCTGTCAAAACGAGCTTAAAACAAAGATGATTTAGTGCTTGCTCTATGGCAAACAGGACAAGAGCGATTATCCCACCCACCAAAGGGAAGGAGGAGGGGGCTTAGGGGGACGTGCAAGCCAAGGAGATGAACAAAAGCTCTTCCTGCAGCGGCAGCTGATCCTGCCAGGCACCACGGCCGTGGGGACCGGCCTGCGTTTGCTTTTGAAGCATTAACTGGAGCCGGCTAAGTGGATATGAAAACCGTGGCGAGTGCAGGGGGACATTGTCCCTGGCAGCCTGCTGTGTGTTCGGCCCCGCTGCCACGGCACAGCTGGCATCCTGCCATGGAGGTGTGCGGACAGCCCCCAGCATCAGGCACCCTTCGCACGTAGCCCCCAGTGCCCGTCACCCTTCAGCTGGGGCTCCGCTCTTTATGTGCGGCACCTCAAGGCACAGCAGCTTTAACTATGAGACTTATTACCGGATAAAGCAGTGTAATTAAACAGTTTTCCTAACGCACATGTGCTGCTGGTTTCATCAAAGGCCTGTGCTGCATCTGCATCCAAATCGTTCTTCCGCTGGGCTCTGAGCTGAGGAGGTCCCCGCAGTTACACCGGTATTTAATGAGCCAAATGAAGCCTCTGAGAGAAAGTGTCAACGTTATCAGTAAATTGAGAATTGATTTCCAATTAAAAGTCCCTGTTCCCCAGTACTCCTAACTCATACAGGCTCGTGTTAAGCTATTTATCCTTTCTTCTCTTGACAACAAGGCTTTTCGTGCCATAACTGGGATACTGAATGGGCCCTGGGAGCCGTGTCCTTTGTCACTTGGCCCGGTGGCAGGAGCTGACCCCAGGGCCAGGGCATGTGCTGCCGCACATGTGGCACCGTGCACCAGACTGCGCCCGGGCTCGCCGTGGTTTTACTGGGAGACAGCGGGCAACATCCCTAAAGATGGTCCAGGGGAGAATGGGCAGGGCAGGAGGACACAGCTCTGCCTCGTCACCCCTAGGGTGGCCACCTGGGCCCAATTCTGGCTACGCTTAGAAGGGAAGAGGCTGTAAACCGGCAGGGGCGGGGCGGCAGCGGGACGTTCCCCGCCCGGGATCGCCGTCGCCCCTCGCTTCACCCGCCCCCCGGAGCGCTGCCGGAGCCAGGCGGGACCCCGGGGAAGCCGCTGTGCGGGGGCGCCGGCTGCCAGGGCCCCGCCGAACGGCAACGGCGGAGGGGCTGGGGGCAGCCGGGAGCTGCGGCTGTGCCGCGCTGGCCCTGGGGCGCCGGGGCCGGCCCGGTGTCCCGGTGCCGGCGATGGGCTGCCGGGGGGACCTTCCCCATCAGGGCTCCCGGTGCGGCGCCGGGCGGCTGCACAGACCCGCCTTCGCGGGGCGGTTTGGGGCGACAAACCTGCGCGGGGGCCCGCTGCACGCCGCCCCCGAGCCGGGGCTGGCAGCCGGGGCTCGCCCCCGGTGCCTCCCACCCCGCCCGTGACTTCCCCCTCTCCCCGGTGCCGCCCCCACCCCGGTGCTGCCGCTGCGGAGCCGGGCGGCAGCGGCCGCTCCCGGCGCGGGCACAGGGCGGCGCAGCCCGGCAGCGCCTTGCGTGGCCCCGGCCGGGCGCGCTGGGCCTGAGCGACCGGCGGCCGTTAACGGTTAATTTCTCCCCATCCCGGCGCGTTCTTAACGCCGCCCTCGCTCTTCCCGACGGAGCGACGATTTGCCGCGGCGGCAGGCGCTGAGCTCCGGCCGGCGCCAGGCCCCCACCGCAGCCCGGGGCGATGGTGGCCCCGGCCCCTGCCGCTCCCCGCGGTCCCCCCGGGCCCCCTGCGCGGCCAGGGCGCGGGAGCAGGCGCTGTCCCACCCTGGGAGCCGGGGCGCTGGGTGGCATTTCCAGCTGCTGGGTGGGCAAAAAACTCCGGCACTGGACAAACGGGGGAGCCGGGAGGTGCCCGCCTTACCTGCCCGTCTTTTCCTGCTGCTGGTTCGGGGACTCACCCCGCTCCCGACCCTGGGGGGGGGGGGCAGAGACCTCCCTGGTTGCTTCAATCCGACCCTGATGCGCAGCAGCTGCAGGAGCGGGGCTGGCGCTGTCAGCTACGGCTTGTGTGGGGCCTCGCCGGGGGGGTGGGCTCTTTCGGCTCAGGTGGGGCTCCCCCACATCCCCAGAGGGCAGCAGACCCCTTCCCCTCCCGTGCAGGCAGCTAGCACAGCTTTGGGCACAGCCGCAGCTGGGGCAGCGCAGGGCTGGCTCCAGGCTGCCAGTGCCACCCCGCTCCGTAGCTGCGCGCCCACCCTCTCCCCCTGCACCGGCAGCAGCCGCAAGCAGCAGGGTGCAGTGTTGGCACAGCCCAACACCCACTGAAGGGGCACCCTGCGCTGGGGGAGGTCCTGGGGAGAAAGTCCCTGGGGGCTTCAGCAGCGGGGCAGCCCCAGGCAGCGGCTGGGTGCAGGGGGGTGGGCCCTGGCGGGGCACTGGGGCAGGTCGGGCACGTGTGAAGGTGCAAGGCGTGTGAGGTGGGCACGCTCCTCGTGTGCTCCACAGCATTGCTGGGTGAGAGCGCATCGTCTGTGCCTGAAGGCACAAGCTGGGTGAAGACCACCCTGCCACTGCTTCACTGCTTCTTTGGGTGAGTGTTTGCCCCAGACCGAGTGAACAGCCACACATCCCTGTGGGCTGCCGTGCCCGTCGCCAGCAATGCCGACAGCCGCCCGGGCCAGAGAGCCCCTGGGGCTTTGCCTTGGGACCGAGGAACTCCCAAAATTGCAGCCCTGGGTGCTGGAGCTGTGCTGTCCCCTCTGAGCTCGTGGGCAGCCCGGCTGAGCCCGGGGGCTCCAACCGTTCGCCTCCTGCACTGAGGGCCAGTTGCTGCAAGAGGTGTCGATAACTGCTGGCTATGGAGCCGTCTGCCTTCAGGAAAAGTCCTATATATAAAATAGCTATATAATTGGTGGTAGGACAATGTCCCTGGGCACACAGGTTTATGTTCTTATCTGCATAATGTACCTGCGGTCAGTCTCTTTAATAATACATGTGTGATGCTAAGTGCTTCTTGGGTAAGACACTGTTCAGCTGGAGGAACAGACTCCTTTCTGGCTGGATAACGAGCACAGGTATTTTGTTTGCAGCTGCCACGTGAGGCTGTTGTCTCAGAGTAGTGTGTGCTCGTAGCTGCACAGTGAGCTCCAGCCAGCGTTGGGTTTGCAGGAGGGCTGATGCTGAGGCGGGCGGAGGGGACCCATGTGTCCCTTGCCCACAGCTTGTGTGTGCGTGGCTGGGATGTGCTCATGGGTGTTCGCATGCACACCCCGGACACCTGCCCTGGGCTTAAGTGTGAGGAGTCTGCCTAAAAGGCCAAGTGGCTGTATCTGAGCATATTTCTGTTTAGCTGAAAATCAAGACCTGAATCATTTCTTTCCAGCAGGTCTAGTTACTTGGCTGAAGTGGTAATAATCATTAACTTTAAGTATGAACAATAAATTGAGGGTATTTCTTAATTTCTGTGGGCCAAATGCAGCATTTGCATTTAAATTAACTTTCCACACTACTGCACGCTAACATATGTGTTGATTTCCCTCTGAAGTTAAAAATGCACATGTATATATGTAAGTACTTCCTAGTCTGGCATATCGGAACGATTACCAGACAAAGCTGCAATGCTCCTCACCCCACAGGAGCACAGAGCTCTGGGATGGTGAAGCCCATCAGAACAACATGGGCTTTGGGCCCGCGGGGACCTACGGCTTGAAGGTGCCTGTGGTGCCCTGGCAGCAGACTCGGGTGCTGGGCAGGTCGGGGCGTGCCGAGTGCTCCAGCAGGGTTTGCTGGTGGTTTGTGAGCAAGAGAAGGCAAACCCCAGAGCAAAGCTATTCCTGTGGGCATGCTGTGGGTGGGCTTTGTTTCTTGTTTTCTTTTTTCTCTCCCCCCTGCCCTGCCCCAGCACTCTGCGGGGCAGGAGGTTCCTGGCCCCTGAGAAGGGCGTTTGTACAGGTGGGAGTTTATCCCTTGGAAACCACTGCAGTATTTCCAGGTAGCATTTCCAAACTTGAAGTTGGTTGAATCATCGAGGACTATTAAGGAAGAATTCCCTGTATTTTGGGAACTCATCCTTCAATCTTGCTCTTGTCTGAAGCTGGTGATGCTTTTATCTGAGAAAGGCAAGGCTTTAGATAAAGGTTTCAAAGCGCTTTAGAAATGAGCTAAAGCTGTTTCTTGAAAGACTGATACTTTTGTCTGCACTATATTGTAGAACCATTCAAGGGTTCCCGTTGCTGGCATATGTACAAAAGTGCTGTAAGAGATTTTTCTCCACCTAGATTTCTGCCAGAAAAGCAAAGGGAGGAGGACATTGGAGGCAAACTTGCCATTTGGCTGTTAAATACCACTTGACTCTTGGTATGCAGAGTGGGGTATTTAGAGCCTTGGTATTAGGTTTATTATCCTATTGTGCCTTTAACTTGGTTAACCTCGCTAGTTACCAAAAAGGACATTGAAGTGTATACTCATGGCCTCTGCATTGCACTGCAATTATCTGCCAGGTTCGCTTGGGCACCGCCTTGTGAATCTAACAGCCTATGCAAATCAAAGGAGAGTTGGTGTGCATGATGATTTGCATGTGCGTGTACAGTTCTGTTTCTGGATGCAGACTGCTTGACTCAGAGATGGATGCGATCCACGTAGATCCGTTGCTCCCCGTGCCGCTGGTGAGCTGCACGAGCAGCTGGCCATGGCCTGGCCCCGGGGCCTTGTGCGGGCACCTCGCTGCTCCAGGGTGTGCTGGGGGGCTTCGCCGCCATGACCCTGGCACAGGGCAATGCCTTGTTGCTGCACCTGCCTGAGATTTTACATACAAAATAATTGTGTGCTAAAAAAATATCGAGCTTGACTATTTCCGAGTATTTTGTGTTTTTTGTCCTGATGCCAGGGACAGTTATTACATTGCACAGGAACTTTCTCCAGAACATTTTTTCTCAGCATTTCTTAATACTGAGATTTGGGTATTTTATTAGAAAGGAAAATCGGTAAAGATACAAAGAGCACAATAGCAAACAAATGATTTCTAAATATTTTTTCCTCGAGCTTGACTCTCAATCTTATCTGAGACAGTACAGCTGAAACTCGCTGTCCTTTTCCCCAGGATTGGAAATCGGGTGCATTTTCAGTGGAACAGACTCCAACAATAGTGTCAGTGGAGGGATGAAGCTGATCTGTAATCTGGGAGGGGAAATTAATAAGTTTTTTTCTCTTTTTAAATAGGTTGCCCTAACTGGAGCAGCCTGTCTTTTGTGAAATATGTGCATCATAGCATATCATCTCTGCTATTTTTTTTCATAGAAAATTTGATGGCAACATTACTCTTGAGCAATGATGTGAAGAGGGGCCAGGGATTGTTGCTTGGCTGAGCAGGAACAAATGCAGTGTTTTACGGAGCACATGTGGCAGTGCCTTTGATTTGCAGTGGGACCCATTTGTTTTTCAGACAATATTGACTGGGAAGGCAGCTTCCATCGATTCCTCCTCGAGGACTCTTTTGTTTTCTCCTTTTCAATAAATGGTGTTTCCTTGTAAAAGCACCAACTTTTCCTGAGATAAAATAGACCTACCTGAGGTGGCAAACAACAGGATGAATTAAGATGTTTCCATCTGCAGCTAACAAAGTGGCACGCAGATGTAGTGCTGGCTCCACTGGAGGGCCCGTAGCTGTCACCCCACATGCTGCCCCTGGCTCCCTGTCCCCCCAGTCCCTGAGTGCAGCAGCAGCAGCATCTCCTGTACAGGTGCCGAGGGCGTGTCTTGTTACCATGAGGCATCTTGAGATGGAGAGGTACACGGTGTTAGTGGTGATGATGTAGCGCTTCTGTGCAGTTTTTATCCTTACAAAGCCAGGATGGCACAAGCAGTTGCCTGACTGCAGGGTTGTGCTGGGGAGGGTCTCAGGACAGAAGCGCACCAAAGGGTGTCAGGAGACATGTGTCTTCTGTCAGAGCAGCCAACATACAAGCAAGCTGTTGGATGTGTGATTAGGTGACCAGCTGGTTGGGGAAAGAGAGGTCAATTCCCTACTTGCTGGTAGTACTCCTAAAGCCCAACTCCCCCTCATTGCCAGAGACCAGGGACCCCAGCCCTTCAGAGCTGCAGACCCAGCGGGGGCTGCAGCAAAGAACCCAGCACCTGGCTGGGAGCAGAACTGTGCGCTCCTGGGAAGTGTTTCTGGTAATAGGCGTGTGCTGAACTTGTGTTCAGTCCGACAGCATCAAGGAACAAGGTCTTAATTACATCTAAATGTGATGAGTACAAGCTCATTGTTACTTTTTTGAGATGCCGTGTTCTCGCAGGGAGGCTGGGAAGAGCAGGATGGCCCCAAAGCCGGTCAGCAGTGGGAGAGGCAGGGCAGACAGGCCTGTGTTTGGTTTTGTTCTGCTACTTTACTTTCCTTTGTGCCTGCCCCATTATTATGTCCTTACCTTTGATAGGATCATCCACCATCAACAACAAAGTTGATGAAAGGAGCAGGAGATTTCAATGGCACAGTAGAAGAAACACAGATGAATTTGTGCCCAGGAGCATCTCCTTCTGTCTTCCTCCAGTTGTTGCAATTGATGCTGCTGGCTTTCATTTGCCTCTAGCATTCATCCCCCATCATCATAATCATACCTCCTCATACACAAGCAGGGAAGCTTCTTCCCAGCACCCAGAGCAGCCCTACCTTGTGATGCAGCATTTTGCTTTCAGGCCCTTTTGGCAGTGAGGAATAGGGTTGGTGTTGGGAGGGGGTGCCTGGCCTTCCCCCAGGCTCCCTGCCTGGACTGGGGGTCGACCTGGCCTCCCTGCCTGGGTCTGGTGGGACCTGCAGCACCCACCATGGCTGAGACGCGCCCAGCGCAGCCCCTGGCACTCTCCAACACAGCGTGTTTTAGCCTAGGAGATAAATTGCCAAATGCCAGGGGGAAAAAACCCAGTGCTCATCACATTGAATTAACAGCACGTGCAATAATGGGGTGAGAGTCATTTGTGAGGGGATGTGGATAACGTCTCGCCTATGAAGCACTTGGGTCTACAGCAGGTAGGAGCTGGCAGCATCTGCAGCTGCCTTCTGTGCCCCTCAAATGCCAAATCTCGGTGTCCTTGCTGCCATTTAAAGTCTTTGGCTGGGGTGGCCTGTGACTTCCCTCTGCCTGTCGGGTCTGTGGTAACCCCCTAGGGCTGCTTTCTGCCATTATTTCTGAGCCAACCTTTTCTTTGAGAAAACCAGGATAAAAATATCTTTTTCATCTTCTGGAACTTTAGCCTTGACCCCTTGTTCAGTGTCCAAACCATCTTCCCACTCTTTCCCCTCCCTGCGCCCTGTTAGTGTCTCTGGCTTTTCTTGTGCCAGTTTGGGTGCTGTTTGGGTCCCCTGTGGTCCAGTACTCCCTCCAGCATTCCAGTACAATAAAAAGTGTTTCTCTGCTGGGCAAGGTTGCTGCCGGAGCAGCAGAGGTGCCAGAGGGTGCCTGGCCAAGGCTGAGTGTTGCGGAGCAGCAGATGATGTGGCTGCTCGGTGTGGTCCAGGACCAGCACAGCTGGATGTCAGCACTGGTGAAATACAGCTGGACATCTCAGCCCACCTTCAGCAGCACCTTCTCCTGTGCTCACAATTTACCTGCTGTTTGTGCCTGTCCCTGTGGGAGCCAGGCTTGCCTGTCCCCAAGCAATGTACCCAGCAGGGCCCTGCACTGCGGGGGATGCTGGTGCGATGCACAAGGCAGAGATGCTGGCAGCACTGCAGCAGCATCTCAGACTGAACAGTGAACGAGCTCCTTCATTCTGCAGTCCTGCTTTTTATTGGGCTGAGGAAAGATGATCTTTTCTAATGAAAACTTGTGTAAGTGCAAAGCCAGAAGACAAAGAGAGGGCTGGGGGGAAAACACTGAAGTAACCGGTCCTGCTCTTCACTGGGGAAGAGAAACAGCACAGCACTTATTTTTAACTTTGTGAACGCTTCTGGAAAGCCTACGCTGGTGCTGAGCATGTGGCAGTGCCCCGACTTCACATCTCAGCCTCACCAAGGACCTGATAGTTGAACACGAGACTGCTCTGAAGTGCTGACATGAAACCTTGGCCTCCTCCAATCATCTTTCAGGTAATTAATTGTCAAGAAATGCTCAGAGGGTAATTTGCCTTTTATTTAGGTGGTTCCAATAATTCAATACTTAGATGGATCTAATAATCATTCACTGTATGTGCTTTGAAGGTGCATCTAAGGGCAGTCTGTCACTTGTCATGGTCATAGCTAATGAATGAAAAAATGACATAGAAATGAAACCCAAAGAAAACGGTAGCAGAATTTAGAGTGATTAATGCTTTGAACCTGGACTTGAAGTGCAGCAAGTGCTTTCAGGCTTGCTGACTGAATGAAATAATCCAAATTAGTAATATGTTTTAATTTTGTTTTCCCTGTGTAAAGACATTAAAGTGCTTTTAGCAAATGATGTAAAGATTTTTCCATCCATGTTTAAAACAAAAATGGAGCACTGTGCTGTGGCATGCCCAAAGCCTGCGGGAAGCTCGTGGCATGGGCGGTGGTGGCCGTGCCATCCCCCACGCAGCCTCTCCCGTGGCACCATGGTCTGACTGCCCTGCAAATGGCTCCATTGGTGCTGCTGGTGGCAGTGGTCACCTGCACGCAGCTGCGGCTGGTGCTGTGGAGCTGATGTTGAACCTGGGGTGGGTGTCCATCCTTTGGAGAGAGCAGCATCCCCTCCTGGTGAGAGCTAGGCCCCCGTGGGATGGTCTGGGGGCAGTGGCTCACCCTGGGCATCCCAGTTCAGGGGGACTTTACAGACCCTGGTGCTGCCTTCAGCTCAGGCTGATGAGCTGCTGGTCTCTGCTCTGACCTGCCTGGAGCTGCCCTGCCTTGCTAGCAGCTGGCAGACACCCTATTGCATTGACTTTGCTGATAAGGGTATACATTAATTGCTAAGGGTATGTATAAATTACACCTTCACCACTTGTGGCCAGACCACATCCACCTTGGGCCATTTAGTGCTTTTTTTCCTCCCTGATGCCCTGTGTCTGGGGCACGCTCAGCATCCAGGGCTGCCCAAGGGCTATGGGCTCAGAGGTGCTCGCTGCCGTCGGGCAGAGCCGTGGGAGCACGCACAGCCCCAGCCACATGGCAGAGCTTTTCCTGAGTGGATGCGCATGAGTTTTGGAGGCATTCCCTGCGAGCATATGTTTAATTTCCTGTGGAGAGGGGAAAGGATTTGCTAGCTGAGATTGATTCTTGAAACTGGCAAAGCATATTTTAAAAAGTAAATTCCCCTGGGTCTGCCTGGTGATAGCTAGCCAGCGTGGGGGGAAACTGGCACCAGTACTGCCGCTGCGGTACATGCTGGATTTCTGTGCATTTTGGTTTTAGTTTTAATTCTAATATTTTCCTTTGAATGTCTCCCTTCCTACTCCAGCACGTAACCAGAACAATATCCCCCACCTCCCTGGGGCTGCAGCCCTTCCCTTGGTTCTTCAGTGCTGATGTGTGGTCGCTGCGGGTGGTGGGTGTGCTGGGGAGCCCATCTTGCACGGTGGTGCTCCTGGTGCCAGTGGTGGAGACCCCCGGCCGCCTCCAGCCTCCCTGCCCACCGGCTGGGCTCCAGCAGGACACGGCAGCAGTGCTGGGGTGCCTGCTTGGGGTGGGGGATGGGGGGGGCTTGGCTGTCCATGCTCCCAGCCTGAGCAACACATCTCCGGTGGCTCTGAAATCCTCCTCCACAGGGGTGTCTGCAAAGCAGGAGGGGCTTTTGCAGAGCCAGCCCCCAGCACAGTGTCCACGTGCCCAAGATGCCTACAGGACAGGCTGGAGTGCATCTGCTGAAGCCCTTGCAGCCAGGTCTGAGCTTGCCTGCTCTGCTGAGGAAGCTGCACCATGTCCTGTGCCTACGGTGGCCACTGCAGCAGAGGGAAAAATAAGAGTACTTCCCCAACTTTTGCTAACTTTTTTTTCCTTCCCCCTTAATATACACCTACAGGCTCACGCTCTATAGAAACATTGGAAACCGGATTTTAGCAGGCCTTAGGGACTGCAGCATCAGCCATCTTCCCTAAAAGCTGCAGATCTGTGTGGAGTTGGAAACATTTCTGTGATTGCAGCTCAGCTGAAAAACAGTGCCGCGTTCCTGGTGCGCTTCAAGATCACTTCACTTGTCAGCTGGTTGGAAGACAACAGCTGTTGCAGTGTTTTCGTTTAAGTGTTTCATGAGAACAAAGTGCAGGAAATGGAATTTACTGAATTTTAAATACATTTCACATATCAAGATCAGAGTAAGTGTTGCAGGTAAGCCAGTATTGCTCTATACCACAGAGATGTGTCTTCTCTCCCCAGAAATCTTTCAGGGACTTAAGCCTGGAGTACTTGATGCTATAAAATCAACAGTGTTTTATGTCTTGGAAATGAAGCTCCAGTGCTGGAGCAAAACTTATCCCAGCTCTTTAAATCTAATAATGCCCGTTGTCAGCATCCAAAGGTCAGGCACCCTCCTGACAGCAACTAATTCTACCCTGAGTAGCCATCAGTATGAATAAGACATGTCTCTGTGGACATGCAAATGTGTTTGGTTCTATTTAACAAAGATAAATATCTTAATTAAAGATAACCAACTGCCTGGAGGATTTTGAAAATTAGATGAGTATGAGCTCCACAGCGAGAGCTTGGTGCAGATGCTTTGTCTGCTTTCCCAGAGAACTCGGGCAGCCTCTGGTGACCGTGGCAGGATGTGGCTCTGCAGCTTTTTCAAGGGCCCTGTGGTACGTGGCAGGGTGTCACTGGTGCTGGCCACCAGCCTAAGCCTTCATGCACCGGCTCAAAGCAAACGTGCTCGTTGCCCACCCGGAGCCATCTCAGCCGGCAAGCAGTAACTCTTCTTGACAGAGCACCTCGCCGGTGAAGGCTGACAAAACGTGATGACTTTCTGTCCTCAAGCTGTTGTTGCATTCATTTTTTCACCCCCTTCATAAAAGCCTTATTAAAATTTGTATTTTTAATAACGACTAGGCAGGTGCTGCAGCGTGCCGAAGCTGTGCCATGGAGCTGGGGCGGTGCTGGGCTGGCGAGGGGCCGGGGCAGCGGCATTGCCACTGCTGGGCGGCTCAAAGGCAGAAGCCAAGCACTGGAGGCCAGAGCCCCTCCGGGGTGGGACCAGCTGGGCCTGTGCAGAGCCCGCCAGGCGGGGGGACACGCCAGCAGAGCACAACAGCGCAGAGCCAGTGCTAACGGGATTGGGGGCTTCTGGTTTGTGACTTGGCTCTTGGGCACTCCACGGGGCTTGCAAAGATGAGTGCGCTGGGCTCTTGGGATGGAAGCAGCCTGTCCCTGAGGCTTGGTGTTTCTCCCAAGTCTTTGTGCAGGGAGGTGGGAGCTGGCGTGGGGCTGGGGCTGGGGCGGCATGCTGCAGGCAGCGCCTGGGCTGTGGGCAGGAGCCGCAGGCAGAGCCCTCCTGCCTGTCCCTCCCGGAGAGGTGGTGATGGGCACGGGCTCTCTGCGTGCTCGCTGACCCTGGGGGCAGGAGGAGAGGGGCTGAGGGCTGTTGGTCAGCAAACGTGTTTCAGCACAGGCTGTGAGGAATGATGAACGGGGCCGGGATGTGGTGTTAAAGGCAGAGGACCGTGCTGTGAGGGGGATAGCAGCAGGGATGTGGAGGCAGGGATGGCTGTTTCATCTTGGTGTGACAGAATGGAAGGGCACACGAGATTGTGTTTGTGTCTACTGGGGTGTGAACATGAGCCCTTGTGTGCTGAGGTGGAAGTCACCTCCGTTCTGCTCTCCTCACCGCTTTGAATCGTGAATGTGTTCTGTGAACATCCCTGGTGTGCAGCTGCAGGGAACCCCAGCGGGGTGCCCTGTGCCTCTGAACACGTCCCTCATCTCCTGAGCCCAAACCACAGCAGGTCTCGGCTTGTCTGCAGCGTGTGCCTCACTGGGGAGAGGCTCACGTGGGTCCTGGGAGCCAAGCGTGCTTGGTCACTGAAACACTGGCTTGTGCTCCTTGGCTGCAGTTTAGAGAGCTCTGCACATTCCCTGCGTAGCAGCTCACTGTGCTGCTCAGCAAAAGAAGCTGAATTACTCCTTGCTGTAGCAGAGCCCCAGCTCTGCAGCTTCCTCTGCGGTCCCAGATCGCCTAACTGCCCTACCACTGGAATGACGGAGGGTGAGGAGGCTCACAAGAAGCCTCCAGGGTGAGATGCAGCCTGTTTTTTTTTAAAAAAAAAGGAAAAAAAAAAAGGTCTTACATAAGTCAAAACATCTGCTAGTGCATGACTAATGCCCTCCCTTCTCCCTCCTCCCCTGGCGTGGTCACAGAAGTTCACGGGAATTATATAAATGATTGTTTCCTGTAAAAAGTTATACATTGTTCATAGGTCTTTTGGGGACAAACCTCACGTTCAGCCCTCCATTCCCTTGCAGCATTTACTAATATCTTTGGATCCAACTGACGAACATTTTCTGCTGCCCCGCTGCAGTTCTGAAATGAGCCGATAACAACAAAGTCCAAACCTATTGTTCCCGGCCTGGCTGGTGTGCGTGGAGCTTTATTCCTGCCAAAGGCAGCTTAACTGGGATAATCGTCTATGCTTTAAAGCAGAGGTTATTGCTGCATGGCGCTGACAGGTGAATTAGTGGGGCTCCGTAACGGCGCTGTGCCCATCGGCGTGCCTGGTGCGGCAGCCTCAAGGCGGCACTGGCCGTGCCCTCCCCGCCCGCCGTGCCCACTGGCCAGCGTGCCGGTGCCTCCCGCAGGGAAGCGCTGACTGGCACCAAGTGCAGTGACAGAACTGAGGATATGCATCTTTTTTGTTTAAGGCATTGGCAAGCTCCTGGGATATTATGTTAGGGTTCATTTGTCTTATGAAAAGTACAAGGGAATGTTTTGATGACCTGACAGCTAACCCAGCCTTGAGACATTATTGCATCCAAGCTGTCCTTTCCTGTTCCGGCAGTGCAATACCCTCCTAACTTCTTTGCTCACTTGCTCGCCTCTCGCTGCTTTAAACCTTTGACGGCTCCGGCTGGCTGGAGCAGGTGGGCAGTGACCGGGAGGGGGTGAGGGGCTCCCTGCCCTTCTGCTGCTGCTGGGAGCAGCCGTGGCACCCAGCTCTGCATGGGGAACCCGCAGCGCCTCGTGTGGGGCAGGTGCCCCGCGCCCAGCCCAGTGCTGTTGACCTCCCCTCCACGTCCCGGCAGGACCAGTGCTGCTGTCTGCCCAGTACCACCCTGTGGGGAACTGGGCTAAATCACTTCTGTGCTGAGTCTTTAATTCTGTCTTGCTTGAGTTTTGTACTTGTTTTCATGCATGGATCTCTCAGTTCTGGAGTTTTGGGTCTGTGTCTCTAGTGCAAGTTCACGGGTCTGCGGCAGAAAGGCTGGGGGTGCCTGCAGGGATCCCTTGGCCTGAGGTTTCAGGGTCTGTTCTGAAAATGAGCTGCTTGGCACAAAAGGCTGCAGAAGGAGGGGTGTGTATGTGCTGGCTGCCGACCTTTCAGAGAGCGACTCTGCAAATCTGTGCTCAGCTGAGCGAGGGTCAGACCGTCCTGCCCAGCCACAGCACCAGGCATGCCGGCACGGCTCTGGGGCTGTGTGCTCCTGGCAGGAGGAGCCAGTGCCCGTCCTGGGTCCTGGGGGGAGATGGGGCTGCCCCTGCAGCCAGGTATGGCCAGGGCTGGGGAAACAGGCTTGGCTTGCTTCTTGCAGCTGACGCCTTTCCCTTGAGTGCATGTCTTCCCTTGGCCATAGCTGGAGCGGATGGGTGGATGCAGTGTGTGTCTCAGGCTTCCAAATGTTCACCGCTGCAGGATGTGCTCCAGGTTTCTGCTGTTCTGTGGTCTGGGAGGTAAACTGCTGCTGGAGTTACTAATGGACTTCTGCTTTTATCCTGAGTGCCGCAGGCTTCTCTACCAAGGTAGAAATCATGCAGTCAATTAAGTAATTACCTGGTGTTTCAGCTGCCAGCATACGAGGCTTTTTGGTTTTTACTGTTGGCGTCAAACCCTTCCTGTGCCTTCCTCCAGACTCATCAGCGATAATTTGTCCAAACTGCTCTGCCCTGTGTGGCGCTGGGGCAGCCTCCCACCCTTGGGAGCGTGCCCTCCCCGGCAGCTGGGCTTCGGGGGTGGCACAGGGCACTGCAGAGGTCACCACCGGCACCCAGCCTGTCCCTGTCCTGGCACTTTCTGACCCAGTGAGACTTGGCACAGCCAGGGCTGTGCTCACTGCTGGCAGAGTGTGATCCTTTGGGTGGCAGAGCCGTGCTGTTGTGCTGGCCAGGAGGACTTAATAGTTTAGTCAACTTTTGGACTTTTCAGAAGAATGGGTGTATTTCATCACTGTGACAGGCCACAGCTCGTCACGGTGCAGCTCTGACTGAGTCCCCCAGCATCGTGAACGTGAGCTGCGAGTCCCAAGGCTGCCGATGCTTTGGCACTTTCTTGACAGGACAGATGCATCACTGTGGAGCTGTGCCATGGGCATCTTTGTGCTGGGTGAGCCAGGAGGAGGGAGAAGACCAGAAGCAGACGTCAGGGTGGATCCTGGCTGGCTGTCACTGGGTTTGCCATCTCTGCCATGCAGGTAGCACATGCAGATTCATGGTGCCCGGGCAGTGCTGCACACATGAAGCATGGCCAGCCCCTGGGAAAGGCAACACAAAGCGCTGTCTGCACAGGGCAGGAACTTGTGGGAAGGCTTTAGAAATCCCAATGGTAGATTACACTTTGGAAACATTGGTCAGAGTACATTTTCTAGCATGCTATGAATAGTTTGTACCTCTGGCTGAAAGCATTTCACTGTGTGCAGGACCTGCCTCTGCTGCTGGAGCATCCACATCCCAGCCAGCACTGCAGAGCCCAGAGCACAAACCCCACAGGGATCCAGCTCGCTTTGCTGCAGCCTTTACTTTCAAACTATTGTCATGCGTTTGAGGTTCTCCAAAGGGAAATGTTTCCCTGCCTTAGGAACAAAACTGGTTTAATGGTTTTGTTTTCTCTCCATAGAAAAATGTTGATGTCCCGAGTCTCCCCAGTGCTGGCAGAAGCCATCATCTCGTGACCCAGCCGATGTGCTGGCTTGTCTCCTGGATCCCAGCTGCGGAGCTGGCCTGGTCCTGGTGAGGAGGCTCTGTTCACCAGCATGCCAGGACCACCTCCCAGCAGATGGTTTTGGGACAGTTTCTGTCCAAACCCAGAGCTCCCCGTTCCTCCTAAACTCGTCCGCAAACAGCTGGATCTCTTGGTGACCGGAGCTGGCAAGTGAGCGGTCACAGCCCTTCAGGGAATTGCAGGGGAAGCGGTAGTGGTGGTGTTGGCAGTGCTAAAGTAGGAAGGTGACTTGGGAAAACATTGGGGAGCAGCTCCAAACCAATGGAGCATGCTGAAGGAAGTTATTTATTTTGAAAAACAAAACAAACCCCCAAAATTACTGAAAGAAGCTTTTGATCTGCGTGCAAACCAGGCGTGCACATGCACATACATGGCCCTTCAGTGATCCTCCCCAGCAAACAAGCAGGGTCTGTCTCATGCCAGAGATCGTGCTCCCGAGTTTATTCAGGGAAAAATGGGATGAACATCTGTCTGCAGGAGGTCCAGAATTCAGCTTGCTTACATCATTTAGTGAAATATTTACTGCAAGGGCCGGTGAGGATTCCTCAGCTGAGGAGTAATTTATTCTGCCTGTAAAAGCCCATTCTGTACAAATGATGAAATACCTTCAGCGGCGTCGGGATTTCCTGAGCGGGCTCTGCCCTGTGTGGCACTCAGCCACGCGTGGGACAGCATTGCGCTTGGTGACAGCGTACTCGTCCTCAGACACGCAGCTTTTGATCTGATTCGTGGAAAATCACCTGTGCCTGAGTCCTACGGCGGGGGTTTCTCTTCCTCTGCTACCTGACCTCCCCGACAGGCTGCCGGACTGTGCTGGGAGCCACTCAACAAAGTGGGGGGTAAACTGGTTCTTGCTGATAACTGGGCTTATGTCAGTGCGTGACTGTTGCTGAAGCACAGGGGCTTTCTATTGCCATGTTGTCAACAGTTTTTCATCTTTCAGAAGAGAAAAATTATCTGCAGAGCACCAATCTACCTCCTTCAGCTGCAGCTGGTGCTGGGTACCTGCAGTGTAAAAAATCCTGTAACAAGGCTGGTTTGTATTTCCTGGGAGAGGAGCAGCCAGCGAACACTGCCCGCTCCGCACACTGGGGCTGTTTAACGTGAGACGCAACTCGGCGCTGGTGGGGGTTGATTACAACCCTGGGTACACCTCTGCCTTTTGGGAAGCAACATCACTCCCCATGCCTGCCCCGAGGTGCGGTGCACCCACAGGACGGTGAAACCCCTCTGGGGTGGTTTCAGGCCATTTGGGTACGTGGCCCTGCAGCGTCAGCGCCTGCAAGGGGACCAGGTCGCAGCTCAGGTGCCGGCTGCTGGGGCTCCCCACGCTCCCGTGCTGCTGCTCGGTGGTCTCCGGCAGCAGGGGGGCATTGCCAGCCCCAGCGGTGCCAGGGCATGGTCTGGGGGCTCTGCTGGCACGTGGGGCAGGGGCTGCAGCCCAGCCCGGGCAGCAGCAGCAGCGGGTTCCTTCGCTTTTGTGAGCTTGTGGAAGGATCATGTGGTTCAGGACCACCAAATCGTTGTGCTGCTCCAGCTAATAGTTGTGATAAAAGAAAATCAATTTCTCTTGCACATATTCCTTTCAACTTCTCTGCATTAAATATGTTTCGTGGAATTAATGAGGATAAAAGGCAAACCACAACTTTGGAATCTTGACATTTGGGTTTTTTTGAAACATTCGGATTTTATTCGACTTCAGACTTATTCATCTCATGTTTTCCTAATAATTTTGAATTAATTCCCCTGATTTCAACTAGAGTGTTTGTATTGAAAATTTGTCACATTGATATTTTTATTTTATTTTTTCAGTGAGAAATGACACCTGCCTTTTTTTTTTTGACAGTTTTGTATAAATATTATTTTCCATTTTCTGTCTCCAGCTTTCTGTTCCATGTCCTTGAATATTGATCTTTGGGGATACTGGTTATCAGAACATGACCATGTTTCTGTGGTTTAATGTAAAGCTTTTCCTTTGCAAAGGAGCTTCATAGGAAAAAGTTTGGGTCATGGAGCCTTGAGAACTAATATCACTGTTAAAATTAAGATAGGTCTGATTAGCTCACTTTCACAGCATTCCTGTGGGCAGTAAACTATTGTCATCCTCTTTCCAGGCAGAGACTGATGTCACGGCGAGTTGACACCTTTCAACCAGAGTCATGGAAGATGCAGCAGAACTGGAGAAAGTATTACCTTGCGAACCCCGGGTGAGTGCCCTAGAAAGCCTTTCTCCTTTGGAAGTTGATCCTTAAACTTATATCCATCCATCAGTTTCTCTTTATAATTTATTGCTGATAACGCATTTCTGTGAATATGATGTGATCTTTTTTTTGTAGGTCTCCTTTATGTTCTGGCAGTATTTCCAAGTTGCTGTCTTATCAGGTTTTTAAATTGGTTTTATTATATGAGCTGATAAATACAGACAAACTAGAAGGTCTGAAGATTTTTAGAGTTTTAATTTTTGTAATTGTTTAGTGAAAACTAGACTAACCTCCAAATTATCTGGAGAACTAAATAGATGTAATTTTATGGGAATAACATTTAAAGGGGGATTAGCAGATTGAAGATAATTGAGAAAATGTTTTCAAATTACGAGCTACGGTCTCAGCACAAAGCAGTAGCAAATTCAGGGTTTGGTTGGTACAGCTTTGATTACTTTCAATGGCATTTTTCTTCTGCGAAAAGGGGAAAGCGGTGCTGTGGTGGATGTCACTGGTGGGTGCTGGTGGGTGGGAAGGGCAGCAGCTTGGAGCCGGGGAGCAGCGAGTTCTGTTTGCTGCCTGTGTCTGTTCCCAGTGCAGGGGCTGGGGCTGGGGGCAGCTGGTGACAGCGGTGATGGTCTGTACCCATGGCTTTGCTGGTGCCCGTGGCAGGGAATCAGAGGTTGTTTCAGGGAGGGGGAATGGCTTTTGTGCTGTGGCTACGGGAAGATCATGCTGCGTTGGGTTTGCATGGGCTGCGAGACAGGACCCTGGAGAAATAAGTCCCTTCTGCTTAGTAAGATGTATCATAAGTGGGTACATGTCATACTGTCCTGCTGCTGTTTTCTCTGTTTCTTACCAGAACTGGCTCTTGAGATGCACCTCTGCAAGCCGGCTCATGTTGGTCTTACTAAAGCATTTGCCTTTCAGCTTGCACGCCTGTGAAAACCAGAGGCAAGCGAATGGCTCTGCAGAGAGCAGAGCAGAAGTGATCACCTGTGTGCAGGCGACGAGACTCTCGGCAGCTTCCCATGCCAGAAAAGGGGCCGCGGGATGTATCCTACTGGCCAGTGGTGCAAATCCATCTGTGCAGAAGGGACTCCATCTTCCCCTGCCTCCTCAGGGCGAACTGCAGTGAGTCTCCGTTTTTCTTGGGCGGCTGCTGCCTGCCACCCCTCTGCCCTTATCCCGTCAGATGTTTGCCAGAGACCTGTGATCCACTCCAAATGAGATTTCTGCAGTAATAAGAATACACTCACTCTTAATTGTTTTTTCCTTTGAAAGCAGGACAGCGAGCAATACTGGGCTGCGGTTAATTTGGCTTTTAGTCCTCTCCGCAGTTACTCACCTGCATTTCTTGACAAAGTTGTTCACTGCAGGTGTGGATAGTGTGAGATAGCATAAACCTTGCCACATACTGTAAAGCGAAGGACAGCCCTGTGGGTCGGTCTGAAGCTTTCCCTGCCTTGGCAGCAGCCCCCCCACAGCAGCCCCCGCCGCCAGTTCTGCACCCCGGCGGCACCTGCTGCTCTCGGTGCCGGGCCATTGCTGAGCCAGGGGCTTGGAGACCGGGAGCACGGGGTGGGCTGAACCCCCCCGATGGCGGGAGTGTGGTGGGAAAGAGACTTTCAGCATTTTCTGGAACAGCTTAAAGACAGGAGGTTTCCACAAAACCAGTCAAATGCACCATTTTGAAGTTAAATGGAAAAAGAGAACCTCAGTAAGCATTGCTAAGGGCTAGGAATCTGCTTTCCCATTATTTTTGTTTTTTTGTCTTAGTAGCTTGCTTTGCCAAAGAGAGTTTCAGTGTGATAACAAAGTGTTTTATAGCAAAGAATATTTTCTGACTGCTACCAGTGAGCTGATGGCTGAAAAAAGAAGTGGCAGCAGTGAGGCTGATTAGCCACAATAAATTATGCAATCTAGCAAACGCCAGCCACTGAGCGAGCCGGATGTCTGATGGGCAGAAAATCTCATTACTGAGCCAGGGAGAGCGGCCCCGCACCGCTTTATTCAAAATACAAATGTGCAAATTAGCCAAGATGAAAGGCCAAGCTGTCGGAAACACAAGCTGTTTACATCTGGTTGCAAATGTGAAAGTAGAGCCTGTTTCACTATAAAAGATGTCACAGGCTGGGGCCTTGCACTTGAAGACAGTGTTACTTTCCCAATGGGAAATTCAGGCTGGTGGCCGTGACATCCCACAGCATGGGGCTTGGATCTGAACCCCTCGGCACAGCCAGCCCTCTGCAGAGCCGGGCTGAGTGGAGCCACAGGGGCCAACAACAACAGAAATGGTTTTCTGCAGAAGATGATGCAGAAATTTTCTGTGCGGTGATGGCAATTCCTCTCCTCTAGAGCTGGGGCTAACAGACTGGAGGAAACCACCTGTTTTTATCTCAGTTCTGTGGACTCCGGCATTGGCAGTGACCCGGTACAATTTACAGCCAGTTTCAAGTACTTAGGGAAGAAGTGTATAAAAAAAACATATGTGGGTTTTCTGGGCTTGGGTCCCTTTAGCAAATAATAACTTCACCCAGAATCAGTTTTTATCAGCCCCAAATTATTTGTGAATTCATTTCTAATGACCCAGATGGCACTGCTTGGGAAAAAAATAATTGTGAAACAGTCTGTGGGGATGATCTCTGCTGATTCAGTTTCAGAGGCTTCTCACACAGCGCTGGACACCGTGCTTGGCTCCCTGCCCTTCCTGGGGCTGCCAGGCCCTCCTCCTCCTCCTCCCCATGCCGTGCTGGGAGGCACCTGTGGCTCCAGGGTGCTCCTTGGGCAGCAGAGCTTCACCCACCCAGCCATTTTCTGACTGCTACTGTGGAGCTGATGTACGAAAAGAAGCACCAGCATTGGGGGTGATTAGCCACAATAAATGATGCAAGCTGCTGATGGTGCCCAGTTGGTTTGTGCCCAGCAAAGCAAACCCTCCAGAGCTTTTTCTGCTCCTGGTTTAAGCCAGATTCATGCCTCTTGCTCCTTTTTGTGTGCTGTTGGTTGGCAGTTGACTGGAGAAGAGCTTTTTGCGTCCCAGTTGTCACCGCTCTTCCCATTCATCCCAAGCTATTCTATACTTGTACACCGTTTTTAAGCGGTTACTTTATTTCTCCTCAGAGTCAGTTGAATTTCAGCCCTGGGAGAAGGACGACTCCTGCATGAAGTTTCCACAGCCAGTTCGATTCAGCAAGGAAGGCTGAATGTAAGCGATACCTGGCAGTAACGCAGGAGCTGCGTGCTTTGGGTCTGCTCTGCAGGGAGGAACCGAATGCTGCTCTGGGGGCTGGAACAGTTGTCCGTTGTGGAGCAATCACGGGAGTAGCCTTTCCTTTTAGTGACAAGCTCTGAGCAGTATGGAGAAAACTGACGTAAATAAAAAACGCGGGTTTTTTTCTTACCTCATATTCATGCAGAGAAGGAAATGCAGTTTAGCAGGTGCAAATTTATGGTGAAATTATTTACAAAAGAAGAAAACTTGGGCACAACCTCAGAGACCATCTGCCACAGCAAACTTCCACTGATTCACCTGTCAATAGGTTTTCAATTAATACCATTATTTTCTTTCTTGATTCTTCATTAATTCTAACAGAGCATCGGCTGGCAGAATGCACTGCAAGTGCCAGGGCTGCGGGAGCAGCTGCACAGCCCAGCGAGCGCAGCTCTGGGCTGGGGAGCAGTTTAGGGCTTACGGATGAGAAAGGTAGTAATGAGAGAGAAGTAATGCAAGAGCTAGCTGTGCTTTGTGGCTGGCAATGATGACAAGCTCTTTTTGCCTTTTAAATGATTTCTGAGAGTCCCAGACAGCAGGAGACCAGAGGAGAAAACAGATGGTTCTGGGAATTTGTACTGGGAGACTTCATTTAAAATGATCTGGCTAGGGTTGTGATGGGAAAAGTGGTGACAAAGGCTCTTGCCCATCCAGTTGCCCAGACGATGCACAAGGTATCACGGAGTGAGCGCCGGTGTATGGTGCCATTAAGAAGTTTACTGTCTCTTTGCCAAAAAGGGACAATGCAATTCTCTTTGCTTGTGCCCCTGGCAGGACCGGTGTCCAGCAGGGGAGCTTGTATGGGATTCTGGTCTCCAGGAGCAGCTTCCAAGCAAAAAGGAAATGTTGATTGCAGCCATGTCAATGCTGGGTGCCCGTGGCGTGTGCTCGATGCTGTGTCCCATCTCACACGTGTCTGTGTGCTGGGGAGGCTGCGGGGGATAGCACAGCCCCTCTGCCCACCACCCGGCGGGGCAGCATCCCGGAACGACCTGCTGCAGCTGCCTGTACAGTGGCTGCTTTAAAAGCTATGTAAAAATAATTTTTCTTTCATTCTGTCTGTTTATAACACTTCCTGAGGCTCAGAGATATAAACTTCCTACAATTTCTCTCTCTCTTTTTTTTTTTTTTTTCCTATTTTTAACCCCTCTTTCTCCCAGGAAGGCCAGCAGGACTCAGCGATCCCAGGTTGAGGGGTGCTCCGTCTAATGGCTGGCTGGGCACAGCTGCCCTTGCCAGAGCAAAGCAGAAATACTGGGCCACGCAGGACCTACAGTTAATAAATGTAACAATGTATGGAAGAGTTTTTTCCTACAATTAGATAGCAGCACGTAAAAGCCAGGGGACATCGACGTCAGTTATAGCACTTCCCAATTAGGTCATAAATTAGTGTATGAGTATATTTGCTGCTGCTTGTTCATTCATAGATAATTAATTAGCAGAGATGTCTGATTAAATTGCAAATTTTAAAAGAGCAAATATCATATGAGTTCATGTGTCCTGATTTTGCAGATAAAGCTGACTGAAAAATTCCAGTGACATTGTCCATGGGGAAGTGAGTATTAAACATCTATCATGTTTTATAGGAATGAGATGCTCTCATTGGACACTGAATTAAAAAAACACTTTTTTTTTAATTTATCAAAATGAAATGTCCTCACTTTTTGTTGCAAGAGCCATTACTTGGATGACTGAATTATAGGAAGGGAAAAAGGCAAACCCGAAGCAGCAGTAGTAGAAGTGCTCTGAATTATTGTGGCAATGCAATGTCTGGTTAATCTGAACCAATCCTTTTTAAAAATTGTAGATCTTTCCCCCCTAGTTGTACATTTCAGTCCCATTGCATCTGGGTCTGGAAGCAGTCTTGGAATCTCAGCTCTATCCTGGGTGGGAAAAGAGTTTTCTTTGCAGGCTGAGTTACTGACAGTGATCTCTCACCTCCGGAAAGCCAGCTTGCTTCAGCACTGCAAGTGCCACAGGGTGGCTGGAGCTGTTTTTTCTGCAGGTGCTTTGGTTATGAATTGCTCTTTCTTTCCCTGTTTAGTTTCACTGCTAATACATAAATCCAGGCCTAAAAAGGCTAAATTGACTGGGAGCCAAAATTGCCTGTTCATAGTTCTCTTGTTCTAGCTATTTTACAACCCGTTTATTTGATGAGCAGCAGTTAACCCAGTAAAATGAAGAGGTGAATGCATTGTAGGTGACATACACAGCAGCATGAGGAGCAGCGAGAGTCTCTGCTGAGGCACAGTAAGCAAAGCTGTGATTCAGGGAAATAGGTCTTCAGCGGCTGCTGGAGGCTCATCAGCATCTTGGCGAGACGATGCTGAAAGCGCTGGGGACTGCTGGCACTTATAGGAAGCCGGCTTGCTGGGACAAAGCTCCTGGTGGCAGCAAGGGCTGACGGAGGCGGGATGGATGCGTGCTTTCAGGGAGCTCCGGGCAGAAACTTCGCCATCAGCTGTAGGGCTTGATGGTGACAAATGTATTCCTCACCAAACCAAAGCTGGAAACTGCTTGAGGGGGCCAGAGCCCAGTGAAAAGATAATGACCCTCCCTTGCACTTCTGAGTATGCTGGGAAAATAAATGGATGTGTTTTGGAGCAGTGGCAGGTTTGGGGAATGATGTCTTGCTCAAAGTGGCCTTGCTGTCAACTCCTTCCTACTGCTCGGCTCCTTTGACTGCCTCCCAGTGTTCTTCAGACTGCCTTCAGGAAAAGGGACATAGAAGCCAAAAAAGCTAGAGCAGCCTGTAAAAGGTGAATGCAGACTGATTTGCAGATAGGACCTCCTGACTTTCAGTGTGGCGTCAGGCGTGTGGCTACCGTTACTTGATCCATTTAGAGGTTTGCTGGGTGATGAGCAGCTCCAGAGCTCAAGAGAACGTTGCCCCGGAAGATTACAAGGTAAGTCTTGTAGAAATAAAAAAAGTTGATTGATTTGCTTTTTTCCTTTCTTCCTAGGTAAGCTCTTTTTAAGCAGGCGCTGGTGATGCCACTGTGCGCCTGCATCCCTGGGTGTGAGCTCTGTAGCCCTTTAGCTTCTCCCTCCAGGTCCACATAGAATTACACAGAGCCCATGCTGGCTACAGCCAGCACCTTCAGTGGAGCGTAAATCCTGGCTTTTGCTGAGGACAAATGCAGGAAATAAGATTCTCTTTTCCTCTGGTATGTTCTTCACCCAATACAGCATTTTAAAGGTACTGTCTTATCTTCCTCCAGAGCACCTTGTATATATTGGACTTGATGATCTTAAAGGTCATTTCCAATTTAAATGGTTCTATGATTCTATTTTGGCTGCTATAGGACTGAGCTAGGTGAAATACTGCTCTGCTACAATACGTGCTGTGTTTCCAAGGCAGAGCAGGTGCTCTGTGGTTGCTGTAAGTATTTAAAGCACAGCTGCATGGTAGAGATCGATTTCTGTGGATCTTACCTTAGGCATTTACAGGATCTTCAGTAAAGTTGACCCCTGGGCACAGTTCCCACCTCCCGGTCATAGCACAGTGCACCATGGTGCTTGTTGCCCACCCCTGCCCGGTGCTGCCCTTGGCTGGGGAGCAGCCCCCCTGGCACTGGTGAGGGAGTAGAGGGAGCTGTGCTACCCCAGCCCTGCGAAGAACTGCTTAATGTTCAGGAACAGGGGAAAGCATCAATGAAATGACAAATACAGCAGCAGAACAAACCAATTATAAGCTTGAGCAAAAGAAAATGGTCCCAGTGATGAGCGTTTTGGTGGCAAATCAGCAGATGTATAGCGCAAGAGGCTAGGAACAATTTGTATCCAAACTCTGCTCCCAAGTCCTTCAGCTGAAAAAGGCTAAATCCATGCAGGAAAGATGAAATACCAACTGAGAAACACTTCAATTAATGCATTGACATTTTTACTTTTGTATTTCACTTATTTTACCCATTTTGCCTCTGCTTGGGATTGCAAAATGTTGTTTCCTATTTGATAGCTACTGCCTGTTACCTTAATTGCAGCTCTCACTGGGGGATGAATATAGAGCACTAAATGTTGTGCACACCCAGAGACATGGAATAACTGCATAGGAAATCACTAAAAGAAATTTAGCACTAGAAAACAAAGTAATTCCATGCTGAGAAACAAAGGGTCTTAGTGCTGCCTTTCCTGGTGTTTGGATGCTAATTATAAGGTCTTTTTGCTGCTACTAGTTCTGAAAAACACGCAGCATCCTTGCTTTTCTTTCAGTAGCTGAATTAATTTTAATCAGCTTTTTTGTGTGTATGTGAAAGGAATTGCACCCAGGCTGAGAACCAAGCCGCCAAACTGAGACTCTAAACCAAAAGGATGGCAAAAGAATAAGCTGCTGGAGATGACCAAATAGAATGGAAAATATTACAAACCTACCAATGCATCTAACTGTGCACAGCTTATCAGTTTGATGGTTCTTATGTTGGAATAACTCAGAGCTAGTGATATTACTTATGATTTTCACAACATTTATTGGATCAGCATTGGTCTCCGAATGGGAGGTATCTGCATGTGCTAGAACAATGGCTCTCTAACGTCAACAAGTATCTGCTGTGGCAGAAGACCAAAGTCAGCAACAGCTAATTCATTGATGGCTTATTATTTGAATTTGTGTCGCTGTCCCGAGTCAGGGCTGCAACAGATTTGTCTGCCTCCTCTTCTCCCTGAGCTGCCTGTCAAGCAACCACTGGCATTTCATGCAGCCCTTAGGCCAGGTCCAACTCGATCAGCATTGGTTTATTATGAAGTGCCCAGAGTGATTTTACTCATTGTGTCTGTCTCAAAACAGTTCAAGAGAAAGTTTAAATATTATTTCTGGCTCCTTCAGCCACTAACCGTAACAGCTTTTTTGTGGAAGTTTCCATGCTGCTCTGTAAAACAGTAAGATTTTTCCCCACTGATTCCACACATTGGTCTAAACCCACTGAAGTAGACATAAAAAAAAAAAAAAAAAAAAAAAAAAAATTATTCCGTTTGTGCTTTCAAGGCATTTCTGTGTGAAAGGACCAGAAACGCATGGACCTGTGGCGCAGATAAATAGCGGCAGAAGGGAGCTGAGTGCAGTTTAGTGCGGTGTTACCTGCCAGTATAATCTCCGCTGGGGGTGATAAATATGTTTCAGCATGCAGGCTGTGAACGTTTTGACTAATGAAGGTTTATTAGCATTTCACTGTTGTCTTTTGTGCTTGGAAGGCAGTGACCAAAGCTCTTGGTGTCGCTGGCTGCACTGCTGTGCACGAGGCTGCTGCACTTTGCTCGCCAAGAAACCGGTAGTGGGATGGTGGGACCATCACTGAACTGCAGGCTTTTAGCCAACAGCTAATGACATGGGGGAAAAAAAATAGCACCTTGAAATCAGCTTCTGCTGTCTTTGAATCTCAAAGTGACTTATATATGTTCAGAAAAACCACAGACATTGCAGGACTGACCCTGCACCCCCTTATAGATGCTCTGGTACTCCACCCCTGTGGAATCCTCTGCTGGCTGCTTTGATCCCGTGCCTGGCAGAGGAGTGCTGACAGCAGCCGGGAAGAGAGCTCAGGCCTCCAGCTCGTTCAGCCCCGCCACCTCCCAGGGCCATCTCTTCACCCAACAGGGCTGGTGCAGAGCCTGCACAGCCTCCCACCCTTCCCGAGTGGGGTGCTGTTCCTGCATCCTCCACAGCACCCTGCTGCTGAGTGCATCGGCATCTTTCCTGATGGCACAATTAGCCTAAAGGTGGAGACTGATTAAGACGTAAAAGTTAAGCCCAGGCTTTTCAGTGGAAGGTACTCTTTGTCTCATGAAAGCTTATTTCATGGCTACTGAGGTCTGCTTTTGTAATGGCTCTTCAAAAAGTTCCTGGTTGCCCTGTTCAGCACAGCAAGCTTCCCTTGTTCATCAAAGCAAAGGTAAGAGTGTAGGCTGCAAACACCAGAACCTAATTAACAGTGCATTTAAATCCCACTGGGTAATGGATGCTTGGCTTGATGAAGTTCAGGGAGGTTCGATGCTGTGCTGAGGTAAGCGGGATGTGCTCACCCAGTTTGGGGAGGACTGGGCCTGAGGGTCCTTGTGTAGCAGCAGCTCCAGTGGGATCGAGGATCTTTTAGGAGAGAAGAAAGAAAGAAGGAGAGCCAGGGGGACTGCTGAACAGGCAGGCAGGGAGGGAAAGGCCAGGGTGGAAATGTGGACTGTCAGAAAACTGCCGTCCCTTGTGTTGGCAGAGCCCTGGCTGGAGGGAGCAGGGGGCTGCAGCACTTTGGCTGTGCCCGCTGGCTTTGCTGAGGGCAGCCCAGGGTGGGCAGAGGTGATGGCAGCCCAGCGGGACACAATGCCGAGAGGGTGAGGTCCTGCTCCTGCAGCCTGCAGCAGGGTCAGTCTGCCCCCCGCAGCTCTCACACCTTCACCTCGCTCCCCCCAACACATCCAAACCACTGCACGTGCTTCTCCCCGTGTGAGGACATTCGCACTAGCACATTTACTCAAGGAAGGATCCTGCTGGTATTTACAGACGCCTGCCTGGGCTCCGCTGTGGGCAGGTCCCTTCCCCAGAGCAGCTAAAGGAAAGCCTGCTGTGGAGAGAGGAGCAAGCCTCGCGAGCGTGTGGATCGCTGCGGCTCCTGACCTTTTCAAAGCCCTGCCACAGGCGCCTGCTCCCCTCGATCTCCCCAGCTAGTGCAGCGAGGTCAGCCTGAAAACACCGCCCACTCCTGCTCTGTGTGGGCTGCAGAAGAATTTGTCATTGCATTGTTATCAAATTTGTCTGCCTGTCCTGCAAAGAAAAGGTGAGGTATAATTAGATTTTGGGCCTTTGTGTCCTATGCGGAGAAGGGATTCTGTGTGAGTGGACTATGATATGGATCATAATTCAAATATGTAATTTGTTTCTTATCTGGACTGTGAAGATCATGTTTTTGACCTCTCAAAGAGATGTTACAGCATTACAAATGTTATCCCTTTTGAAAATGAGAAATACACACCAAGAGAACTTTTCATGTGAGGGCAATGTATGAAATGTTGTATAATGTGATGGATTTGTTCTGCTTGCATGTTCAGGCATGGCAAAAATGGCAATTTAAATTGTAAATACTAAAGCAATCATTCCCATTCACAGCTGTAGATGTCAAAAGCTTTACGGCAGTCATGTGAAGCTCCTGATCAGCCTAACAGATGAGGAAAGCGAGGGGCACAGGGCTCGTCCTTGTCTGAAATTGAACAAGTTTTAGAGCTGGGAACAGACCCAAACTCTCCTGAGAGCCAACGCCGAACAGAGCCAGTGCTATTGTCTGCCCAGGAACAAGGAGCTAAGCAACAAACAGCAGCAGTGATGCTTCAGCAGCAGCTGATCAGGTGCGTACTTCGAGCTGAGCGTCCAGTGTGTTGAAATAGCAGTGGGAAGCAGAAGGTCCCGGTGTTGGCAGATGAGTCTGAGCTGGTGCATGCGTGGGATGCCTGCGCTGCCAGCCATGGGGAGGGCCAAGAGACGCTAAGGCACCAGCGCGTTGGTCGCTGCACCACCTGCAGCTCAAGCAGCAGAGCAGGGTCATTGCTGCCAAGAGCTGCCCAAAAACCCTGAGGAAGGGGAAGAGGCTACAAAGTGCATGAGTCTTACAGGGCCCCAGTGTCAGCTGAAAATGCTGATCATCGATTTGTAAACTGCCACTAAAGATGAATTGCAGTTTAAATTGGATTTTGTAAAAGCAGCCATAAAACATCTTGCCATGCAATGCTATCTCCTTTATAAAGTGCCTTGTGCAAGACGCCCCCGATACTGTGTGCGTCAGACAAAGCGCTGTGGATCGTTGCTATCTGGTGATTCTCTTTGCTTGTGATGCTCTGACTTGCCCAGTTCCCAGCTCTCCAAGGAGGTGATGGGAACACAATAAAATGCCCAGGTGTCAGGGGTGCCTGGGCTGCGCTTGTGCAGTCCTCTAAGGGTGAAGCAGACAGAACAGTCTTTGGTTGTTTTTTTTTGTCTTTTTTTTTTGGTCAGGTTAGTATGCTGAACCAAACAGCATCAAAGACGTAGGACAGAAGTATTTCCTGACAGCCACTGCAAGGAAACAAATAAGTAGCATTCACAAAGTTTAACTTTTCATTCTGCCCCAATACTTCAAACCTTAATTACACCATTTAGAGGACATCAGATCGATGGTAGGAGCAGACAGCAGCATTAGCTTACCCAGCAGAACAGCCCCTTCTCTGTCTCTGCTTGTTTGGTCAATGTCCCCTTTGCCGAGCGGACTGTATAGGAAGAACTAAATTGTTTAATCAAAGCTTAGAGGCTGTAAAAATTTAGTGAAAGGGCTTGTAAATTTTGGTCTAATATATTAACTCATTACAAGTCTATTAATTTCAGGAGGCATTTAATATACTGCTTGTATAAAAACCAAGGAGATCCACATCTGAGAGATGCCTGCAGAGCTGGAGGCCTTTCTGTGTTCTGTGTGTTTCATTCCTTTGTCCTTTGCTGGGCTGCCAGAAATGCTGTTAATGGAAAATGTTCTTGGCTTTCTCCTCTCCAGCACAACCAACTCCTCTGAGATGAACCACCACCACCACAGGTCTGACTCCCCGATGCTGCTCAGCCGGCCCCGGATTTGGCTGCTTGTGCCACTGTTGTGCTACAAACCGGTGCTCTTTCCCAGATGAAAAGTATCACACGAGCTTATTTTGTGTTTGCCAAGGCCAAAGCACCTCAAATTCATGGTTAGGTGCACCAACCTCCGGATTTGCTATTTATGTATTCCTTACTTTTTTTTTTTTTTTTTCTTTTTTCCTTTCCTTCCCTTAAACTAAAAAGAATGAGCAGGGTCTTTTATACCAATGTAGGAACATTTTATTCCATGCTGTTCTTCCCTTCATGCTGTTCTCAGCTAAAATACTCAACATTTAAGCAGCGCACGCACTGGACAGCAGGTCCTTTTCTTACTGTGCTGGCAGCCAAGGCTGCCCACCCTCCCAAGCTGACCCGTTTCATGCCTGTTCTGTTCATTGATCCTACGAGCTGCTGGCGGCCAAGCAGCACTTAGCATGGCTGGCTGACGTCTGCTCCAAATACCGAGACTGCATCATCTCACTGCCATGAAAAATTCTGGAAGCAGGAATGTTAAATTTCTTCAGTACCTCCTGTCTCTGAAAAGGACATGACAGAAAACAATTCTGCATAATCTGGTTAAACTAATGCTATTATTTTTAGTGAACCATTTCAGATTTTGCCTTGAAGTAAGAAGGAGGGAAAGGGTAAAATTTCCTGCTTCTGATAGCTCTTTCCATCTCAGAAAGGAGAACTCTGGCGCAAGCACTAGACATGTGCTAGGAATTAGATGCCGACAGTGACCATCGGAATGTCCCAGTTCTCCTGCCTGTGAAAACAGAAAATGCTGTCTCTGTTGCAGGAATATTAAGTGGATGAATACATTGATACTTCAAATATGTATGCGCTGGTCTTGCAAGGTGTTAACAGGCTGTGGTCTGTACCAGATCCTGGGAAGGTCACAGAATAGTGTTTGTACTCCTCAGGGACGCGCGAAAAAAGAACGAAAGAACGCCATGTTTGTGGGAATTTTGTTCTTACCCCACCCCAGGCCAGTCCTGGTGCTGAGTACCCTACTCTGGTATGTGAAAGAAGAGAGAGATTTAGCTTTGTACAATAATACCATACTTCCAGATTGAACTTTTCAGTAAAGTAATTTATATATCTTGTTTAAACTCTTCTTTTCAGCTTCATGCCTGAGAAGTCTGTCTGTGGTTTTTTTCTAATAGTCAATAAGAGTTCATAAATGACAATCTGGGTAATAGTGACTATTATTAGAAGATTAAGGCAGCCAAATTGAGTACACTCTAGAGAGACTTTTGATTCCAGCTTTACGCACTTCTTTCCATATAAAACCCTAACAGCAGACCTTTTAAGAAATGCTGGTAGTGTGCTTCAAAAGGGGGGGTGTCTGAAATACCACTGCAGCTCTCAGCCAGAGTTACCCCGCTAACTCCTTCTGATTCTGATGCTGTAGTGCAAGTAGACAGGTTCTCCCGAAATACCATAAAAGATGAGATGAGCGGCAAGTCCCTCCCATGCTTGGTTCACCCTGAGCTGGCTCCTAGGAGCTTTCCTGCAGCTCCTCATCCTGCCCTTTGTCCCGAGGAAGGGACCCACTCTGCACCTGAACCCCAGCTGGACAGACTCTCTTGTCTCCTTGCTTCAGAAGGCTGCCCAGACCATTTGATAGAGGAGTGGGAAACAATGTTGTTCCTTTTGCTTCTCTTGTCCTGAAAGGTCTGATTTAGAGGGAAACAGATGGAAAACAGATTCCTGAAGAAAAAAACCCAAAGTGTTTGGTGCTACCAGTTACTAAGGCAATAAATGTCATAGCTAGATTATGTTGTACTTGAAGCATAAAACTAGGGTAGAAACGTCTTACTGAACATCGAAAATACAGCCCTCTACTTCCAACAATGACTTGATTTAAAGCCCCTGCGTTTGAACCCTTGTGACTTGCTAAATGACAAAGGTGGTATGTATTGATTAAAATACATATATGTGTATTTATAGCTCATAATCTCGATGGCTTACAAAACTTCGAAAGTAGAAACGAGAAAATAAAAATTACTGATATGTTCAGGTGGTATTTTTATTTTTAGCTAAAACTATTTATTACAAAAAGATGATGTGGTAGCTATCATGTAAGTGACCTTTGACAATAAATAGTAAGCTCATGCTGTGGTGCTGAGCTTTCTTGCACGGCCATGACTTACCCAAAGGCTGTTACATGCTATGTCTTTGCCGTGTTGCTGCAGGCTTTTGATTGATGCCGTGCATTCGGTTCAGTCCAGGAAAGAATGAGTAAAGCTCTTTGGATGGGCAGTAGTTCTTAGCTATGTTTCTGGGCCAAACCTTGTCTTGGTTAACTGGTGTTGGTCTGATGGGCTGTTCAAGCTATCTGCGCTGGCAGATGTTAGATCTGAAACGCTGTTGTTTTGGTTGGCATGGTGAACATTTAATTCAGATTGCTATTGAAAGGATTGCTTTGACAGGGACTTTGTGTATTCCTGTCTCAAGAGTTAGTACTTCATGGTGGGATTTTTTTGTCCTAAAATTCTCAACATCAGACTAAATTTAGTCATGTAGAAATCAATAAATTACTGCCAACTTTAACATAAGGGCAGAGTTAGGTCAATGTTAAATGTTTTTGAACAATCTTGCTCATGGTATTCAGGCTCTTCTCTTCAGTTGGGAATGACATGACGAGAAACTTTCCACTGCTTTAAACATTAAGGAATCTCTGAAAATATTTAGAAACAATCAACTTAAAATGTTCTATGGTTTGGGTTTTAATTTTTCTTTTTTGTGAAGTACAGTATGTTCTTCTGCAGATTTTCATCCAATCTACATGCTCATGTCCCACAGGCTTGTTTCCATGGCACATTGGTATTTCTATCATAAAGTATGTCTAGTGACACATATAAAAGGCAGATCTTGGTGGAGTATTAATTTTAAGAACAATCTACTAAGGGCAGCTGAAGATGAGCCATTTGTCTGTCAGAGCACAGAGAAAAACAACAGTTCTGTAAGCAGCGCTGATGCTGGAACCCTATTTGGGAGTAAACAATTTTTACATTAAGTTGTGTGCAACTATGTAGAACTCCACTTAAATATTTTCTTTGTCTCAACAGCCCATATGAAAATAAGTAGCTCTTGGAGATTTGCTTTGTGTCAGGCTACTCCATCTCCTACTAAGCTTTTATATCCATTTCTCACTGCTAACAGAACAGGGCAATAAGCTTAGAGAAATGCTGGTTGGTACCTACTGGCATTTTAATTTAAATGAATGTTGCATGGGGTTGGGAGGAGGGTATATGGTCTCTGTTTTGATGTTCTGTGGATAATAACAAGTTGTAACTTGGTAGTTCAGCAAAATAAACCAGTTTAGTACTGCTACACCAAAGTCCAAAGAGCCAATAAAACACCGGGGAGCATTCCTATGGAGGAAGATAAGTGTCCTCACTCTGCAGGAGTCCTTGGGTTTAAATCTACTTCCTGGGACCCATCATGCTCAAGCAGGCTCCAACTGAGCCGGCGGGAGTGTTTTGCCTGACCAGATTCTCCCAGCTGTCCGGTATGGCTGGAGGGGTGTGAAGGGCTTCCTAGTGCCTCTCGTTGTGGTGGAACAGCTGCTGCGGGACAGCCCATGGGACTGCACCCTGCGGGGGAAATGCTCACAACCAACCGTGCTCTTTTAGCCGCCGAGGCTGCAGGGGCATCCACGGCTCTGCCAGACAGAGCTCCAACTGGAATGTCCTTTGCTGCTTCTGAATGACTGCCCCTCCGTGGGGTGAGGCCCCCAGGTGATAATGGCACCCAGTTCTGTCCCTGCCACCTCACTCGTGTCTCTCCAGGGCCCTGGCACAGAGCCACCGCAAACCAGAGGCACTGCTAAACACTGCCTGTCAGATGGAGCAACCTGCAGCCCTGAGCTCACCCCCTCACTGCACGCTACAAGGATAATTTGGCCATGCTGCCTAAGGTGGAGGCTCTCTTAACTTCTGAGTCATACAGGATTCAGGTGAAAACACAGGTTTTCCAGATTTTTTGATATGGTGCTTTTCCTGTCAAACTAGTTTAAGTCACTTTTTATGCAGCAGCAGCCTGTGTGGATGGTGCTTGGCTATAAACTCATTGCCCTTTGCTATTCTACCAAAACAAAAAATAAACATGTTGATTGAGTGATGAAACCCTTGTGTCCATTCCTGGGAAGGATGACTTACTTGCCAACCAACAAGCTCATGTCAGAAAGTGTGTGAACCTGGAACGAGATCTGCAGTGTGCGTGAGGGAAGAGAAAGAACAGAAAATTGAAAAAGAACCATAAGAGATTGATACATTAATTTTTCACAGCTTGCAGAGAAAGCAGAAGAAATGGATTCCTTAAGGTGAAAAGAAAGGGCACTTAAATGTCAATGAAATTATTTGTAAATTCTAGCACTTTTGGCAAGTGTCAGACAGTAATCAGCTCCATTCATATATATAAATTCAGAGATTCATAAAGCCTAAGGCCAGCAGGGACCATTATGATAATTTCTTCAGATGTTCCCTATCAGGTAGGTCATGGAGTACCTTTTTTATATATAAATATAAATATGCATTATTGAGTGCTAGTTTATGGAGCTTGACTTTATTTTATCTGATTAAAAAATCAGACTAGTACAAATCAGGAGTAGGACCATGCAAACTGCTACAAAAACTCATCTTACAGGAAAAATCAGGTATGGGCACACATGGTTTTCAGATAACAGCACATCTGAGTCACCAGCAGCTACAAAAGTGCTTAAAACAAATCTGTGAAATGAAGGAAGCAAAGGGAGGCATTACTGTTCCGCAGGCTAATATATAAAATAGGTAAATATGTATTGTGTGTGTGCGTAAAAACCTCTGCTACAAGACATGTTAATCACCAGGGATACTTGTAACAGTGTGCAGCCTGGAGCAAAGTGTGTCAATGTATTGCAGCAGAGTATCTGCGAGGGGACCGACATCGTCCCCCTTCAGCAAGCACCCTGTGCGAGGGGCAGCACAGCCTTGGTACAGGCTGCAGTAAATGGCCAGCTTCTGAAATTTGAATTGCACCGACACAGTGCAATTTGTTTGCAATGTTATCCCGCCTGACTTTGGCTACGTGCCAAGTTTCCCTAAACTCCTAGGCAATTATTAAACCTTCTGAAGCCACAGCAGCAGTACTCAGTCATGATCACTGCTACCTACTACTTCTTTGTTTTTCATCCGTAAGGCCCATGTATTTTTAGCCTGGGTTCTGCAGTGTCCCCTCTTGTGGAATTCAGAGAGCCAGATCTGGCCATGCCCAGGACAGAGGTGACCGTGATGATGCCCATTTCCATGGCAACCCCGCACAGCCCTGTACATGTCTATGGAGAAGGTCGTTCCCATAGCAAAAGCTGACATGCACCTGTATGGGGAAGTGTAAACAGAAAACAGGGCTGGTTGGGAGGTGGCGGAGCGGGTTAGGCGCAGAAGGGATGTTAGGCAGGGGGCCGTTTTTCCAAATCTCATTGACACAGTGCCTGAGGGATTTTTCAAATTAACATCTCCGGAAGGTACAGGTGGTGAAGACTCTCACACCTAGCTTACTAGATGGTGGGGTTGCTCAGTGACACATCTCATTTGTCACCCGAGTAAACGACTGATCACAGTGGCTGAGAACTGCATTGCATCCATAAGATGTGCGCGGGAGTTTGATGAAGACGATGGGTGCGCAGGAGCCGGCACCTTTCCTTCAGCCCCTCCGGGGTGCCTATTCCGAGGTGACCTCCACGTGTGCGTTAGGGAGAGGAGAGGCCGGTACGGAAACTGCCCGGTGGAGGACGCGTTTGGTGCTGAAACGAGTAAACGTTCATCCCTTGGATTTTAACATTCCCCGAGCCGGTGTTTAATTGGCGTCCCCCGGGAAGGGCAGGTCCTGCAGCCGGAGGGGAACTCGGGGTTCGCGGGGCCGGGACAGGGCTCCAGCCGCGCCGGGCGGGGGCAGCCCCTGCTGAGCCCGGGGACGGCGGCGGGGTCACCCGGGGCGGCCGCCAGCGCCTCACGCCCGCCGGTTTGCCTCGGCGCCGGCCTTCTCCTCCCGGGCCCCGGGGCGGCGGCGCGGGCCCGGCGGGCCCAGCGGGCTCAGGGCCCGGCCTCCCCGCGCCCGGCGGCTCGCACAGCCGTGCGGGGGCAGCCGCGGCAGGGCCTGCTGGCAGCCAGGGACGGAGCGCGCCACGCTGCGCGGTGGAGAGCGGCCGGCCGCGGGGCTGCGGCTCCAGCGGGCGCGGCCCGGCCCCGGACTACAGCTCCCGGCAGCCGCGGCGCCGCCGGAAGCGCGGCCCGGTCGCGGCGCGCAGGCCGCAGCGCGGGGGATTTGGACTCGGTGCCGGCCGGGCGGCGAGGCCGTGGGGCGCGGGCCGGGCCGCCATGGCCCTGGTGCCCGAGCCGCCGTGGCCGGAGCGCCTGTCCCCGCTGAAGGTGCGTGAGGCGCGGCGGGCGGGCTGGCGGCGGGGCGGGCCGGCCCTCCGTGGCTGTCGCCGGCGGCGGGCTAGGGCCTGGGCGGCCCCCGGCACCGAGGGCCTGGTGCCGGCCTCTCGCCGCGCTCCGCGCCGTGCGGGGCCGTGGGGCACGGGGCCGGCTGGAGGCGCGCGGTGCGGTAACCTGGGCTTCCCGTTGCAGGCCGTGGATGACTTGCTGCGGTGCGGCATATGCTTCGACTACTTCAGCATTGCGATGATCATTCCACAGTGCTCGCACAACTGTAAGTACGGCCGGGGAGCGCCGGGCTGCTTCCGCCGAGCGCCCGCCGTGGGCCCCGGCTCCTGCGGCCCGGCCCGGCCTGCTGGCCCGGGTCAGACTCCGTGGGTGCCAGCTGCGTAGGAGTCAACGCAGAACTGTTACTTGCTTTTCATTGTAACTCTGTGCCTCCTGTCTTGGGGTTAACGTATTTTATGGAGGTTCAGCTAATACATCACTATTGATTTGGTGGTTGCAGTTTAAATTTACTTGAGCTGTAATAAAAATTGCACAGAAACAGCAGTTTTGATAAAAAATTGCTTGAGTAGGAGCCGAGGTAAACGTGGTGCATTTGTGACAGGTCACTAAAGAGGTGGTGGGATTGTTCTTCCCTCTATCCTGTGACCTTGTGGAATTTAGAATTGGTGTGTTTCATGTAAATGCATGCTGCTGTGCATTCCGGGGAGTACCGGGGTGGCTGTGGTGGGAGTGTGTCTTGGCCTGACTTGTCGTTCAGTTTATGGATTAAGGCAGACAGGTAGGAGTGAAAAAGCTGTACTCAAAGAAATTTTGAGTGAATGGTTTGGTCTTCATACGTCTTTCCTGGGAAACACAGGACTGGAGAATTACCTTGTGGACCCTGTGGGCTGGCAAAATCCTGTTGTACCTTAGCCGAATGACAGAAAACTATTGAAAAATGTCCTCAGAAAAGAGTTTAGTCCTTTAGCGTTTCAGAGAGAAGTTATCATTTGACTATTTATCATTTACCGGCACATAGAGCAGGGATTACTGGCCTTTTATTTCCTTTATAAACCATGCAGCTCTTCTGCTTGTGGCTTAGCCAGCAAGGACATTTGCCTCTGAGGAGCTCTTTTGGATGAAAGCTGTGAAGCAGCCAGCAACTTTTCCTCATGCGGTTACGGTTGTAGCCTTCTAGACAGCGCAAATACGTGTGGTCTGGATTAATGCATGTAAACACCACCTATTCCTACAATTCTTCATTTAAGTATCTTTTGTAACTTCTTGAGGGTGGAACAAAATGGAAAGCTGTATGGCAGAGAGCATTAAGTGTTACAAACTAAAATTTTCCATGCTGCTCTGTCTGCCTCAGGCTGATATCTTCTGGAACATGGTAGTGAAGCAGTTTAGTGAAAGTCAGATTAGGGGGAAGTATGTTGCCTTTTCTCACCTTAAAATAAATGCTTGGAACTGATTTCTTCAGAAACTATAGCACTTCCTCCTCCTTACGTGAAGGAGGATGTTGTAGTTTGGCAATGAAGTTCAGCTTGGCAAAACTGTCACCATTGAAAACAGTATATTATGGTAGGGAGCACTGGAAATTCTCTGCAGTAGCTCGTATAACAGCCTGCCTGTGACACAGCTGGGTTCAGAGGCCCTTTGAAAAGAATCCACCTACCTTCTGTTTCTTAACAGATCGTGCATTTTATTTCCCCTTGCAAACTGCAGAAGGCCTAAGTTTCCTACAGTAAATCAAGATTTCTTGAAGTATTTTCTATTTGGTTGTCTTTATGTAATCTCTTCAGGCAACAGAGATTGTACAATTGGAGTAAAAAGCTCTCTGCCATTAATGAATAATTATTTGTGAGTAGATGAAAATGAAATAAATTTACTTGCAAAATATTTTTCTGTTTCTTTTTTTCTTAATGATGTGTTACAGGGCTTCTAGATAACTCTCTAATCTGTTTGCAACTATAGCCACTTAAAATTCCTCCTCTACTCATTCTTGGGTGACTGGTAGCATTCAGTAGCTCTCTTAACAGCAGTTGTTTAACTTTCACAGTGCTTTGGATTGTACCATTCATATTTTTTTCACGTAATAAAAGCATCTGAAGATGTATGCCAAAATGAAGCTTATGGCATATTTCACCAAAGAGTCTATTGAAACATCCTGTGATGATCTATGACTTGGTTTTCCTGGGAAACATTTAAGCTGTCTCTCAGCGTTCCAGTGCTGTTTCCTATAATTTTTAGTTTTTTCCCTCAACAAGTTAGTATTGTTTTGGAAAGGGGAAGAAACACCTGGGAAAAAAGGGGATGGTTTGTCTGGGGCTATGCAGGAAGATGAAAGTGATCCAACATTAGTCATGTCAAAAAAAACCCCAACAACCCCCCCCCCAAAAAAAAAAACCAAACAAAAAAAAAGCAGTGGTAGAATGAGCAGTGCAAACACACTGCTTTTAGTGGTGGTAGCAGAGTAATGTGTTAAACTCTGCTTTTGACAGAGGGACTGAGATGAAATGTTGAAAGATGCTTGCATAAAATATGTTGGTGGCTTTTTTTTTGCTACAATAGTGATCTTAATTCTGTGGAAAAATGTATTTCCAGTATTGGTGTATTGTAGAATAGTTTGCATGTATTGTACGAAAATAAAATATACTAATAAGGATGTTGAACAGCATTTGGAATAATGCCTGTTAAAAAATCATGTATTTCCTTTTTCCAGATTGTTCCCTTTGTATACGCAAGTTTTTATCCTACAAAACTCAATGTCCAACATGCTGTGTGGTAAGTGTTTTTCTCGGCTTGCTTTTTGTGTATATTTTGGCAGATCTCAGGAGCTTTTCCCTTGGACTGTGCTAAGTAATTAATTCTGGTCGCATGTTACCACCTTTCCTTTTGGTGAGCAGCTCTTTGTGAGCAGCAATTTGGGCAACATGTGGTGGTCTTGTAACTGGAATTGTCCTGTTTCAGAGCTACTTTTTTTTTTAATGCGTAGGCAGAAGTAGATGGAGCATCAAACCTGGGTTTTGGCTCAGAGCTCTGTATGCAATCTGTTGCAAAACATTTAACATTGCCTCCTAATTTGTTAAAATACACCATCATTTAAAATATGAGTGCTGAAATTTAAGCTCTTAAATTTTCCATCATTGAGTGGCCTCACTTCATCTTTCAAGGCATCTTCAGAAGTGTCCACAGACCATCTAGTCCTAAAACTCTGTGAGTGTACAGTGTACCTTTTTGGGGATCAGAGGACTATGTTACGCACCAGGACAAGGAGGAGTTTGCCATGAGAGTTAGGTTAAATGTGAAAAGCACTAGAGGCAGGTTCAGTCTGCTCTGCAGGTGAGTGATTATTATGATCTGACTTGAAGGCCTTTTTTGATTAAAGAACACACAATGCAATTTATACTAGGCCTTAATATAAGTTTTCATTTTAAGTAAGCCAGCTGGGCTTTATTGAACTCCTAAAAATGGTAGGCTGCCTAGAAACAATGAATGACACTTCAGGAATATTGGCGAAATAGAAGTAATTTTCTTCTGTGTTTCTAAAGCACAGTTTCTAATGACCCAGACTAGACTTTTCAAGACTGGGAAACAGATCTATTTGTCGCTTTGCCAGTTTTTAAACTTTCAGACAAGTGCAGACTACTTGATGAAGTATATTTTACTACTCCCTTCTTAAAAATCACAGGTATTGATATGAGCAAGACAAATAAAAGCTTTGTAAAAGAAGAGCAGAGAGAGACAGCCAGGGTGATAAAAATCAGAAATTGCTTAAAAAGAATGAATTGAATACACAAAGCCATCTCATAATTCATATTCTGATTCTGTAATTAGCAGATTAACACTTCCCTTCATCAGTTTTCATGTCTTGTTGATTAAGGTTCTTATCATGTTCATGGGATCTTTGGTTTGGCTTTCAAAATAATTAGAACTGGGCTACAATAAAGCATTGTTGGAAGCTGAGTAGACTTGATTTTGCTGCTTTAGCTTTATGGTTCATTTTTATCTATTACCTATAATTTCCCAGACTTACAGTTCTCAGGCAGTTATTTTAGCCTGAGCTATTTTTCAGGAAAAAATGTTTACAATTTGTGCATTTTCATTCACATAACATTTTAGCAGGGTAGTTGAGGCATTTATCCAAGAAACAAATGATTGATCACTTGAACGTTTTCTGGGTACTTCTTGTTTTCACTGCATTTGAATGTTGTTTCTTTTTTCTCCCTTTTCTTTCTTTCTTTTTTTAATAGGCAGTCTCAGAATCGGACCTGAAAAATAACCGGACATTAGATGAACTAGTAAAGAGCTTTAATTCTGCAAGGTATACTGTAATTTTATGAATAATCTCTCTGGTTTGGCAGCTGGAAAGGCAGGTGTGACTCACTTTGTGTGACCAGGCTAGGAGTCCTTGTAGAGGAGCAGAGCAAGGAGCAGTGTGAGGACTGAGTGAAAATATTGCAGTGTCACAGAAATGTTGTCAAAGACTAATGTTTAAGCCTTTGGAAAAATCCTTCAGTTTTCTGGCTGAAGGTTACTGTCCACTCAGATAATGTGTGTAGGTTGTGTAAGCTTATTTTGTTTTTGCTTCTGGTTAGCTGCCCTGTAAGTTTACAGTCTCTTCCATTATGTGAAGTCAAGCAGATGTGTCAGGATTCTACAGGGAAAATAATGGTAATAAAGATTTTCTTCTAAGATCCTTCCTATGTGTGCAGCGGAAATTCTGAATAGAAAGATTTTATCTAGTGGGAATGGTCAGCTTGCAAGAGAATTATCCTGGTGAAGTCATTGGATGGGAAAAACATAGGTATTGAGGGACGACAAGTGTGAGTTTTCCTGGATAAGAGTAGTAAGGGAGTATTGTGCTTTTACCTGGATTTCTTACCTACTTTTCTGTTTTTTAATTCATTTTTGATCTCCTCATGCCTTTGAAAGACAGGAGCAAGAGAATAAGCATGACTTGGTAAACACTTACCACAGTAGATACATGAGATTTCTTGTGTTATCCCTGTTTTCTTGTGATAAGCAGCAGCTCAGGGATTTGCTAGGTATTTTGTAGGTATCCCTGTGTCTGTGGGAGAGAAACAGACTATCATCTTTTTCTCCAAAATGAACTTGGGAGCTTGAAGTCGATGATGTTCTTGGCTTCGTGAGTGATAGGCAGCATAGTTTGGTTTATGGCTTTGTTTCTTGAGAGGGTTTCTCTGTGGTGAAGTCTTCTTCTGTGTAGTCTTCTGTGTGACCACTATTAGGTTGAATTGGTTTTATTTGAAGAATTGGAATTCTACAGTTCCGTTATTTTAGCTTGAACTCTCTTTGGTGTTTCTTAGTGATAACTGGATTATTATTATTCTTATTTTTTTGGTAATGCCTAATTTTGTAGGGAACAAGTAGTGCTGACTTGGATCCATTATGATATTGAATCTTAAACGTTAATTTTTTTGACTGCTTTAATGGATCAGTATAAATCTTACCAGTCAGAGTAGTTTAATAATCTTGCCTTCTGTGATTCAAAGTTCAATCAATCTCTCAACGTAAAGATAGATCAATAAGACAAAACCTGTAGTTTCCTGTTCTGTACCGGGTGGAGGGTGAGGTGGGAGAGAGCCAGTGCAGGGTGTTTTCTGGATCTCAGTAAGAAAGACCCAACAACAAATGGCTTACTAGCACAACTAGTTTAGTAAGACAGACTCTTACAAGGAATATAGATAGTGAGTAAATCTCATGTCACTTCAGATGCTGGGCACCCCACGTTTGTGCCTCTCAGCCTGGGATTGCATTTACTCTACGGATGGTCCTGAGTTTGAGGGGAATGCTGCTTGCCTGGAAAGTGTTACGGAATATGAGTACCATTAAATCATGATGTTGGTACAGGACTAAACTTTTGTCTCCCCTCCTCCTTCCCCATCTGCTTTGTTTCCTTTTGGCCCCCTCCAAAACAAATCTAAGGTCCGGGGGTTGATTTTTTGAAATGTGCTAAGTTCTTCAAGTCTATCCTGACCTGACTTTGAGCCTCAGGTGGTTTAGCATTTATGAAAATTAGGCCTTAAATCTTTTCAGTATTTCACAAAATGCAAACACATTTCTTAAGTCAGGCCTGTAGGGAAAGAAAATGTTAATGTTGGTAGTACTTAGCAAAGTAAAAGCTGTGCACCAAGGTCAGTGTGTGCATGGAATGGAAATTGTTCTAAATAGACCTGAGTGCTGATCCCATTTATACTTCTGCTCAACATTTAGCTTATGCTCAAGCGTTTGCAAAATTAGAGCCTTGATGATCATTTGTGCTCAGTGAGTGTTGTCTTGGGAGTCCTGCTTCCTCTCTGTAGAAGTGGTGAACTCTAACGTTTCCTAGGGAAGGTGAAGATGCTGTGTTTTCACTATGGCCCATTAATGTTATATTCTGTGTGAAGGGTAGAGGAGCAGTTTTGAGCAAGCTTCAGTCGGTCTGAATTCACCTTGCCCTGCCCTTGTGTTCAGGTACACACAGATCCTGAGCAGCGAAGGAGTTAAGCATTACTCTCATCAATTACACCCATAGGCTATACTGCCAGGGTGAGAGCAACCTTTGCCCAGCTTTCTCTTTGCTGCTTGTGCTGTGCTTTGCAGGCAGAATTCATCACTCTGACCAGGTCAGGAGAGCAAGATGGCAAGTGCTCTTTGTGCCATCTTTCCTTGATGAACAATATAGTTATCAGTTGCAATGAGGCTCGTGTCTTCAAAAATAGTAAGGGTAAAGTTTTGGGGTTGTTTTGAAATTAATTTCATTGTCCTCTAAAGAGATGGTTTTGATAAAAATTGTCTGTTTATCGATCACCTAGTTAGAAAATTTAGCCACAGAAATTAGAGTTATGCTTGCATAAGTAGAAAAGTAGTCCTTGCTGAAAATGGTTTGTGGTTTTTTTCATACCTAGAGAAGGAAAATATGTTTTTATGTTCAAGTTTATATCTTAGTTTTCTAATTGGGTTTATCTGACAGCTAGTGAGTCAGAGGAATAAACATATCTACTCTGAGCATTTGAGGGGGCAGGTACTGTCATTTCTGATACTCCGATTAAACTTCCAGGAGCAGTGCAGAAGGAATTTCAAGGACAGAAATTATCCTTCAGTACCGTTAAGACTATCCTGTGTGAGCTGTTCCTAAGAATATTCACAACTCCATCTTTTCCCAAGAGTTTATTTGAAAGCACTAGATTCCCACCTTTTTTCTCTGCTTCATAGCTGCTTCAGCAAGGGAGAAGTAAACAGAGCATAAAAAAGGAACCAGGATCTCCATGGAGGAGGACACTGAAATTTTTTTTGTGGGTCTTGCAGATCTGAAGAAAAAAATTTTTTCAAGATGTTTATACTGTTACTAAAACATGCCTGGCAGAGAGCATGCTGTACACAGTGTATTAAGATGACTGTCCATTTTAAACTAAAAGAAGCATAACCTCCGTGTCCTAACCCAAGCCAGCAATTAAAGAAGATGAGTCTTCGAGGAGGATTTGCGTAGTGGTTATAACAGTACATGTTAGGACTTGCTAACATCTTGTTGATTCATCTTTCAGCCTTGCTGCTTGTGCTCTTAAACTGAGATTTGTCAGGAGTGATGCATTTCTTGTTTTTGTGCCAGGGTGGTAAAATTGTATGTGCTAAAACCTTTCAGAACTGATAGTAGCCTGTGTTAAATTGTTAGGAGTATAATAGATAACATTGAAAACTGCATGCAAAATGCAGAACTTGAAAATTGTGCTGTCCTGTGGTTTACTGAGAGAATCACTTTCTAGGTGAGCTGGACAGCCTGGTGATGGTAGAGGGTGGACTTCTCCATCAACTGCGTGCTTTCTCTCGACTCTGTGATCCGTCTCTGAATGAAGGATGAATCCCAGTCCGGTCATGCTTGTCTGAATCACTCCAGCAGCAGCTGTTGGAATTTCTGTGACTAATGAGAAATTAGAATAATTCACTCTGGTGGTGAGGGAGGGGAGTGGCAGTTGATAGAGGTACTGTTGGAGAGCCCAGGGCTGTTGGAATCCCTGAGGTGCCAGGGCCAGGGCTGGTACGTCAGGGCCACTAGATGCCATCACACAGCCAGTGAAGCTGCTTGGTGGGCCCAAAATACCAATTCTGGGAAAAGCCAGTCTAGGACTTTTCTCTCCTCTTTTGAGTTTAGTACTAGCATTTTCTGTATTTTCCCACCAGGAAAAAATAATAATAATAAAAAAGGCATACAGAGATTTCATGTGTGTTTTGGCAAACGAGTTTTCATATTCTTATCCAAGTGTTCTTTCCATTGATTCTGTGCTAAGATCAGATCCCTTCGGAAAGTCTGCTTTATGTCTTTATCCTTCAATAAGAGGAAAAACTCTGTATGATTATTTGTAGACTAATGGTGTAATTAAAGCAACCTATATTTTTAGGATATATTTTGGGTTTTGTATTGTTTTTTCCAGTTTCTTTCTCTCTTTGTTTATATTTTATTGAGACAATTACTACTATGGATTTCAGTTCAGAAGACTTCTCTATTCTGGGTGCCTTCACACAAATATTAACAACTTGCATTTGAAGTGAGATGGTCTTCTGTTTGGGTAGTCCGTCCTGTCGGCTCTGGGGCAAGTCTCCTGAGTTCAGAACTCTTACCCTTTCATACAGGACATGTTACAGAAATGTCAAGCTTTGCGCTTTGAGCCTTTTGCTATCTGCTGCCTGCATCTGCCGGCCACGGAGCTGCCTTCCTCCCTCCAGCCTTAATCGGAATTGCGCAGCTGCCCCGTGCTCGGGTTTGCAGTCTGTTGGAGTCCAGGCCCACCTCCAGTCATGTCTTGGCCTGGTAGCCTTCTGAGGGACAGAGCAGACTGCTAAGGTCTCTGTTTCAGAGAATTTGAGGTACTATAAGATGTATTATTGTGATACTTCCTGAGAAGGAGATGTTGAGAAAAAGATACCTGAGTCAGTCTTAAGTCTGGTGAAAAGATAAACTGGTGTGAAGTTGAATTTTAGGAGTGTTGTCAGCTAGTGTGAACACACTGGGAAATATGTTTTGGCTAGTGAATGCATGTTGTGGAAAAATAAACAGAAATAATTGGTGGTTACAGATAGTAGGATGTGTTACTTTGAGAAGAGGAGGAGCTCTCAAAAGCAATAGAAAATACACTGAAAAGATGAGGGGGATCAATTGTGTTCTCTAGATGAAGACAATGAATATAGGCAACTGGCTAATTGTTTAGATATTTTTGCCTTTTTTGGCTGTGTCATTCTTTATTTTATGGGCAAACTAAACTGATGTGATGCCAATTGATTGCATTTATGGATCTGTTTTATGTTATCTGAGCCATGCAGAATTTGGCTTGCTGTAGCATAGGATGCTGGGCTTTTGTGTGAAAATGGTTGCTTAACAGCCAAAAGAATAATATAAGACTATGTGTTGACTTTGATTAGCTACTTTAATGGTAGGCTGCCTGTGTGAAAACCTGGGGGAGTCTGACTAAATAGATCTTTTTTACATAACCAAAAGATTAATTCTTTGTTTAGAAAAGGGGAAAAAAGTTTTGTGTTTTGTTGTTTGTTTTTTTTTAAAAGAGTACATCATTGGTAAAACACCCAGCTGAATCCTTTTGAGGCTTAAACTTCGCCTAAGTGTATTAGGAATAAAAGGCAACTAATTTATTTGCTTTTGAACCTGACTGTAGAGTATAACCATCTGTGATATGAGAAATTTTCTGAGGTTATAGTTTGTTACCTTTATGTTGAAGAATGCTGTGCATTTATCTGCAGTAAAATGAGATACTTTGCCTGCCAATTATTGCCGGTCGTGGCCATGCTGAGCAGCGATATGCTGATAACTTTCTGATGCTTCTGGATGGAGTGTACCCTTTGTAAATGACAAGTGTGGGGCAGGAGTGGGACAGGGCTGTGTGAAGACCTCTGTGTTCCCATTAGCTAGCTCCTGAGTTGCCCATGAAGCTGATCCTATGCCAACAGTAGCTAGACAGCTCCGTGTCTGTGTCAGCCGAGGAATTAACCTCAAAAACTTCCAGTCCATATCTAGGCATGAGGAGACAGAAAAACATAGTTTTGCTGCCACACTTTATTGCACGTGTTTGTACTGCAGAAAGTCAGAGAACCTCGGAATGGATGTGAATTGCCACTGACAGATGTGGTCATTACATCCAGTAATCCAGGAAACTTAGACTCCAAATCAGGCTTCTGAATCTGGCTTGAATATCACTACTGCAGTGTGTTTGGCGTGCTGACCTTGTTGCTGTGGTTGTTCTCCAGGAAGTTAACTTAAACTTGTATAATTGTGGTGTTACCTGGTGACTTATATGAACTTGTTTTTAAAGGGTATATGTACAGACAGTTCTTAATTAGTTGTTCTTCTTAGACCTGAAAAAACTTTACCTTAAAAGACTGAACAATTTTTTAAGTAGTCACCCAATATTGAAATGTCTTTAACTGTAAAATCTGAGAGCGTAGTGCATTTTAAACTTCTAATAGGCCTTGTGTCTTCATGGAAGTATTGTAAGGAATAATTTCATGGCCGTGCATATTCTGCAGGTATATCACCCACAGACCCCTACCCCCTCTTTTTTTTTTTTTTTTTTTTTTTTTTTTTTACACAAAAGGAATAGTAATCCAAATTATTTCAACTGTTATTTAATCTTCCTGAGTTAAAAATTTTGCAAGGTGAGGACCCACAGCTGGCCTACTTTCACAGACTGTCACTTCAGGTGCAGTGAATTGTCACAATCAAAGCTGTAGAGCCATGACATTTAAATAAAGAGCATGTACTTGCTGAGCAATGGTAGTAATAAAGGTTCTAGTGCTTGAAAAAGTTAATGTGTTACAGATGGGAAGGAAGAGGACTGGTGTTACAGACTTGTTTGTGGTCTTTTGGGGCCATGTGCTCACCTCTGAGGGATCCCAGGTGTCTTGTGCAGTTGTAATTAGCAGTGCACAGGGCTTGTCTCTTGGACGAAGTCAACATCATCCTGAGTGCAGAGCTCTGGGCCTGCAGTTCCGCAGCAGCTGCAGCGAATAGTGCAGCTATTCGTGGGTCAGAAGGGAAGGCACGTGGACCTGTGAGGTACAGCTTGCCTTTCTCTGTAGAGGCTCTAAGGTAACTCGGCATCCTCAAAAGCTGTTTCTGTTGCTGTCCCTCCCTTTTGTGTTATCCTGCTATAAAGAGAGGTGAAGGGAAGGTCCTCCCTATTCCACTTAGCAGGCAGGGCCAGAGTATCTCTTAGTTGTTAACCCGTCTCCTCCATTTGTTGTTAGAGAGATGCTGCCTTTCCTTTAAGATTTTCAATTTTTTTTGTAAGCTGTTGGCAGTTTGTCAGAGCTTGTAGATGGTAAAGGTTTTTTTGCAATTGCCTTTTTTTGGTTTTTTTTTTTTGTTTTGTTTTTTTTTTTGGGTAGGACTTCTGAGGATGCAGCAGGCTTGGGCTTGGCCAGTGGTGGTTGTGAGAATGGCAGCAAGGTGGGGAGAAAGCTAATGAGCCCCTGGGCAGCTGTGCAGGCTTTGCACTCTGGGAGAGCTCCAGGGGTGAATGGTGTGCAGGTTGCCAGGGGATGTTGGAGCAGTGAATTAAAGGTGAATAGATTGATGACTGCATGCTGGCTGTTTTTGGCTGGATGATCCAAACTTCATTGTGACCCTTGGGATGTGGAAGACTCAAAGCAGTAGTGGGTAACAGTGAGACATGTGTTTGTCCATTGCTGATGTTAGCTGGGAAAGCCTTCTCTCTGCCTGTGATGAGGCAGAGAGATTGAATCGTGAGATTGAATCATGAGGTATGTGGGCAGGCTAGACAGCTGCATTGCTATGCTGTCTGCCTGCTAAGGATGCAGTCTCTGGCTTTATTTATCTTAGATTGAGCTGTGTAAAATAAACAGGATTCTGCAAAAAACCCTGGGGCAGGTGTAGGAATAAAACATGTCTTTAAGATCTTATGTGATTGCCTGAGTAGGACAACTGTGACTTTTTAATTCTTTGTTTTACCTCAAAGCTAAAAGTACTACTGAGACAGACAGGAGAGTGAGCCTTCTGCTGCTACCATGTTCCTACCGATAAAATAAAAGTTTATTTCTTTGAAAAGAGACTTCTGTGTTTAACTTGCATCTTGACATTTAACAGCCCTGAGGAGGACAGGTTGTACAAGTGGGAGGTAAAGCATGCGTAGGTGGGTGGTAAGAGGCTGAAATGGGCTGTTCTTGAGGGCAGTTATGTTTGTCCTCTTACTTTATATGAGGAAAGGATGGAGGGTTTGTGCTTTTTGGCTCATCATTGATGAAATTGTGACCAAAACAGTTTGGTTTACCTGACATTAAATCTCAAGACCTGACAAGCACGCAGTTGTCTCTTGGTGGGGTTCTGTTCAGCTGGGTGGGCAGTAAGCAGAGACTGGCAGTAAGGGGGGACAGAAGGAATATAGCAATGCTTCTGCTAAGCTCTTTGGTTTCAGGAGCCTCTGTCACAGCTGTGTGACACAGTGCTTGAAGTACTCTGACTTGAAAATGGTCATCTACCAACTTCAAGTCAGGGGGGAAAACTTTTTGTTCTTTACTGTGTTCTGTGTGATGTTTTGAGAGGCATTTTATTACACTTGCAAGATGTAGTTTATTGTCTTCAAACATTTGGAAGAGAATTCTTAGATTCTATAGAGCACGGTGAGGCTCATCTGGTGTGTTCCTGCTCCTGGTTTGTGTGGGCTAGCTGATTCCCGAGTGCTGCATGCAAGCAAGAGGGAGAGGAAGGAAGGAATGGAGGAAAAGCTCTGTTTGTTTGTGTTCTGGTTTCTTCTCAAAGAAAAAACTAATGCTTTCCAATGAAGCTAACTGCATGTTGTCTTCTGGATGCTTCTAGACAACAGCTGTTCCAGTTGGTCTTGGATACTCCACCGATTTCATCCCCATTGGCCCATAGCAGGCATTCAGCTGGCAAAAAACATGTCAGCAGTCCTGTTTCTTGGCCAGGTTTGAAAGAGGAGATGCCAGTGATTGACAGTTTCTTGAGAAAGGAAAAAGTCTGCACCTCAACAAAGGCAGACGGCCTGGCAGGAACAGATCGGAAGATTTTCAAAACTGAAGAGCATGATAACCTTTACAGCAGTTCTGCAGATGTTGATGGTAAAGACAATGAAGTGGGATCACGAGAGAGTCCTGAGAGCACCAAAAGTCATGAAGAGCCTTCTACATCTGAGGTAAAAGTAGCCAAGAAAGGTGAGATGCGCTTAATTTTTGGTTTTGTCTTGTTCTCTTCCCCAAGCTGGCGGCTGTGGCTGGTTGTATGCGTTGGAGTGCCTTCAGTACATGGCATTTTCCTCACTTCTCTGCATTGTTCTCATCTGCATTGGCATGTTCAGATGCTTCCCATTTAACTGGACTGTGCTTCATTCAGATTACTGCTTATGTGGGACAGCTACAAGCATATTCTTGAAGAGGAAGCCTGGGCTGATGCCAAGTAATTAAATGGAGTTCAATGCTTACAGATTCCTTTGCTTTGAGTAACAGCTCTAACAGACTTCCTCAGTAAAAAATTAAGTCATTTAATCCTTCCCCTTAATGACTAGACAGGCAACATCGACATTCATTCTGCTTTTGTATTCTTAAGTAACCAGAAGCAAGGTATTTTATAATGTGTTTGTTATTTGAGGGGTGCACCCAAAGTCAAAACGATCATGGCTTTAGTTTGTTGATGTTCCTATTCATACGCTCTCCAGAAGAAAGTAATCTGCTTTATTCTTCTGTAACTCTACAGTGTTAAGATTAATTTATTTTGAAGCATTAAAATACCCATTTATACTAATCAACTACAATAAAACGACAGAATCCTCTTAGTTTTGACATGATGGCAGCCATCCCATTGACCCAATTAAAAGCCTAAATTAAAGACAGTGTAGGAGTATAACACTCATTCTTACTAGTTTGTATTTATCCATTCTTTTGTCGAACAATTTATTCAACTGGAACTCTGAAGTTCATATTTATTTATTAGCCAGGAAAATACTGCTTAAAGATGTAATACAGCCAGAAAAGTAGCCATATGAAAATGACGTCCACTTAGCCAGAAGTTAAATTTTCTAGTTTTATGCATCAGACTTGCTTGTGTTCGTAATGTAAAACTCATATGAAATTTTGCTGCTCATTTATTTTCAAGCACTTAAAATTTTCTCTTACTTACCATTTCATGACCTTATTAAATGCTCATGACCTGAGCATGCATTACATTGAAATTATTTCCAACAATGCAAAGTAGTTGGTCAAACAATATAAGTGAAAGATTTGAAATGAGGCAATGCTGAAGTGGTTTTAGTAAGTATTATTTGTTCCTGTGTTAAGAATTCAGATGTAACTTCCAATACAGTAATAGACTGCTCAGAACTATTATGTTATGTTACTGTCCCAGCTTGTTTTTTAAAAAACTTTTAACTAGAACATGATGTCACAGCAGTTAGGAATTGCAAAGGAGTGTTACTGGGTAACACTCTGAATTCCCACAACTTTTCACAGTGTTTTTCATGGGTCGTTTTTGTTTTATCTTTTAAATCAAAATCTGCTTCCTTCATACTGAGGATGTCAGCTAAAGAATTCCTTCCTCATACTGTTCATTTGAAGTTAGTCCTTTGTTTTTGATATATTGTGACTGCAACAGGTGATTATTTTAAGTCTGTGGTTTTTTACTGTCTTTAAAGGTAATGTTTATAGTTGCTTCTTTAAAATATGATGCAAGAAGAATTCTGAGTTGGGTGGGACCATACTGTAGGGCATTTGTGAGCCTCTGAGCCCAACACATGGAATCAAGTTATCTGTACTAAGCAATGAGTATGAGGCATGGTTGGATCATAGGATTCCTGTGAGGCTGAGTAAACTCATGTATTGACAGTCCTGATGAGAGCCATAGATTGGGAACATTATGTTAATATGAATAAAGTTTGTGCTCTACTGTGTTATCAAAAGAAGCAGTTTCCTTTATTTAGGAGTAAAATACTGCAAAAGTGAAAAAGATTAGCATGGAAATATGTCTATGTTTATATTAGCTCCAAGGTTTCTGTGTAGTGTGTATGTTATTCTAGATTTTTATTAGAGTTGTTATTCCTTCTGACTGTTTGGAAGATGAGAGCCATTCTAATACTACATAGAAAGAGAAATAAGTGTTTTGGAATGAAAATTAGAGCTAAAAATGAAGGTTCTGGATAGACATGCCAGATCTTAAAAAAATTAAATCTGGAATTCTGGATTTTAGTTTTCTTCAGTCAATGACTAGTTTTTTAAATTAAAACATTTGCTTTTTGCTGTAATACACATGCTAGTAAATTCCTTCTCCCTTGCTTTCAGTGGATTGTCCTGTTTGTGAGGTTGCTATTCCAGAGCAATATATAAACCAACATCTGGATAGCTGCTTGATAAGAGAAGAGAAGAAGGACAGCCTCAGAAGGTAAGAAACAACTTTAAGAACTTTTACATGCATGTAGCTGTTCTTCTGCACTGCTGAATAAGGAATATTATTTGGTGGGTTGTAATACAGAGGACTGTGTTTGGTTCTTGGTTGCATGCTGTATAGATAGTTCTGAAATTTCTGTATAAATATGTTAGTGGTGATTTTCCTCTCTCAGGAAACCATGTGGATCACCAGCAGAATTACTTTTTGGCTTTTAGTGGCAAGAAACATGGGACAAAGTTTCCAAAAATTGAACACAGGGAGTAAAACATAGTCTGTATGTTATTCTCATCATGTTTCTGCTCACTAGCATTAAAATTCTATTCAGATAACACTTATTCCCATTTTCCACTCGGTAAATGAATTGCTTCCCTCAGTTCAGATGGGCTAAAAGACAGTTATTTCACTAGCTGTCAAGGTAAAAAATAAAAATGGCACCTTACTCCACTCACTGGTTCTTTTCAAGTTGCCCCAGTCAAGTTTGTTTCTTTAAGATGTGAATTTCCATAAGGTTAATGGATGCCTTGGATTTTATACCTCCACCCTAGAATTTGTCATGGTCACCACATTCACATCAGAAGTGTAGATTTCAGTTTGTTTTACTTACTAGCATAAATTTAGGCCATCATTATTTCTAACTGCTCAGACTAAAGAACTGTGAGGGACTTTGACTGCATGTGGTTTTACTGCACGCTTGTATTTCCAGTTCCTCTGAACCTTGAATTAGAAAGTAATTTTATGTTAAACCTCTTATTTTGTCCAGTCATGCTTAGAATGCAATCTATAAGCTAAAGGACTTTGAAGATGAGTAAATGGTAAATGAATATTGAAATCTGATGTTGTATTTTCACTTGGGATGTTTTTAGTGTTTTTTCTGTTCTTAATGAATGGAAATAAAAGCCAGATCTTTCTTTGGTGTCAAGCCCATGTCCCTAACAGAATTTTAAATTTTGCTTATTTTATCTGACTGCTTGGATCTTAAGAAAATATCATGCAAGACACTTCTCCCTAGGGACTGGCTGTTGTGTGTCAAATGCTGGCTTTTTGGCAATGTATTTATTTTATGGCAGTGTTGTTCGGGTTTCAGTAACAGCAGAACTCTAGTTCTTCTGTGAGGAATTTTAGCTCTGTTTATTCTCAAATCAGGAGCACATGGCATGCTATGTTAACAGTTGAGCAGTATTTCAGCGGAACTGATAATTTAGTCCCCAAAACCTGCACAGAAGTAATTACAACAGGTAAGTCTACGTTTACAAAGATCACTGCATTTCTCGAGGATGGGGAAAAATCCCACCAACATTAAGATTCAAAACTGTTGTGAGCTGTTTTCTCATAGCTGTCTGCTCACAAAGCTGTCATCACTCTTCTAAGACGTGATGCTGGTGCGTTATAATACATACAAAGCTTTTTCAGGACTTTCAAAAGATTTAATTATTCAATGATTTCTTTTTATATTTCCCCAAAGAATCTGAAAACAGTAATTTCCTGAAGAGTGTATTGTCATCTTTTTTTTTTTTTTTTTTTTTTCTGCCAGCTATGCTACAGGGGCTGTATGAAAGTAAATGAATTAATGATGATTTTTGCATGAGTATTTTTTTTTAAAAGCTTTGAAATTTATTTTCAATGTGATGAGTTGAAATTGCTGAATACAGTTTTCAAATAAGTTTCTTGCTTTCACAATGGAAAGCCGTTAATTTCTCCATAATTCAGAGCAGCGCAGCTGAACTTCATTTTGCTGCAGGAAGAAAGTATCTAAATAAATGCTGTTCTTCTGTAACTAATAAATAATTTAAGTTGAAGAAGGTGAGTGAGGCAGTAGATGGATTTCGGTACTTTTTTTGGCTAGTTTGAGTGTTACTTCACCAGGAGGTATAGGGAAGACTGAGCTAATTTGTGCAGAAAGAAACTGTTCTGCTCATCTTAGATGACAGAAGTTGTAGTAGGACTTGAATTTTCTATGACAGTTTCCTGTGTGTAAGATGTTTTCCCTAGCTATGCCAGGAACGTTGAGTTCTTCTGACATAAGGCAGTGTGAAGGAGTAAATTTTGGTTTCAGATATTATTCATCTGAGAGTGCTATTAATTCTCTTTAATGTCACTTCTCTGTATTACCAAACAACCCTTCTGTTAGATGGGAACTACAGATCGCTTGCAGGTACATGACTATCTTTCTTGAAGTTACATTCCCAGAAAGCTGAAAAATCTCCCAATTCAAGTTTTGGCTTGCAGTTTTAATGCTTTTAAAACTTTGCCAACTGATTCAGGTAAGACATGGACAGTACGTGGGTAGAAAACCTGTGTTTTGGCAATCTGAATTCAGTATGCTTCCTTTTGAATTCAGAGCGAATGTGAGGCTTGATCCTAATGAAGACAAACAATACTGTGTTTGCTGATGTGATTCTAAAGTCTTCGCTGTAGATATCAACAACTGAGCCACAGTACTTGTTACAGGAGTAGTGTTCGCATTGTTTCCTGAAGAAAATCAGACCAGACCTATTGCTTTCTGTATGTTTGAAATTTTCTTTGTGGTAGTTGGAAAAGTGTTCTGGCTTCCTAGAGCCACTGCTGTTGCATCTGCGATACACTGCATAATTCGTTGTATGTCTGCCATAGCTGAAACGATTCTTTTGGGTATTTCTTACCCAGAGTGGGTGAAATACTCTGTAAAAATGTAAATCAGTATTTGGATTTTCATAGGAGAATTAACTAAGAAATGTTTGTTTCCTTTTGCAGTTCTGCTCACAAAAGGAAGCCTATGTCAAAAGTTGTTTACAACTTGCTCTCTGATCGTGAACTGAAGAAGAAACTAAAGGAACATGGTCTGTCAACCAATGGGACCCGACAACAGCTCATTAAAAGACACCAGGAATTTGTGCACATGTATAATGCTCAATGTGATTCTCTAAATCCCAAATCTGGTAAGTTAGAAATTCTAGGAAAATTGTTACCGTTGCAAGCTGTTGGTATGCATTTCCTCTCTTAGTTCTCAGGGTAGGAATAAGTCTGAGTAATACTTGGCAAAACTGGAGCTGGAAGAATTTATCTCATATAAATCAAGATTAATGCAAAAAAAGGAAATTTAATGAAAACCAAAAATACGTTGCAATACTCTAGAAGTATCCAGCAAGGATGTAAATTTGTGTTGAAATTATTTTGTACTTCCTGGTTTACTAACTCTGTTCTGAAAACTGTTCTGTGTTTTCATTGATTTTGTATTTTAATTAGTGCTTCCAAATTAGACTCCAGGGTTTTTAGTCAAAAAAAGAAAGTGTACCCAAGGTTCTTAGTAAGTGAATGGATTACTAATTTATCTCTTGTTCTAATTTGTTCTCTTCCTCCTATACACTGAGACTTTTGTATTTTTTTAATTTGATATCATTTCAAAATCAGATATTTATTTTTTTTTAAGATGATAGGTATAGATAGATGGAGTTTATATCAATTTAGTTGTTTGGCAGCAACTTTCTATAATTAAACTCAGACTACGTACACATTAAACATCTGTATGGGATAAGGAGAATGTGTTTTAGTCTCGTGATGTGGGTGCAATATAAACTTCCTTTAAACAGCAGTTTGTTATTTCCATATGCTCAGGCTTAATGCTTGAAAAATGCCAGGGCTGGAACAGGGAGGATGAGATCTGAGCAGGGTATTTGTGCTGCCTGGTTTTGTAGGCAGTGTGGCCATTTTGAAAATTTTGACTACCTTGTATGAAGTAGAGGGAGAATTGTCCCAGCTCATCTTGTTATACTCTATTTTATACAAGATGTGAACATAAATCTTTTTGAAAGATGTGTCATTTGTCATCTCTCAGTTCAGTCCTGCAAGTGATAAAAGTAACAGTACAAACACACTGCCATGTGTGGGTGAGAGAGAGACATCAGATTTATAGCTACATTACTTTTTATTTGATTAGAAGCTTATGGCAAACTCTTTTTAAAGGAATTCCTTACAGGATCATGTTCAGATATTACTCTTCTGGGAGCTGCACAGCTGTTGAGTGTCCTGGAAATTCTCATATAGCTGGTATTGCCTGTTCTGCACTGGTTTCAGGAGGTAGGCTGCTGTTGGCTGCCTCTGTAGCGTAGGTCAGTCCTGCTGCTGGCAAGAGCTGGTCTCAGTTACTTCAGAGGTAGAGAGATGAGAAATACTGTTCCCCACCCTCAGTTTGATCTCTGATTCTCATATTTACAGAGACTTAAGTCCTGAAGCACAAGTTCACCATTTCTTCCAGAAGCCATAAACCATTCTGAATGTTTAGGTGTGTATTGAAGGGCTCGGAAACTATTTTGACCAGATAAATTTGTGGTCTTGCTGTCAGTGGAACTGTCAGGAACTGCATGAGCAAGCACTGCAAAGCAGACAGGGCAGGGAGCTGCTCGTGCACAGCTGGGTTCAGCACCTCCATGGGTCAGATTGCATACCACTGCAGGTGCACAGCTAAACTTTACATTTGCTATTTGTTGCTTACCTGTAACAGGAATGATTTGTGGCCAGCAGTGAGAAGTAGCCTTTGAGAAGGCTGCCAAATTTAAACACAGTAAAACCTACTTAATTCATCGGTTACCATATAACAAATTTGAAATAAATACTCCACTATACTATCCAGTAAATATTAAAAACTCTTAAGTTAACTCCATACACATTTGGTTTTATATATGATCAGATAGTTGGAAGTGCCAAATATCCACAACTTTTACTGTGGAATTTCAAAAATAAATCATGATTTTGGTGTTCAACTCCTTTATTAAACAGGCACAGCTGCCAGTTGTGGTGCTTTTTGAAATACAGTCAGTCACTGAGGATTATAAATGCAAGTTTAGCAGCCAAACTTTAGGCTCCTGCTTTTTGAAATCTTGATTTCACTTGCCAGCTCTTGACTTGGATTATGTGAGCAAGTAGATGAGAAAAGTGAGTTTGTAACCAACGCTATTTGTTTTTCCATTTTGCTCCTTATACCATTTTAAGAACTTGACGAGGAAGGTTGAGTGCCTAAGTGATTTAGGTGCCACGTGTCGCTGCTTAGTTTGTGCTTAAGACTTCCAAAAATGCGAGGGGTTTCACAGTGTGTGACAATGTACTTTAAGTAGTGTGCCCCAAATAATGCCAAACTTTTACTGAGTTCTGGCTCAATACCTGTTTAGAAAGGCTGTATTATTAAACTTGAACTTAAGGTGCAGACATGCATTTTCAGTGGTAGCAGCGAACCTAAGGTCGCTGTATAATACAAACAGCTAAGCCTCTGAGGAAGCACAGGTGCCACATTCCTGGATTTTGCTTAAAGCAGTTTTGAACAGGTTTTTATTCCTTCACAGCTTAATAAGCTTTTGTTCTCTGGCTACTTTACTGTCTAGTGAAAGTGTTTTGTTTTAATAAATGCCATAGCCACCTAGTACCTCTGAAAATGATGAAGTATAGAAACAGATTTGTAAAAGTAAATGTCAAAATAAATCATGCAGGTCCTGCATAGCTGTAGGTTTAGTTAAAACTTAAACACACTTATGTCTGTTCATATGCTTTTGAGGTGTCTGCCTTAATTGTTAGAGTAGGTTGTAATTAATTTTTGGACTACAGGTTTTGGACATACATCTGCAGACAGTTTTGCATTGCTTTGGAAGGTAGTCCTTGGAGGTAGAAGTAAGATACATGGTAGATGTCACTTTTTTTATCTTCTGTAGAAAGATACATTATAAAATGAAAACTCTTTTCATAGAAGCCATGCCTGTGCACCACAGAAACATTATAGTATTCTAAGGTAAGAGTCAAATATGATTTGAAAAGTCCTCATTTCCCTTGTATTAAATTAAGGGGAAAATACAAGCAGTGGCCCAGGAGGCGGCTGAGAGCCAGCTGCCGGCCAGCACCACGGCGCTTGCTGCAAGGCCCATGGCTCCAGACCTTGCCTCCTGGCCCCCAGTCTTGGGCACTGCTTCTGCTGCTCAGCTGCCGCAGGTGGGAGTGGTTCCTCTGTGTGAACAAATGCCTGCTGAGTGAGCACTGGTGTAAAACCATGCCATTTGGATTTGCCTGTTGAGTTTTCACTGTTGGAGAGAGAATGCCAGTTTGCCTCTTTATGGTTCAAATTCACGGTAGTTTCATTCAGTGCTGTTACATCTTTTTATTTAACAGCTTCTGTTTTATTGATTAATTTATTGTATTTTCAAACAGTTGCAGAGGTTGTTAAACAGCTGGAAAAGAATGAGAAGATTCGGATTCAGTTTGAATTTAACAAAACTGGTGAAAAAGTAAGCTAATCATCTTTGTTCTCAGAGTGGGGGATGGCTAGGAGAAGTTACAGACTGGGCACCGAACAAGTTTGCCTGTCGCTTTATTATGGGAATTCCCAGGTTGCATGTTGGAATTCGCATATACCATCTTATAATCAACATGATTTTCTCATACCACTCATTTGTCGTGGTCTGTGTACTGCTGATGTTTCTATGCCCAAACCATGTCAGTAGGAGCTTTTTTTTTTTTTATTACAATAAACATTCTTGAGAAATATTCCCCTTGGTCGTTTTCGATGATTTTGACCCTCCATGGCAGTGTGGGGAATATTTTGCTTCCTAGAATTCTCTAGGATTTAGCTAGCAAATTCCTTGCTTCCGTATCAGCAATAGCGCCTGTTCTTTTCCCATGACATATGATACTTCTGTGACTTTTGGAGCATGTTTATTGCACAGTATTAGGAAATATTTTATGGTCCACACATGCTGGGTTTTATATGGGGTGGCTTGGCTTAGTCCCGTTGACTTCATGACAGCAAAGCAAAACAGCATGTATACATGCCTTAAATATGTATTACTATCTGCGGATGATATGGTAAGAGCTGGGGGGAAGAACAAGAGCCAATCCTTTTTCCAGTTCTAATTCTCTAGTTTTAAAGTATGCAGCTTTATCGTGTTTTTGTTTCTGTAAATAAAGACTTGTGTGATTCTGTAGAGCTTGACCTTCACAAAGGACCAGACAGAGCAAGAAATAGATGAGATCCACACTGATTATCGTAAGTGATACACAATTTTCACTTCATTTTGCTTTTGAATTCACCTCCTTTTCCTTTGTACTAAAATACACACATGAAAGTGATGCTTTTCATGTGTGTGCGCTTCCCCCGCTCCCCATTTAATGGATCAAAGCTGGAAGTTCTCAGTTTGGGCTGAAAGTTTCTGTTCGAAGCTCAGTGTCTACTAAGTACTGATGTTTGACAAAATTCACTGCCAGGGCTGGATAAGAGTGAGATGGAAGGTGATTGCCTCCTTTAGTGCAATTTAGTGCATCTCCATTTATGCACTTTCTACTTACCTTCTTAATGGTCCTCCTATGTTTGTTGGACATAAAGAACAGCAGAGATTTTCTCTCTCCTGCATTGGATGTGTGATGCCTAGTTGTATGGTTTCACTAGGAACCCTCCAGCAGAAATAAGGAACAGAACTTCTCTGAAGGGACTCCCTAAGATGCCGGCAGTGCTGAGTGTACATGCTGACCATGTCCCCGTCAAGCTGCCCGGGCTGTCAGGTGAAGGGGGAGCTCTGTTTCAGTGTCCTGCTCTGTGTGAGACTCCCTGTGATTCTTGTGATTCCAGTTTTGAAGAACAGAACAGCAGTTGTGACTGTGGTGAAGGCCGATTGTGCTTGCTTTGTGAGATTTCACCCTTCCTTGCCCCAGATTTTTGGCACATTATCTGAGAATAATCTGAATTGCTCAGAGGTTCATGTGAATTGGTTGATTAATTTGCCAGTTCTATACTTCGTGAGAACTTGGGCTTGCAGCATATGGATGTGTGTGTATCAAGTCACTCACTGATTGGGGGGGGGGGGGGGAAAGCTTATTGCCTACAGTTGTGTCCCTGTGAACAATGGCATGTGCTTCTGAGTGTTTTTACATACAGAATTTTCTCAGTTTCAGGTTTGATATTATTTTTTCCCTTTTTTGAGGTTCTGGGCACTGTGTGAGTGCTGGTGTGCCAGCAGTTCTGCTGGCTGCGAACCCTCCAGGAGCAGCAGCCTGGCTCAGGCATAGCTGGGCTGCTGCGGTGGGAGGCATCTGTGCTGACAAGGAGGGTGCTGAGCTAGAAGATGGGGTGAATGCTGACTGTCTTGGCCCTGCACTCACCAGTGTACCCAGTAGCACAGATACCGCGTTTTCCCATTGCTCAGCATATTCCCTCCTCCCCTACACTCTAATAGTCAGACACTGACTTTATTTAAAATGTGCCTGTATTCTGGGTGGTTTTTGGTCTTCCTGAGTCTTCCAACTCATCCTGTAGCAGTTCAGTTTGTATAAATTTACTCTTTTTTTTATACCTCACTTTTCTAGGTTTGCTGTCCAGTGCAGAGTGGCATTAACAGACAAGCAATGTGGTCACAGTAGTTTATATTTAATATGACATTTCTGAAATACTCTATGGCTGCGTGTTTCCTCAACTGTGTGTTTTTTACACTTCTACGATTGTCAAGGTGGCCTTTACTGCTAAAAAGTATGTTTCAGCTGAGCCAAAAATACTTTTTCCATATTTTATTTGTATACTGTGATTCTCAAATCATTCAGGGTTTCACAGTGCTCCTCACATTCGCTCCATTCCTTTATACCCGTCTCCACAAGCACTCGTGCACTCTTCTGTGCTTCCTGCATCCTTTTCTGCTTTTCCCTCCCATCCAGCCCGGTGATTTTGAAGCAATCTCTTGGAAGGAATGTTCCACTGCTTTGGTTGTCCTCTTCCTCCCCATCCTGTGCAGGCAACTGGGATTCAGTGCAAACTGGGTGATTTCCCCCCCCACCCCCTTCTGGTTTTGTTGTTGCTTTCTGTTTCATTTTTCAGACTGTGTCCCCTCTGTGCAAGAGACCAATGCCTGTGTTATTTATTAAACCTGCTTTTGCCCTGTCAGAGTAATAGCATTTGTTTTGGGAAGTATAACTGGAATAAATAATACTTAAGGAAAAGAAGAGAAGAGACAAAAAAATTAGAAAAATATAATGGGGAGAGCTATGATTCAGTCATACAGTTTTGTTTGGTTTATTTTGGTGGGTTTTTTTTTCTGTGGGGATTTGCCTCCCCACCCCCACCCCCCGGACAGAGAACCAATTCCTGCTTAACTTGACCCTGAAAAAGTACAGTATTTTAGGCTGTCTTTCTTCTTACCATGTGCTTAAACTTGAGAATAGTGTTTTTTCTCTCCATGGAACCATCTAACCGTCTTTATTGTTGTTAGTTTAGAAGCAAATGTTCTTGTGAGAGTTAAAGGTTGCAGGACTTGACTTGTATCATGTTGTAGTAATTTAGTGCAGAAATAGCTAATGTAAACTGATTCTTACAGATGATTTTCTGACCCTTTGTGTGTTTTTACATCAGGTTTTAAATAGCGTTACTTTGTACTTACCTTCTTAGTGGTGTTTTGTTATTCATAATTTCGTTCCTGTTTCCCATTCATTTTGCTTCACCTGCACTCTGCTTCCATCCTCAAACATGGTAGTTGGCCATGTAATGTTAAAACAATTTTCACTGAACATTAAACTTCTCTGCTTTCAGCCACAGAGGAGCAAAACAATGAAGGGACAACTTGTTCTGATTATATTTAAGGGTGTATTTAAATCTGCAATATGGTCATATTTCCTGTGTTTCCTTGCATCGCTTCAGGCGTATAAATTATTCCATAATGCAGCTGGATTTAGCATTGTTGATTTTAGTTGGGTTTCTATGGTTCTATGAAGGCTAAATAAGGGCCTAAGTCTTTAGCAAATTTTTCCCTTGCTTTTTGTTGCTGTTCCTGAGAATATGTATTTTTTTTAAGTGTACATACAGCGTTTGTGGGTTTTAGTCTTAAGCATTCACCACTAATTCCAAGTAAGTGGTTAATAATTATTTTCTTGGCATGTAGAAATCTATAGCAATAACTTTTTTTTTAAAAAAAGTAATTTATAAAGTATTAATCCCAAATCGGATATTTTTCCCAGAAGGCTTTAGTAGCTGTAAAGAACAAATTTGAAGTTCAGTGACTGCAGGAGGCCCCCCAGGCAGAGCACATCCCCTGTAACTAGCTGTTTACTGCTCTGTGTGTTCACGTTCTGCTAAGTGTGGAAGCTGAGTCTGAACAAAAGCTGTCCAAGGAAGGTGCTGGAATTCAGTCAGCTGCGAGCAGGTTTGCCCTGATCCTTCTCACTGCAGGTGGGGAATGTTTGGGGGTGGAAGGGCTGGTGTGGAGCAACCCAGGAACAAAGGAGCTGCCGAGAAGACGTGCTGCCCTGGTGCGGTGCCCGTGCGGCTCTTTGTAGGGCGGTGCTGTCACCAGAGAACTGGTTCTATACAAGAAAACCACTTCACTCCTTTTTGTAAATTTCAGATATGCAGAAATTCCTTGTAAAGCTGCGTTGTTTACAGTTGGACTTGGTGACCTTAAAGGTATTTTCCAGCCTAAGTGATTATGTGATTCCTGGTTGCATTTGTGTTGCAGCCTTGCAAACAGTTGTATTGCATGACTGGGGTGGGGTGTGGAGACAGGAGCCCGTTGCCCAGTTCTGCACCAGGCTGGTGTGCGCTGCTGGCAGTGCCCACTGGGGACTCGAACTGCCCATCCTTCCTTTTATTTTCTTGACCTGTTGTACATTTTAGAACAAGAAGATGCTAAGTGTCATCTTTATTTTCCGAAATCAGGTATTTTATTGAGGTCATATTGTTAAAAGGATATGGCTTTGAAGTTATCAAGATTTCCAAGGGTATAAATTAGGCTCAGGTGGCTTAATTAAACATTTAAAAGTCTTAAAAAAAGAAAAAGGGGGGAAAAAGACAGAAAAATATTTTAATTGGAACATATAGTTTTAAAATTAGTAAGGAGTGATGACCAAAGAGGTGAATGTTAACTAGTGTCAGCAAATCATTTCTCATAAAAGCAACAGGCAAGAAATCATAAGCATGAAAAAAGATCTGTACATAAAAATTAGAGGACAGAGATAAAAAGAACTTTCATCAAATGCTATTTTTTCACTGTAGCATGGATGGACTTTAAAAAGCTTTATTATGCAATGAATGGGGTTTTTCTCTTAATTTACAACATTTGTGCCCTAGGTCCCTAATTCACAGCTGAATTAATGGATGAATTAACTCTGGCCTAAGTTCTGAATAAAAAAAACCCAAACCCAACCATATACTTTTTGTTCTGTATTTCCATATGCAGCATAGAAGACACTGGAGCTGTCTAACAATCTTGTTGAAAAGCAAGATAAAAGAGCTGTGATAAGACATTTTTTTTTTACCTTCTTTACAATTTCCCAGGCTCTTGGCGAATTGCAAATTACACTTTATCTTATGTGTGTGAAGTGTTTTTAAAATATCAGTTAATATTTTGGCTTGATGAACCTGAGAATGGTTTATATGCTAGCTGGAGGCTCTGCTTACAGGAATGCCAGAGTCCGTGCCTGGAAGGTACGATTAAATATGCTGTTGTCCCCTGCAGTAGCTTCCTTCTGCTCCTCAGGAACTCAGTGACACCATCATTCTGTTCATTTCATGGTCAAAAAACCTACAGGAAAAGAAATACATTTGTTAAAAAAAAAAAAAAAAAGGATTCTGTTGCCTTTTCTGCTTATAAATCTTTTAATTTGCAGTGTTATTCAGTGTCTTACTGGTTTATGTCTTAAATATTTGTAATTATATCTGCAATTGTTTTATTATTGAAATGCCTGTAGTTTTTAGGAAAAGTGCGTGGTATGTTGTTTCAGCACAGTGGTGATTTACAGTGTATCTGAATAGTGCCTTGTTTTGCCAGGACATTTCTTTTTTACTATAAAAGCTTTGTAGTTACACCATAAAACAAAACAACAAAAAATAGTAATACTGGAAAAACTGAAGCACCAAAGGAATTGCGTAATGAATATGCAGCGGTTCAAACACAAGCATCTGGGACAAGAACCTTTTTTTTTTTTTATTAAAGGAGTTGTTGACCTTATGTGGTGTTTTCAGCTGTGCAGGGAGAGGGAGTCAGTTTTAAATCTGTTTCCTTCTGTGGGGAAGGACTTGATAATGATTTTATCTTGGCTTTTCCCTACTCCTGTCACCACAGCAGGACACAGATCTAGGTTAGATGCAGCAATTACTTGTACGTGCCATGCTCCATCCAGTGCTCAGTGAGGGGTATCAGCTCCTTGAGGTGCTGGCCATGCTGAGCAGGATGCTGAGACCAAGCGGTGCCATCAGGAGGCTGGACGGGGCTTGGAGCAAACTAGGCTTGTGGAAAGTGTCCCTGCCCATGGCAGGGGGATTGGAACTAGATGGTCTTTAAGGTCCCTTCCAACCCAAACTGTTCTGTGATTCTATGAAACTTCCCTTGCAGATGGCACACGTGTGCTGCCAGCCCTCTGCTGCTGGTAGAGGAGCGAGTATGGTGGTCCCTTGCTGCTGTGCCGAGTCCTGCTCCCTGCAAGGACAGATTGGAAAATACTCGGGGGGGATAGACAGGGACACTGGGATTTTATTGAGTGTTGGACCCCTGGTGTGTGCACGAGCTGGCTGTCCTGACACCGTTGGGTGAGGCAGGACAGAGCCCAGAGGAAGGGCTGTGTCTGCTTCACCTTCTCATGCTGTTACAGACAGTTGCTTTGCCCCAAGGACGTTTCAGGTGCACATGGGGCCTTACTACCTCTGACACGGAGAACACTTTGAGTGCTTTTTCCGTAGGCTAAAAGTTAGGCTAAAGGTTTTAGATGAAATTCTTTGTCTCAAAAGGACAAATCTGTTTCTCTTGTGACTTCTTGTTGAAAGGTTTTCCAAATAAAGGAAATTCATGTTTGCTGCCTTCCCTGTAACATACCAGTATAAAGCCATGTGTGTGGACTGAGACTTTTATGCTGTATTAGCGGCGGGTAGCTACAGTCAAATACACCGTTGCACTAGAAGTTGGTGCGTTCTGTAGGGAAAACAAAGTGTTCCCTTCATGCCGTCTGTCTGAGGTTGCAGGGTATTTTCCCAGCCTCCAAGTGAAGAAATTGAAGCATCTAGATTAAAAACCAACATTGCTCTGACTGAATACCAGAGGATTGCTTAAAACATACTAAGTGATTGAAAGTGCAAAGAGTGTTAGCAATATTAACTGTGATTTAGAGGATCTGAATCAAAATAGTATCATATGCATGACACAAAAGCTTTCGACATTGCCTTACTGCAGGAACAGGGTAAAAACCCCAAGCAACTTTAAAGCAATTTGCACAATAGTCATGAGGTTTTACTCTTTCTCTCTCTAGCAAAGTGCTCCTTGCAGGACTGCCTGGAACTCAACGGTGTGACTAAGGGCATCATCCAGACACTCCTTGAGCTCTGACAGACTTGGTGCCGTGACAAAAGTGTTAAATGTTGTCACAGTGGGAACTGCAATACTTAACGAGTTTAGGGGAAAAAATAGATGGATAATATAAAGAAGAAACCACAGTTCCGTGTAAAAAATTAAGTTTTCATCTTTGCAAGTGTCCTGACTACTGAGTAACTGTAAGAACATAGGCACAGATTTGGATCATTTATAGAATATGGAACATATTGTAGTGATGAGTTCATTTTCATTTGCTGTAACAACATTGTTTTTAATTCAGTGTTTTGTGTTTATTTCTGTTCACATCCTTTTCACTTTTAACGGCATACCTGAAAAGTCCTGTGGCAGTGATCAGTAATACACTTACATTTCAGGAAAAAAGCACAGAAAAGAATTTAAATTTTTGGTGGATCAAGTAAATAGTCGGTGGAAGAAAAGTGGTAAGAGGAAAACAGGAAGTGCTCAAAACAAAGAAGTCGCTGTCAAAGAATCGCCAGCAGCCACAGGTTAGTAACATTGTTTAATGTAGTCCCCCTATTTGAGCCATGCTAAAAAGTGGGAAGTTTCTCAAAGGAATGTTCTTTCCTCCCACTGTTCTTCTGCTGTAGTCCTTAAGGGGAAAAAAGCACAAAAATCAAACGGAACCTAAAAAGATTGACAACCATTGATTTTAGCGTGGCATGTAAGCACAACCCATTAAAAAATATTTGTTTGATTTTTAGTGGGATTATGTATAGATGTGTTTCATTTAGGTGCATCTTTTAATCAGCTGGTTGAAATGGGATCTTAGGTTCTGATCCACATCTACTGAAGCTGCTGAGAGCGGGCATGTGATGCTCTGCGTCTTTGAAATGAAAGTGATCATGGGTATTGCTGGGTTTCAGCTTTTCCCTTTCATTAATATGATAGGGCGTCAGTAATTTGGAACTGCAAAGATATTTGTGTGGATTAGAACAAAAATTTACTTGTTCTGAGGTTGAAGCAATAAAATACTTTGGCTTCTTTTAGACTGTTTATACAGTATGCTGCCTCTGTTTTTTTAAGTCTCTTCATTTTGTGTTTATATACTTCAACACAATGAAAAGTTGGAATGCACAACTTCAGTTAGTCGGTCCTTTATGAGTTAGGAACAAAATTAGCATATGTTTGTTAACCTGAGTACCATATGATCAAAGAAATACCCATGTGTGCTTTTAACTTGTTCCCTATAAGCTTGTTCAGTCTCATTTGTTTTGTGTTACTGGTTGTTTTGGGGGTGTACATATATATTTGAATGTGTGATTTAAAAGAGCATTCCTCAACCTAATATAACTTGTGGAGTTATAATCTATTCGAAATACAGAATTTTGGAGAAAATTCCATTTTGGAGAATTGGATGGATGCACTCTTGTGTCTGTTCTTGGGAAAATCTGGCATTTTTGTTTGCATCAGCTCTCAGAAATCCCTGCTTTTTGAGTTGAGCTGAACTGATCTTTGTCTGTCCTCTGTGCTGTCTCCTCTAGCAGAGCTCTCAAAAATAAAGTACCAATATAATAGTATGAATTTTGTTGTTACAGTTTCATGCAGACCTTGGTGCAATACATAGTCCTTTCCATGTGAAGGGTAAAAATCAAGGAATCTCAAGGATAAACTTTACCTTGTTTGACCTAATTTATGGTGATGTTCTATAGCAGAAACAAAAGCAATGTGATATTAGATAACAGGATCACAGACTTTAAGATATTAATTTCTAGCTGTGCTCTGTGGAGAGATCAGCTACTATAAATTACTGGGTTTCTATCTTCTGTTTAAGCTTTTTCTTTGTGTGCTAAACTGCAGCCTTTGAGAAGCTGAAGTAAAGCCATATAGTTTTTCCAAAAGAGTGCTCTGGTAGAAAATAACTTGTATCAGGTGGATCATCCTGTATTGTGTTGACTTAAGTACATGATACCACCTGGTCTGACAAACCTGCAAAATTTTCATTATGCTTTTTGTGCACTGAGCTTTCAATAACCTTTGAAATTTCAGTTTCTAGTTTTATGCCAAACATCTGCACCTGGTTGACTGTAAACCACTTAAAAAACAAAACAAAAAGATGATTTATGGGTGAAGGAACAGATGCCTAAAGTCTGTTTCATCACTGTTCTTTAGTAACAGCAATCGCCTTTTTGTTAAACTGGAAATTGTAGTATGTGAAAGGAAGAAAGCCATCAGTGGTCTGATGATTTGCCATTTGAAAGCATAACTGCTGAGAAGAGCAAAGGCTTTGCATGCATTCCTTACCCACTTTATTCAGATTCATATGGAAGTAGTGGAATTGTAAAGACTTAAAACATTTTTTTTTTTGGTTGCATTTTTTTCTTTTAGTTTGTTTTTTTTTGTTTTGTGTGTGTGTGCGGGTTTTGGTTTTTTAAACCATATCTCCCATTGTCCTCTACTGTAGTATTGTGTGATGTAACTTAAACCTCTCTGAAAATCTCACTCTGATTTTGGTGATGTTGAGTTACCCGTTCCTGATTTACATCATCTTGTTTTGCATCTTTAAACTTAAAATGTTCTATTTCGAGCCTTTATATTTTATAGCTTTTAAGCATAGGGCCTTGTTTTGCTTAAGGGGAAGCACCATAGGAGTCTGATAAACATTTGTGATACACCTCTTCTGGGTTGCGTTATTGCACAGGACCTTTGCTATTTTTAACCTGTTAATTTCAGAGTTCAATTTCATTAGTTGGACAACTGACTCGCTGTAATCTGCTGGTTGTTTTCAACAGACAGAAAGATGCTCCTGGTATTTAATTACGCTTTTTAATGGAAAGGAAAGGGCAAGCTGTAGCTGAACTCAAAGATTGTATAGCTCCTCCACACTGTAATTACAGTTCTGTTTGGTCATTTCTGTCAAAATAATTTCTGGAGGGGTAGAAAAGTCAAAGTGGTTTGAGTGGGAGTATAGCTTGGTTCATGAGGGTGGACAGAACGCTTCTGTGAATGGCTGTAATAAGGGTTATTAATGAGATGAGTCTCTGTGTGGCTTTAATGTCCCCTGCAAATTTCTAGTTAAATAACTCATCTGAAAATATTTGTGAGTATGGCATAAGAGTAGTTTGTCTTTACATACCATACTTACTAGTCTACATTTGTTTTCTCTTTGGAGAGGTAGAAGGTATCTTTCCAGAGATACTTCATCTCTTCATAGATAAAAACACTTGACAAACGTAATGGAGTAGTTTTACAGTTTGTGACTAAGTGTTGTCTCGAAATGATTTTTCCTATTAAAAATGGAAACATCAGTTATCTAGATTGACATTGTTTTTCTTAGATGCATAGGGAAATAAATCATAGTGCTTCTCTTATTGAAAAGCAGCCTATTAAATAGATCTGTAAAACTTTAAAGCAGTCGTCTCATGCAGTGGATGAAGTGAATTGGTAGCAAGAAGCAGTGAACAGTGCTGTCTCCTTAAGCATTTATTGGTTTCTGAAATAAAGTTGTTTATGAAATGTGACAAATACCCTTACCCTTTATTTCTTTCCTTTGTTTGTGTTTGAAACTCAAAACAATTAAATGTTTTTGGTTTAGTCTCTGGTTCTTAGAGGGTGGGATGTGGTGGTTAGTTTTTTTTACTGGGCAGGAAAATAAATTAAACCTTTGAAACTGAGAGTTTTGGGAAGCAAGTAAGTGGGAATGAGGTGTTGGTACTTAAATATTTATAACTTTGTATCTCCAGGCTGCAAAAATTTAAACAATAATATTTTGATTTGTCATTCTTGCTTATCTCTGTCGTTCTTCTTGGTAGAACATAGGGAAGAGAATCACACGGCTGTTGTCCTCGGAAAAGCCCAGAAAATCAAACCAGAAACTCCTGATGGCAAAAGAAATGAATCTTCTTCCTTGGAGGAAAGCCAGAGATCAGTCTCTCCTGTGTTCTCACTGTCGTCTGGATCAACAAGCAGGTTAGTGAAGAAGAGTCACTTCTCCCTGGTTTATACCAAATCAGACCAAACATGGAAAAACTTCGTCAGTAACCTTGAGCAAAATATATATATATATATATATATATATATCTCCTGCTTCATAGGATGGGTTCCTAAGCTGTGGTTACTGATTCATTTTTCTCCGTATTTCTGGCTGTTCGGTTGCTTGAGGGCTGGAGCTGAAACACATTCAGAATTTACTTGATAGTTTTGTAATGACTTGTTAGAGGGGTGATAGTGTAAATGTCCCTCTTGATATGGAAACAGCGAGTGGAATGTCTGTGGAACCAGAACGTTTGGTGTTTCTGTTTCACTTCATCACCTTCCGTTATGTTTCAAGTTTTTTTTTTTTTGAGAGGTCCAAAAATTGATATAGCCTAAGTCTTTTAATAGCTCTTTAAGTTGAATGTTGCTTAAGGAAATAGAGTTTAAAAGACTGATTAGTTACAGTCCGTGGTAGAATGCCACTGAACCTTGAAATCCTGACAGCCACTCACTTTTCTTTCGTCATGCATTTAGATTTGCTTCCTGAAGTTGCCTTATTTGGCTTCAGAAAATGAAGGATCAGGGAAAGCTTTATAAATAATGTAAGATTTTATGCTTTTGATAGTTCAATTATAATTTTATTGGAAAAAGGCTCAGCTATTACTGCTGATAAGATCTCTCTAGTTTTTGAAAGTAGTGTTTGTATCTGTTTAAGATACTTCATGGATCATAATTTGCTGTCTACTACTGATCAGTAGTCAAAAGAAGACAATGATGAATACTTAGATAAACATCCTATTGCAGTACCGGTTACTGTGGCCCCAGTTTCTGGAGGAAAAGTGAAAAAGTTGTTGAAAACAAATACAGGAATAACTGGGTTTTGATACGTGTCTAAAAGCAAGAGAGCTAATCATGAAAATAATCTTGTTATCTTGTTGATAACAGGAATGAGAGGAGAAGACACTCTTTGCAGGGAAAACAACTCTTCAGTGCTTGCTTAGAAAGGGAAGTAACTGCCTGTGTGGCTTTGTTCCAGAGACCGATTTTATGTGCCCGAAACCTCAGCTTTCTGGTTTGCAGCTTGGGCTGTGGTGGCTCCGCTGCTGACGGGCAGCTCTGGGGACCTGGGCAGCAGGAGGGTCCTGTTGTTTGGTTTGTGTTGCGCCGGCAGACAGGAGCCTGGGCAGCAGCTTTCCCCCGGGACTAATGCAAGGCCAGCTCCTGCAGGTTTGTATGAGATGTCATATTTGACAGGTGTGCAGGTGACGGATGGAATTGCTTCATCCTCACTGTGCCTTCTGTTCTGGCTGCCCTACAGCTCGAATTGTTATTTTGCTTCCACAAAATAAATGCCTTCAGCTTGTTTATATTCTTCCTGAAGAGCTGAGGTGTTCCTATTCTTCTCTATTTTATGTAACTTTCTTTTTTGATTGCAGGTTAACCTTTTGGCATTAAGGACCTTGGAAAATTTATAAGATTAAAATTCTGGAGTGAGTTCTTGGGAGGTAGAAAGGGCTTGTATTAGCTCATCCAAAGTATCATTAAATCTCTGTTTCACTGCCAGTTTTGTGTGTGAATGATGTTACAAATGATTCTCCCATGGCCTTTGACATTGAAGTTAAACTTCTATTCTTTACCTTATTCTGTCTGCAGACTTGTGTGTATCAACTTAAAGTCTGGGTGAAAGTGTGTCTAAGAGACTGTAAGAAAGTTGCTAAAGGATGTTAGCGTGTGGCAGTTACTAATGATCGGAATGGGCTTTCATGAACCAAGTTGGCAGGTTTTGTTGGTCAGTGCGCATTAGTTTGTATTATGTCTGGCTCAAGACAAAATTGTTTATTCCTTCTTTTTACGCATTCACTCCCTCCAAATGTTTCCTTAGACTTCTTGAATCAAACAGAATCTCCCGAGTTGTACAGACCAGTGGGTATGCGTCACAGATATTTGGACTTTCTTCTAAAAAAAACATGCTTAATAGCTCGCTGTGGTTTACTCTTAAATTTGGCTCCTGTGGAAAGGAACAGAATTACTAGAGTCTGCACAGAATTACTTTTTTCAGCATCTCTCTGGGATTTTTCTCTTCATGTTCCTACTTTGTGCGTATCTCCTGGTTTGTATGTGTCCTGTGTTTTTTTATTTATTTTTCTTTAAATATAGGGCAGTTTGTTTAACCTTAAAAGCTAGCTACTGCACTGGTCAAGAAGTTCAACGAAGTAGTAGGTTTTGTTGTTCGATGGGGGTTTTTTTGTTCTTTTTGTCTGCCCTCCCCGCCGTTGTATCATGTATTAAACCCAACTGACTGGCAGTTGGGCTCTGAGTGTGCCTTGGGGCGTTACATGCTGTAGATTGTCGTCCTTTACATCCAACCCCCTGCTTTTATACTCCGCTCAAAAAGCAGTATAACCAGCAATAATAACACAGTGAAGGCTTAGCTGAAGTGACATATGATGCCTTGTGATGCATGGAAGGCCCCTCTCCTTTTGTTTGACCACAGTGTTCCTTGTGCCAAACTGTACTTTTCTGAAGAACACTCTGAAGCGTTTTCCTGTGTTTTCTGGGAAACAAAGGTTACAGGGATCACTCCCTCTCCAAATACTGATGTGGGGGAAGTGCTTATGAAAAAGAATTAAATGTGCTTTTTGTCTGTACTGTGTGTTTGTAATAGCTACTCTGGATGTCCCAGTGCAATACCCAGCTCTTTATTTGGCCCTTTGAGACATGCCAGGTTCTGCCAGGTCTGCAGATCAGCTTTGGACCGCAGAGTTCTGTTGTTGAACTGTGGCTCATACTCCCAGTATGCTCCTCACGCAATGCTGGTATAATCAAAACGGACTCAAATTATGGCAAGATTTTCAGGGATTGTAAAAAGTAGGTGTAGTCATCTAAACTGCATGAAAGAGATGTATTTTGTCAGTCTGTGGTTGTCGTGGGGTTAATGCTTTGTTAATTGTAGTGAAATAAATATAGCACAAATCAAAAAAGAATTATTTAGATTTTGAGGCTTTAAGTAGCGTTGTGCTATTGTACTAAGTAATGATTTTCTGAGGCTTGTATTTTATTTCTGATAATAAGAGGATATCCTTTGAGAAGGGTAAATATTTTTCACATTGAAATGTCAGAACTTGAAATGCATTTGGAAGTCCAAAGCTACATGCTGTCTTTTATGAAGAGAGCACTTCTAAATGGAGAGCTGGTGTTATGATAGATTAAAAGAAAATTAGGATTTTGCGCAGCATATGGAACATAACAAAGCAGTCTTGAAGTCGGAGAGTTGAAATGTTTGCTATGTAAAAGGATGCTGCAAGTAAGTTAATGATTTATGTTTTCTCCTTCATAAGATGTTCTGTCTTTCATCAATCTTATATCAATATTTGCTAAGGGAGCAGTTGGTCAATATTAGAAATTCAGACATTGTACAGTAATCACCGATGTACTGATATTAGTTGAGAGTTGATACTTTAATTGAGAAAATGAGATTTTTACACCTGCTGCAAAAAAGGTGCAGGCAGTGCATGAAGGTTATAGCATTGACCCAAACGTGTTTGGTCTCTCCATAAATTGATGATCCCACCAAGAGAACAAAATGTGCATAATGGGATAAATACCAAAACAAAACCATGACTTTTAAAGGATAATTTTTCAAAGCTGTGGAGTCATACGTAAAGCTTTCATAGACCTTTAGTCTCCATATAAGTAGTCCCAGTGTGTTTTTTTACTTTCTGGGGCTGAAGCCAAATTTTATGCAACTGCTTAAACAATAGGAAAATTAGAAAAGAAACTGGGAGGGACAGTGATAAGCCAGTTAATGAACTAGTAGAGGAAATATTCTATTAAAAGTATCTTATGTAATGGGGTAACTCATTGTTTTAAAAAATTACTTCTCTGTAAAACTTTTGTGTTAGAAGAAAATGTCAGTTCCTGTTGTCTAGAGTGAAAGACTTGCAAGAGTAAATGATGTATGTTGTTGGCCTTGTCTGAGATATTAAGGTGTGCACTGAAACACAGTGTCTTGATTTTGAACTCCTGGTAGAAAAGTGCTATAATATCTGCAGCCTGTATAAATCTCTCTGCCATTGGAATACACACAGCGACTGCAGCGTCTGCCAGGTGAGATTCATGCCGGAGTAAGGGGCCTCATTTGCAATAAGTGGGGCTTTTTGGCATTGAGTTCAGCAGCTATGGATCAGGATCTAAGATCTGGATTTAGTGGGTCACTTCTTGGATTTATATGCTTTGCAGAATTTGGGCTTTAGTTCGTCAGCGGAAAAAGACGTAGAAATAGGGAGCTGTGCTTCAGTTAGTCTGGAGTTCACTGGATAGCAGCAGTCCTCTGAAAAGCTCTCGGTAGACATCAGTTTGTCAGAGACTGCTGGCAGGGTGGAATGGTTGGAAAAGCTGTGTGAGCTCTTCCCTGGCAGTTGCTTCAGTCTGAGTTTAAAGAAAGCGTTGTCTTGATCTCTAGGCTGGCTATCACTGTCAAATGAGAGAAGTATATAAAAATGTGTTGATCAGGGGAATAACTGCCTTTTCCAGTTCTTTAATGCATTTTGGACTTAATAAATCTTGAACTACTTTGGCTCAGAGATGACGTGTATTACAGAGTTAGATAGGAGTGTTTTATATTTTATTTTTGGCCTCAAATATGGTCTTATTATGGAAGGATGATTATATTTCGCTGCTATGTTGTCAATTCATTCCTTTTTTCCAAAAACGGTGAGCTGTAACAAATGGCCAGGAGCTGTGAGGCATGGTGGAGAGAGTCCTGGAGAAGTCACTGTGAACAGTAACAGCTGATGACCTGCGGCAGGTATGGGGGGAAAGATACGTGACATGTATCCAGAAGGATGTCAGTCCCAGTCTGGAGCCATGGGGTTTAGACATCTCGGAGCCCTGAAAATGGAAGTGGTAGTATGCCAGTGCTCTCTAGTGCTTTAGCCTAGATGTCCCAACTGTTGGCTAGACTCCTAAGAAAAGCAGTTAAGATAGATCCAGTAGATCCTTTCCTTTTCTAAAGGCACAGCCTCAAAGGCATGCTCTTGGGCTGCAGAGGTGGCTGCTGAAAGTCAAGAAAGCCTGGAAAGAGTCAAGAAAAACAGTGAAACAGTGGAACCTCTGTAAAGCTTAGCATAGATGAGAGCCTTCCATGGGGAGTCCTGGGGAAGGTGCAAGGCTGGCAAACCTGCTGTCCCCCAAAGGCGGGAAGATGGAGCCATGCTCAGTGTCTGGTTTGATGAGGAGGTACTGGCAAGCCAGGGAAGACACTCGGGTAAGCAGTTAATCTTGGGTGCTGCACAGGACTTATAGCCACTCCAGCAGCAAGCTCATACTGTTTATCACAGGCAGGTCAAATCCTGGAAGCGGGATAGCAAGGTGCAGAAAGCCATTTTCCCTCACTCCTTGCAACTGCGTATTCACCTTCAAATGACATTGGTGAAATGAGACAGGCCATTTCTCACACCAGTGTTGAGGGGAAAAAGGCACAGTGCATGTGCCAGAGCTAAGTACGTAATGCACGGCATGAACTGATGAAAGGGACACGGGCTGTTCACCATGAAGCCAAGAAGGAACTTAATCCGCTTTAAAAGAAACAAAATCAAAGAGACATTCGCACCTTTCATTTTTAGAACGAGACATGTTATTCACACTTACATCAGCTTTTTACTCTATTTTAAGGTGGTGTGTTTATCTAAAAAAAAATAAATAAAGGTGGTGGTGGAAGTCATATCCAAATGGTGGTCAAGAAGGGAATAATTTACTCATGGTTTGTTGTCTGTAAGTGCTCAGAAGAAACTAATCCTGCACAGAAGTGAGGCAGAGTTGGGGAATTGCCTGAGTCACTGGAGCTGCCCTTTTGTGGGCACGCCTCGGTGTGGGGACGCGAGTAAGTCCAGGAGATGAAACCTTCGCAGGCTGTCACCTTGTCTGTCAGCCTGTTGCATCTTGAGCAGTTAAGTTTCAGAACGTTAATGATTTTGCTGTAAAAACTTACTCTTCTGGAACAGATATGTAAAATCTTAGGATAGATTAATGACCTATATTAAAAGGACAGAATTTCTTTTGTGAGAAATTGTCTTGGACTGGAGTGTGAATGAAGTCTGACAATGAGTTTGCTTTGTCTGGCCTCCGCATAGGTGGATATCTCTGAGGTATTGAGCAGGCAGAAAATATTGAAGGAATGTACAAAACTGTTATAAATTCTGTGATCTCTTTGGGCTCCCTAGGCTAAAATTTATAGAAACAACATACATAATGAGGTAGCTGTTTCTTTTTTATTTAGTTCATTTTCTTCAGTTTAAGGGCTAAGCATTCAGGGTGCATTCAGGGTAATAAGAGCTTAGGAGTTTTATTCAAGGGGAAAAAAAGAATTATTTTAAAATATTAATTCAGTTGGTGGTCAAAATTTCTTTTCCTGGGTTGAAATTGTTTTGGTTGTTTTTTGGTTTTTTTTATAGTTTGTCAGCTGTCTGGCGTATTTAAGGAGGGGTTTTATCCTTTGCAATTTTTTTTCCCCTGCATGTGGAAGAAAGGTGTATAATTACTTCAACTCATAATCAAGCAATTGCTCAGTCTTTGTAAAAGAAATTGATGTTTAAGAGAGACTAGATGAAGAGAACAATTTCATTGAGTGACTGGCTTGGGACAATGGGTTGTATGAAGAAATTCTGAAACAAAGGGCTTTTTAGCTACAGCTGGAAAGTTCATAACCCTGCAGCTTGGTTTTGTACAGTTACATACATATATCCCTGGTCTCTCAGTGCAGTTACAGTGTAAGAGTTAATTTGGTTCATTGGGAGACTGATTATTCTTGGTTTCGTAGCCCATTCACATCTACACATACGGGCTAAGGTGGTAGCTCACTCCAGGACTTTTTGTGGTCGGTTTTAAAATAATTTGGTAGGCATAGACTGTGAATTACACATGTAAATTATGAACTCTCATTATTGTTTTGGGTGTTAGCCAGGTTTTTTCACTTTTATTGTTTTGCTGGTGACAAACGGTGATAAATCATCATAATGCTACATTTGTCAAGGCAAGGAAGTACATTGTGTTCAGGCATCAAACCTGTTCTTTTTCTATTTTAGGGGACTAAAAGCACACAAATAAACCCTTGTCATCCCCCTCTTGGTTTTGGGGTTTTTTTTAATTTTTTTTAAAATGGAGTAGGATTTGGAGATATGGTAACGGCTCATTCCTTGGGCATCCAGTTTGTGTACTAAAAATGAGTTTTTGACAGATTTACAATTCTGAGAGTTAAAAAAAAAAAAGCTGGACTTTCCCTATCCACCTTTGTTTTTACAGCCTGTTTTACTATGGTTCTCATGTGAACATTTCATATTAGATTTGGTGCTGAATTAAGACATTAAGTGGTTGTCTCAGCCTGGGCTATGGGAGGAGGCAAGCTTGGTAACTGAGGAGTGCTTTTAATTTCAGGTGACTTTGTTTCCATATTAAAACTGCTTGGTCGGACAATGTTCGTAATTCAACAGATTTATTCTGCAGTTCATGAAAGTTCCTGGGGAATCATTGAAGAGTTTCTAAAATAGCATGCAAAACTTTGCAATCCATTCTGTTTCAAAATAATTTTCTCCATATGGCACCAATGCTTTGTGTGTATTTTTGGTATCTTTTTCCTTTTCATCCTTATGACTAAATGTGCATATGTTAAAGGTTTCTCTAAACTCATCTGGTGGTGATTTTCTCCCTTGAAATCCCGTTGGTGGTTCTATAGTTATTGCCACAGTAACTTCTCATGAATCTCACTTCAGAGGGGAGAAAGGCAACAGGAGGAGACAAAATGGCAGTGGATGAAAAAAATCCTGCCACCTTATAAAGGTTGCATGCCATTTATTAATTTATTTAAGAGAAGGGTTTTTTTTAAAAAAAAAAAAAAAAAAAGAAAAAATGTATGTTTGCATGTGACTCCCAGTGTGTCTTAGGAGCTGGTGTTTTCTAATGCATTACACTGATGGGGTGGAGGCCTCTGCAGCTGAATCCTAGCTCGATGTTCAGGTGGTGGAAGTGATGCTCTGTGTTCCCACTGTGAGGACATGCTGGCTGCTGTTAAGCGGGGGCAGGAGGACTGGCAGCCACTGAAAGCGTGTGTGTGGTCTGGAGAGCCCAGGGTGATGGTGACAAACTGGCTGAGCAGCAGCAGCCCCACAACGCGCTCATCTGCTGGCTGCCTGGAATAGGTGTTGTACCCCACGGGCTCCGAATGATCATGGTGTGTCCACATCGTTCTTAACATGCCCTGAGCTTTGTCAGCTGCCTGATGACATTATTTGGGTTTAAATTGCTTCTCCTGTTTGAATTGTTATCTTCTCTCTAATGGTGCAGTATGTTATGAATATTATGTGTTTTGGTGAACTGCTGACTTCTTAAAAAAAAATAATCTGTGAACCAGGTAATGAACCAAGACTTCTGTCCTGCACCTGGGGTATGAAGTTGTGTGCAAAACGGTTCTTGCTTTTTAATTTGTAACTCTCCAACAGAGAGAGTCCAGAGACAGTCATCTGCTCTTGGTAAGGAGTAAGGTAGTTCTTGGTAAGGAGTGCTGTTTGCCATATATTTGCACAGTGGTCTCCATGCAGTAAAAATGGTACTGAAGTGGTGGAGGTGGGCAGCGGAGTGTGGTACCTGCACTGGGGGGGGGTGCTGGGGCTGAAGCGGGCATCCCAGGACTGGAAATATGGATCCATCTGGGAAAAGTGCCCTGTAAAATCACGGTGTGGGTCTTCTATACAAAGACAGCCCCTCTAGTATGAGACATGTTGTTTGTTAAAACATATTTTTTTTTTTGCAGAAATACCATTTGTAAACTTCATTGTCTGTATTGTCAGGACCCTGCTTTGCCATGCTGGAATCTGTCCTGTGAGAACAAGTATTTTTGGGCTGTTTTCCTTAATATGTTTTGACCAAACATATAAATGCACTGATATCTGTGTATATAGTTATGACTTGGGGGTTGTATTTTTACAGTTTATGTCTGCTGTTTTCTACCAAACAGGGGATGAATTTTGTTGTAAAACCTTTAAAGTAAATCCAAGAGAACTGGTATCCAACTGCTGTCCTGTGGTTTACACTAAAATCTCCCGACTGTTTACATTACATAGTTTGTTATGTAATTTCTGCAATAACGTACAGACTGTTTGAGCTGACAGGCTTCTTTTTGAAAGAGAGTTTCCAGAAAACAACATTTTCCAACTTGTTAGTTGATTTCTGCAACCCTGCAATTTGGCATATGTTTGAGAACTTCACTGTAGTTTATATCACAGAGCCTGAACATGCAATAAAAGTTATTTATCAATAATTGACCAGAATATTGTGTTCAATTAATTCAGATTTTATTGAAATTTGACAAAATATTCTTATTTAAAATACAAGCTGAAATAGTCTGTGTAGCTGTTCGGGTTTTTTTAACTTTGAGCATGAGAGGTCTGAATGATGTGTCTGAGCTCATACTTGTAGTTAAATATGTGTGTGATGTACGTATGCATGAATATCTACACACACGTGAATTCTTCCAATGTTGGTGTAATAGTCATAGTTGAATTTAATAACACCCTGATTTTATGTTGCCTCTGTGGCTACTGTAAAACACATACAAATGTATGTATTTTGGCGTCTGTCTGGGTCTGCTGACAGTCTTGGCAGTTTGGATTTTTCTCACTGAATTTCAATGTTAAGGTTTTTTTCCTTTGATGTTGATTGTTTTTTTATTATGTTGTTATGTTCAAAATGTAAGTTTACACTTAAGTCTTGAGTTTTGAGGTTGAAAGCATCTTTACTCTTTGAAATGTTTTACTTTACCCACCGAAGTATCTTGCAAGTTCTCTCTGGAGAAATTGTCTGGTGCCTGTGAATTGGAAGCTATTGTAGTTACCAACAAGCAAACATGAACAGAGAGAATGGTCTTGTATGTTAAATAATGAATATGATACCTAGTAATAACTCTGAAAATTGTGTGATGTAGAGACAGAACTTTCTAGACTGTTGGTTGAAAGTACTTCTTGTTGCCAGTGCTGTGTGGAAGGGTCTGTCTCATCTACAGATTCTACTGCCTTTGTAAGTAGAGCCCTACTGCGCTGTAAGTATTGCTAAAATGACTTACATCCATTTTATTTTCCCCTTCAGCTCCAGTTCAGACATTCTGAGAGATCCGCAAGGGCCTGAGATGTGTTCAGCAGCCTCTGCCAAGTAAGTAGAGTATATGAGTGGTAAAGTCCTTGCGAGTGATTTAGATAAGTAGTTTCCAGTTTTTGGAATCCTACATGTTTTCTACAGGAGAAGGAAATGCCTCTGAAAAGTCAGGCTCTTGGAGGATCTCCACAGTTGCAAGACACACAATTTGGTCAGCATTTTTTGGATCCTTGGAAAATAATACCTGGGTGCTGCTAGGGTCCACAGATGACCAGCGGAAAATCATTGTTTTGAGGTATATTTGAATATGGATATATTTAAAAAAAAAAGAAAAAAGGGAACTGATTTTTATGGAAAATGAAGTAATTTGATCTTTTGTATTTAAAGTTACATTGTTGTCAGTCTCAGCTACATCTCTGTCAAGTTGACCATGCTGGAATTGCAACATCTGTTTCAATTTACTCCTGTTCAAAGAGAGAAGAGCACTTTCTTGTTTTTAAAATCTTATTTCTTAAAACAAAAAATCCCCTTCTGTTATATAGTGGCAATATTTTAAATTGGGGTCTGGTTGTGCAAGTTGTTGTTCAAAGAAATACTAAGGAACCATCCAAGTATTCTTGAAGTATCCAAATGAAATAGATGAAGATGGAGAGGAAATACAGGGATCTATGCAGGTGCTGAAGATGTGCAGTTATAGTGACATTTGGAATACCGTAGTGTTAGATCAACTGAAAAGCTGTGTTGTTATTCAAAGAAATACAAATGAAGACTGATGGAGTCTGCAAAAGTAGTACAGTTTACCCTTGCAGCTGAAACTGGCTTGATCTGGGGTCACTCTTCAAATATCACATCGGCTTTGGCAGCTGATCTTAGGGGTGTGATGAGAACCATATTGCATTTAATTCTGATAGTCTGCTTTTTAAAGTGTATTTATGACATAATTTTCTCTATTATCCATTACATACATATGTGGTCAATAGATTGGTACAGCTCCTAAAATTCCTGATTAATGGCAGAAGTAACATTTGAAACTCTGTTAAAATGTGTGTTTAGATAGCCTAATGGATTTTAAGGATCTTTAATGGAAGCACGGATAAGGTCTTGATTACAATGGTGTAACAGGTCAATGGTAGAGTGTACCACTGGAAAAACAAAGTAATCGTAGATCCTTTCTTGTAGTGGGAGGCATCACTTTGTGAAGGTGAGCGGTGTTTGCTGGAAGGACACTCACAAAGCACTAAAGTGTACTTTTGTAGTACCTGCAAGTGACTCCTTGAGATGGGCAGTAAAGTAAAATATTCTGGGTTGTGCGTATTGCAGATGCTAGTCTCTGTTCCCCTGGTGCTGCTCTTCTGGTGCTGCTGCCACATATCATAGAGCAAGCAGCCACAGCTATCTTTCGCAGATGTTTTTAGATCTGCTCCAAGACTTATGCGTGACCCTGACAAGCAAGGGTCAGGGATCACCTAAAGTCCTTGGTAACCACCTCATTGTGTTGTTATCCATTACCTGTGAAGCATTAAATCTCAGTGAGTTGTATTGCTGGGAACTGGGCTTCTGAGTAAAAGCCAATCCATAAGGAATTGTGATCAAAATGGGAAAAGTGGAACTGTGGTTGCTAAAGCTGGAGGACTCATGAGCAAGGGAGCCAGCAGCTTGCAGCTCCCTGTGTTGCCTTGACTAGGTGCTTGAGGCATGAAAAGGCCCAGCAAGACATGGCAAAAACAGGTGTCTGTCCCTCTGAGTGCATCTTCTGTTTGGACAGGGGTGGGAGGTGAGCGGAGAAGCCCAGCCAGCTGAGAGCTGCCCCTGCCAGCTGCAGGGGAGCAGTTCAGGGCATCTCTGTCCCGGGCAGTATGCATGTGGTGAAGCTGCTGCTGTGCCGCAGCTGTCTCTGACTTACTTGGGGGGAAACCAGGGTAGGGAGGGATAGCAGCTGGACAGCAGTGAGGCGAAGAGGATGGAGACATAAGAGGTTAGAAGTGTCTTGATTTCCTCTTGGCCGCAGTTGGGATCTTACTGCATTTATGAGCTTGGTAGTGTCCGTTGTTCTCAGTTGCTGCCAGTGCTTCCCCTGAACGCATTCTGAGCATTCTTACTTCTTGCAGCCTACTAACACTTTGAGGCTACATGTAGATTGCGAGACAGGTGCTTTTTGCCATGTTTCCTTTGGTCCTTGCTGGTGATGTCTGTGCTGACTCCTGCTGAGGAAGATTGTGCTGTGGCTCCTTGCTAGCCTGGCCAGGGCTGGCCGCAGCTGGATGTGCTGCAGGAGCAAGCAACGTGGCTCCTTCTGTGGGGCCAGCGGGTGTTTGCCTGGCAGGGAATGGATGGCATTGCTGTTCCTGGCTATCCAATGGAATATTTTTCATTTTTTAAATAAATGCTTTAGCTTCATTGTACTTTTGTACCGGCCGTGAGTTAGGATATTAAATGTGTATATTTTTCTAAAATTGTAATTCAATCTGTGTTGCTTGTCTGCTTGACTTTTTGTTTGAATGGGAAGAATCCACCTGGTTAGGTCTCAAGGCTTTTTGTTAAAATCAGTTTGGATCAAAAAAAAAATGGAAGAAACAGCACTGTAAAAGCTTGTGAGCTGTAAATTTTAGGGCCTCAAGCAAAGAAACAAGAACTGCAGCTGTGATGACATTCAGAACACTGGCCTAAGAAGCTATTGAGAAACACAGGCTTTTGTTAGATGATTTGTGAGGAAATATCACATGAGTATTGTAGAATTAATACACCTGCTTTATTTTTGGGGGGAGGTTAGATTTAGGAAGAACAATAATCAGCTGAAACTGTAATGGAAATTACAGGTGCTTCCTTTGTTAGGACTGGGCTGGAAGCCCTGGGGAGAGAGAAGACCTGCAGGTTAAAGTCTGTTGAAGGACTTGATTCCTGCGTGCGCTTGTGGGTGGACGTCAAAGACACGTTTTTCTGATTATGTGGAAGAATGGCCTGTGGCGCATACTGCCAGAAGCAGTTTTGTTGGCTGGCCTTTGGAAAAGGAACTTGGCAGGGAGAACTTGTCTGTCTGCAGTGGTACGCTGCGCGGAGAGGCAGTTCACGAGGCTGGTGGCGGAGCACCACATGAATGCCTGGTGTTCCCGTGGCTGCTGTAGCAGCATCCTGCTTTATCCTGACAAACCAGGACTTCATAGCAATCTAAAAATGTCTGGCTGGAGCCACTTCCAGTTTCTCAAACTGTACCGGTTAAAATTACTTCACCTGATGTGAATGAAGATGTGAGGGTGTCCAGTGCTGGCTGGTGTGATGAGCTTGTGTGCTTTTGCTTTTAAAGCTAGTGACCTTTACCAGGGTGCAGGCATTGGCATAAAAACAGACCCAATCAGTTCAGGTTCTGAGTATGTTAAGTGTCTGCTCTGGTGGCGGTGGGGCTGGAGGCCGTACCCAGTGAGTATGGTGGCTCTGTTTGTGTGAGGGCTCAGGAGCAGGCCAAGAGGTAACAGCCACGGGGTGAATCGTTCTGCAACAGCACCAGCATGAAGAATGGTAACAAGAGGTATATATTTTTTAGAACAAACTTGCACTTAATGGTAGAACTGTAACTACCACGGGGAACTGTGTACTTCTTCAGTATTTTCTGCAAGAATTCATTGCAACCTGTTTTCATTGAGGAAAAACGTAGGTTTTGAGGATACTGTGCTTTCTGTAGGGTATTTAACATACTTCTGATGAGATTTTAATTGGCCATGTAGTGCCTGGAGTATATGGCTTCTAATTTATAACTTTCAGCTTTAATTTTGTAGGTAGTAGCTAGTCTACCATACATGTTAAAAACATCCTGTTTAAAAGTATTTTTTTGGGAACTTTGTAAAAGTGAATGGCAAGGAGTCTTTACCTTCCCAGTTGCATTTTCTGTATCTTCGGAGACCGCCAGCTCCAAACTTGCAGATGGGGGACTTCAGTTTCTTTATCAGCAGATAGTGACTTGCAGTTCATACTGATGATGGTACAATCAAATTACTTGCTGTTCTTTTTTTGTGCTCCCTGAACTCCATTCCAGAGATGCCAGCTGGCAGAATTTTTTTCTGCAGTACAGGAGATAATAATGCTGTGAGTTACGGGTTTGGCATCTGTGGCTTCTTGCTCGAGTTGGAAAAACATGTTCCTTAGTGGAAGAAGGAATGGGAATGTCAATAATGAAAACGGTACTAGAACTTGTTACTGGAGCATTTCTACCTAGCAGTAATGGATGTTAACATCAGTTATAATATGTATCCATAGCAAAATCATTTGTGCCTTTGATAATTTCCTTCACCTAGGAAACTTCCCAGTCCTTTGGAGGGTTTGAGTGTTACTAGCGTGTGACCAGGTTGATAAGTGCAAAGGAATGTTAAGTAAAGCAGATCTACAACTGTGGTGAAAGTTACTCTTCCTGTTCATCACAGAACTGTATCCTGTGGGATGTCGAGTGGCATGGAAGGTCAGATGAGGCTTTGCTTTGGCAGGTTTGCATGGGAAGGCACAGGCCAGCATACCAAAGAGCAGGTGGATGGTGTGTTCCCATAACCAGCTGAGACTTCATAAAAGTTGAGTTATACCAGAAAGATATCATCTCTCTTACTGTATTGTTATAAGAGTTAATAATTGGATATTTGCAAAATAAGAGAACCAAGGGACAAAGAAGCTCCAGGTTTTGGCTTTGTGTTTTAATACACTTTTGAACATAAGGTAATTACCATTCTGCTGTGGAAAAATGTAGTTATCAAAGCTAGAAATGGGCAGAATATAAAACAGTAAAGCTAGCCTTAAACTAAATGAGATTTCTGCTTCATTCTGTGTCCTAAGTAATTTCTTCTTGCAAGGGTAGTCGTATTTTCCAAATTCTTGAAAACAAACAAAACGCCAAAAACAGAGGAAGGCGCAACTGCTACGGGTGCTCTTTGTAAAGTGAGACATTAGAAATATCGGTAGTTTGAATGTTGCTTGTCTTTGCTGTATGCTATGTTAATAGTTCAGCCTTCCAGATGCCTAAATAATTGGCTTTGTGTTGTCCTGCCTCTGAAGTATATTAAACGGTTATTCAGTGGGTGACTATTATCAGAAGTGAGGTTTTTCCATGTAGGACAAAACTCTGTAGCTAATGGCCAGGACTTCCTGTACTAGATATGCCTTTTTGCTAGCTGTTTGAAGTTTCTTGCTGAAACTTGAAAGATGTAGTGATGGTCTGTGTGTGGCTTAGGCTCAAATGCTCATTTTGTACTGGTGAGAATACTTTTAAGTAATACGTATTCAGGCTTTTACATCTTGTAATATCTGGAAATCCTAAATTACATTATTTGATATTAGAGCACGAGGACTGACCATTTCAAAACGTTACTGAATGCTGCCCTACAGAATCCTGCTTTTGAGGTATGTACCCACTCTGTTGGTGACAGGTCTAGTTATGAAACTCGCTGAGGCTCTCTGCAGGGCAAGACTAAAGGAAAAGGGTCATGGACATAATGGAGAATACATTTCTTTATGGTTTCTTAGTATTTTAGATGCAAATCCTTATTATTGCCCTTAGCTTTACATGCTAAAAGATAAGCCAGAATTGCTTCAGAGTATGATCCTTAAAAGCAGGATCATTTTGTTAGCTGAAATATTTTACTTTGTGTAAATGACTCATTTTTGTCAAATGTGATTTTCAGTCCTCCTAAAAAATATCCTCCATTTTATGCTTTTCCACAGTTTGGGTTTGGGGTTTCTTGTGTCTCTGGAAGGGTTAAATTCAAGCTAAAGCTTCAGTGGAAAAGAAATAGGAACAGGCTGCTCTTTGTTCGGTGGTGGAAATGCAGCTAAGTAATTTTTAATTTGTTTCATTCAGGGAGTACATTCCTAGGAGTGGGAAAGAGCTGTGCTTTTTAACTCCCCTCCTCACTCCCCAGCAGGAACAGTGACCTAGTGTCCTCTGCAGCGTGTCCAGACGATGCATGGATGCCAGGCACGTGGTAGGGGACTTGCAGTGGGAAAACTCGGTTCGGTATTCCTGCCTGTAACCCATGATGGTCTCTGTGGTGCTGTGTAAGGGCAGCACAAGCTGGGCTGGATCTATCCACTACCCATTTTGTGAGCTTTTTCTTTCTAGTATTTGCCAGTGTTCTTAGTAGGAGAGTTACAGGTTTTGTACAATTTCAGACTGAGGGCCTCTGAAAGAATTAGACGATGTAAAACAAGCTTAAAACTCATGCTGACCCTTTATTTTTCCTGCGTGGATGAAAAAATGGCAAAAGTGAGATGGCATGGCTGGGTCTCAACTGAAATCTATAGCTTTGGTTTCTGAAAGCCACTTCTTGTCTGTTCAGGTGTTAAGCTGAAGTTGGTCTGACTGTAACAGCTTCTCGAGGTGCAGTGAGGTGTTTGCAGACAGCGAGAAACTCGTGTGAACAGACAAAGTCTTGAACCAGGATATTGTACCTTTTTTGGTGGGAACAGAGATTTGTTGAGCTTTTACGTTTATGTGACTGATCTAATAAAGAAGCACTAAACATTCATATTCTGCATTTAGAATAAATAGTCTTTTTTTTTTTTTAAGCTTTTAATGAAATTGTATATGACATCCTTGCAATTTATTTGTAATAGTGCACAAATGGAGCAGTGTAGGGATATTTTAGTGGCAGTTTGGAGTGTATTTTTAGCGAGACCTCATTCCTTTCCTGAAAACTTACTTAAGCACAATTTCATGTTCTCTGAGCCTTCAAAAACATTTTTGTTTTCTTGCTTTTCTCAGCTGTTAAGTAACAAATGACTGTGGAGTCATATAATTGGGACAACTTCAGTTCATATTGCTTTGTGTCTGGTTAAATTGGGGCAGCATTTCAGGCTTTCTGTAACCTCTTGGTGAGCACTTACTGAAAGTCTCAGGGTTCTCTGATGTGGGTGTCAAACAGGCCATCGATGATGCCAACTTAACTGCAGGTTTTGGTCAGTTCTTTGGCCTGTATCAGATCCGAATGCCTGAAAGTTAATGTGGGGTTTGGTGAAAGGCTTTTATAGTGACTTTGCTGTTCAGTTGTAGCTCAGTTTCACTCCTAAATACAGCTGCAGCTTTTCCATAGAGCTTTTAATGAAATTTCAAAAATGATACCTGGTGGATATATTTCCTATATAACTTTGTGGTGTGGAGAAAATAATAATAAAAAAAGAACAAAAATAACAATCTGTCATTAATTGTGCACTGCTGTAATTCAAGATCCGTGCCTACCTCAGAGTGTACCTTGGTGCCGTGAGAAACAAGTTCACCTCATCCCTAAGGTAAGGTAGGGTGCTAGAAATGTCATTGCAACCTGTCTGTACCTGACTTGACCTGAGATGGAGATAAATGACTGTGTAGTAGGTAGTCTGGATCTTCTTGTCCCTGGACAAGCAAACCTCATTATTCCAAAATGCACCATAAGATACAGGAAGGGATCTGACTTACCAGAGTACTAACATTTGCACATTTCTGGAGAAGGTCAAGTACATTTACTTTGTGTTTTTAATATTGGTGGCACTGTGCCATGCAACCAGTGGATGAAAGTCTAGGAGTACAAAAATGTTCTTACCCTAATTAAAATGAATGTAACCCAAAGTTGAATCTATTTTAAAACCCCTGTAGTAATCAGTCTTATGTCCTTAATGCACACGGAGATGTGCATGGGAGGCCAGGGGGCTCCCAGAAGCTTCCTGACTTGCAGAGCACCTTGCTGCGGTGGCTTCTTGCCATGCAGCTCTGCAGCTGATGCCTTCCCCTTGCACATGAGCATCCTGGTCACTCACTGTGCAGTACCAGAGTCTCTGCAGCAGGTACCAAGTACCACCAAGTACCTTCCTCTGCTTGTAGATGCTCAGACCTTCCAAACTTCTGAGACCCTGGCACAGGTTGAGCGGAGCAGCTGTGGATGCCCCATCCCTGGCAGTGCTCAAGGCTGAGCTGGATGGGGTTGGAGCAACCTGGTCTAGTGGAAGGTGTCCCTGCCCAGGGGGTTGGAACTAGATGGTCTCTAAGGTACGCTAATTGTATCCGACAAGAGGATCTCAAATAAATAAAAATTGGCAAGAAAGCCCCCTTTTTCACAGCCTTGTCTGTGTATGTATTTCTGCTCTTTATAGCCAAATAATTTCTCTGGTCAAGTGCAGCAATTACTTTTAGGGAACAAAACATTAAATGTTTTATGTATTTTTAGCTTTATTTAATGCAGGTAGTTTTGGAGAAGAACCCTTAAGTTGTTTTGCCAGACTGGTCTCACCATTGGGAAGTGCTTTGCACACGATCAGGAGTTAATTTTATTCACCAGTTCATTCACCATCTGGGGCTCCTGGGAGTGGTACGGCCAGCCGCTGGGGCCGGGGAGGTAGTCTTCCTCGTAGGAAACTCCGTGTCGAGGCCATGTCTGTTCGGTACCAGATGGGTGCAGCTGAAAGGCTCCATCTGGAGAGCTGTAGGGCTGCTGTGTGCCCATGAGCCAGCAAAGTGCCCTGTGGTGGGACAGCCCGGGGTGATGAAGAGGCAGTGCGCTGCGTGGGGCAAGCTGTCCCTCCAGCTTGGCATCCCTTATCCATCAGCGACCAAAGCAGCGTGCTCAGGAGCAGTGTTAGTGTATTGCTTCCACATCTTACTCTAAAGAACATGTTTCTCCAGCGTCATCCCTCAGAGGCTTGTAGCCGCCTCCCCGCCGAGGTTAGTTACCTGCTCTGTCTCACAGCTGCGGAGCTGCGTGGGGACAGGCAGGTTCTCCTGGGCCTGGGATGGAGGGTATGGCCCGCGCACAAGGGCTGAGGTATGGTGGATATAAAGAACAACTGCTCCCTTGGATTGGGTTGAAAATAGCTGCTTCAGAGCTTAATTTAAAGGGGGGGAAAATTGTATCATGGCACTCTTAAAATATCTGTGTATCCCCTTGGGAATCCTTTGATCAGTTAGCCCGTGTGTGTTGGCTTGGCGCAGGACTGTCTTCGGCAATGTGTTACTGTACTCTGGTTTCACAAAACTCAGCCTTAGCGTTTGCATTGAATTTTGCATTAAATAATGCAAAATTGTGAACTGCAACAAGAGAAAAAGGTGACATATAGAAAGAGGCTTTGTTAACGTCTAATTTCACAGACTTTTAAAAATCTACTGCTTCTAGGTTAACATGAGTGATCCTCTCTACTGAACCAATGCAGTGGGTGGAAATAGGGTAGTGGAGGGTCCAGCTGGGAGGGAAGGGCCTTTGCCTTTTCGTCATCATACGTTGTAGAAATCACCCTGGTAAGGTTTGTAGTGTTGAGGATTGGGGGAGAGTTGGACTGGGTTACGCGTATGCATCGTCTGTGCTCTGCGCATATGTGCAGTTAATCACGCTGCATCTTCAGAGGTACAGACTAAACTGGTTGTGCTGGGATTCGTGCTGATCTTCCTCAACATGGTTAACACTCACACAGATGCAGGAGCTCCGTTTCTATCATGGTGCTGAACTGAGCTCTGAAATACAAGTTGTTCTTTTTAATCTCTTTTAGTATATATCTTGTGGCAGTCAACAGAGACATGGACTGGCTTTTGAGAGTTTTCCATTGTTATTTTCAGTTGTGAATTCCCAATTTAAGCCACAAGAATAGTCCGTGCAGGATGGATTCATCCTAAAAAATGGTATATTTTAAAAAAAAGTGTATTTATAAGGAGTGTTTAATTAGTAATGGCTATTGATGGATGAATGGTATCCTTCATGTCAACACCATGTGGAACTTTAAGTGCTGAGGCTGAATGATGGAAATTAGCTGGCTAATTTAACTATGGCTAGTTTAACTTTTTCTTTAAAATTAACTCTGTGACTAAAAAGAAAACACTTCTTTGAGTTTCCAGTGGAAAATTCTTTGTCCATAAACAAGAAGAGCGTCTGGCAAAGAGCCTGTTTAGGGATGGGAGTCCCATGTGCTTTCCTTCTTGGGTAACCGTGACCAAAGCCACTTGTACTTTTGCTTGGTGGCTGTGCCACCAAGGATGACTTCGTTTCAAGTCGACCTTTTATGATTTAATGTAATCATGGTTTCTTCAGCCTCAGGGGCTCTTCTCATTTATGGACAAGGAATTCAAAAGGTTGCTGCTGCTCCTGCCTCTTCCAAACTGGTGTCTGGTGACAGGAAGAGAGGCACCGTGACTCCCCTGTCCCTGCAGGCTCAGGGTGGATGGGGTGGTTTGTGGGTGCTGTCACCTGCTTCAAACACAGCAGAGCAGTATTTCTCTTCACCATCATCAGTAACACGTACCTGTGTGTGCGCCTGCGTGCTGCTTACAGCACTTTAGTACAGCCTTCGGTATTTGCTGTGTTTGGAGTATCTTCAGAACCCTGTTTTGTCTTGTCTTTTTTTTTTCAGCAGCAGTTTTCTGGGTCTGAGAGTTAACAAAAGTAAGTCACGTCAGCTCCAAATGCCAGGAAACGATCAGCTGCTTCCCAAGAGTAAGCGGAAGAAGAGGTAACCCTGCAGTGATGTGAAGCCTAAAACTGTGCGGAAGGCTTAAGACTGAGAAAATACTTGTTAGTTTTTTCATTTTCAGTGTATCTGGGTACTTAATAAAATGCTGAATTTTCACATAACTATCATTCAAACTGCCTTAAAATAGCCAGATCGGTGTGCTGATGTGTTTTGTTTACGGCACTGTGGGCCATTTAACTTTAGGGTTGGGCATAAAGTGCCAGAGCCCCAGCCTTGCCACGGAGGGATGAGGGTCTGCACATTGCTGCTGTTACTGCTCGCATCCCATAGAAGCTTGCTCTGCCCTCTTGGAAGCAATTGCAGGACAGTGTTTTGCCTGGGGTCTGGCAGGTGCTGATGCTCTGGTTATTGGCTTGGCTGGGGGGAGAGCTGTGGGGGGAGCTGAGGGACGGGGTGGACTTCTGTTGTACAGAAATATGCTGGCTTTTTTTCAATGTCCATGTAAACTGATTAGTGTGTGTCACTATTTCAGTTTAAAGTAATTAAATTTGAAAGAAATTGGAAGGTCGTCGCACATTAAGTATTCTAGCTTTAAAATAAATACTGATATTAAAAATTCTTGTCTGTCTTAGAAGGTGATGTAGTTTTGTAATGATATAATGCAAGAAAATTAAAGTAAACCTGAACAACAGGGTAAGTTTTTAAAAATACAGCTTGGAAGCAAAAGACATACCATACAAAATATTCAAAGGTGTTCTTACTGAGCCCTGAAGCTTTGGCCATAGCCTTTCACTGGGGACTTTGCAAAGAAAGTACAAAATCTAAGATGGAGTATTGTGTGTCTTTTGACTTTAGACTATAGCTGTAATTGGCACTGGACATTTTGCTTTCCAAAATATTCATCCTCAAACTGTGGTTCCCAGCAATATTTCTGTTTAGAACAAGCTAAATCTGTGGCAAATGTAAACTAACAGCTCCAATGAGGTAAGCAGATACAGAGGAAAAATGGGAAGCTGATTTTGTTTGTTTTTTTACTAAAAGCAAACCTTTTGAAAGAGTAATTATTGACTTCTGCTTTTAGGTCTGCCTTTTGATCATAGCAATTAATACAAGACAGATTTTAAGTTTTGTGCAGTTAGCCAAAGAAGAATTAAAATCTTTGTGTGCGTCATGGTTGATGAAATTCATGTAGAGTGGTTTGCATCAGCTGCTGAGCATCCCTTGGAGTCTTTTATTGTTATGTTTTAATTATACGTGTTAGCAGCACTTCATTTTCTGTAGTATGGTCATGATATCCACTGTCGTACACAGAAGATAGCCTCAAAAACCCTCTTGTCAGTACTGTTAGGACCTGAAACAGGAGATCTAGCTGTGGAGAGGAATGTGACTATACCTCTAACAAAGCTCGAGGAGGTGCCCATTCTGTTGCACTGCGGTTACCCCAGTTGTGACGGAGCAGCCTTGCTGCGCGATGGCTTGGGGCAAGTCGCAAACCATCCTCTGGGCAGCTGCAGGTGTCCGGAAGTGCAGGATACTGTCTTGGCTTTAAAGCATCATTACACGTTTAAGTATGGAGCTGTAAGGCTGGCAGCCCTTGGCAGCTGATTCACTGCATGATAGCCAGCTTGCTAAAGGTCAGCCTGAAAATTGTAGTCCAGGTGCCGTGTACTGCATGACATCCTTAACTATGCCAGATCATCAGGGAAAATTGGGATCCTGTGATATTTAGCTGTCTGGGAGCTTTCCTTTTTCATATAGTACGTGGGCTATAAATGTGTTGTATCAGTAGCAGATGCTTCCTGTGTAGCTTTGGAACCAGGGGCCCCTTGCAGAGTGAAATTTGTAGTTAATGACAGCTACTGATGCAAAATGAAAAGGTATTTCAACACACAATAAGGAGAAACAGTCCAATTTATTAAATATGGGCTAGAAAGTACTTTAAAAAAAATCAATACAGAAGATGAATAAAAACCTATGAAACATGAAGTATGCATTCTGTATTAGTGCAGAAAAGGCTGGCGCTGTGAGTGTTGTCCCAGGCATCTGGGGGCTGGCAAGGGATTTCCTAACCCTCTGGAGCAGAGCGAGCAGAGGAACTGCTCTTGGAGTCAAGGAGGTGCCGGGCAGCAGCGGTGCAGCCCTGACTGTCATGGTGAGTGCAGAATACGTCCCCTGACACTTGAAGAATGCAAGGAAAAGTGCTGCCCTTGAAGCTATACTCCTTAATGTATAAAAAGTCAACGGCTTTGAAAATTACTCTTTTCCTTCCATTCATTCAATCAAGTAATTATTTCTGCAAGCAGAAAGCCAGAACTTGGTCCCTCCTGGTGTGCATTTCGAAGGATTTCCTCCCTGTCAGCCTGGGCAGAATGCGAGGAGATACTAACTTTCCTAACATTTTAATCTTGCAAATATTTTGAATAGAAACCTTTCCGTGGACATTTGCAGGTCACTCGGTTCACTGCTATCTTGGATCTGTGTTGGGCTTTCAGTTAAAATAAACCCCAAAATGTTTATTTCTTATATGCATCTACTTTATTTTCTGCAAACATAAGCCTCGGGTGTTTATATTTTTATTGATTTTTGGCGTTTGGAGCTGCTGTTCAGCTGGTGCCTGCGGTGCACTGTACGACGTGGGGTGCCAAACCTGCAAACTGCACCTGCGGCCACACACCAGGCCATCGCCCGTGGCCTCGGGGCACGCACGGAGGTGGGATGGAGCAAATCCCCGCGCCTTCAGATGGGCTGCCATGGGTCGCGTGGGCTGAGGCAGCAGCTGAGCAGGGCAGCCCTGTTGGTAGCTGCTTCTCCGGGGTGGGAATGTGTTCCTGGCCGTGTTCAGTAGATACAGGGACTCTAAGGAAACCGTTTCCAAGGCTGTGTCGGCTTTACTGTTTTTATATTCTTCTTGTGTTTGTTTTCACGTAATTAAGTGTCTGGGTCAAGTGTAAAGCTTCTGCGCCTTCCTCCTGCGAGGGTGCAGTGGCAGCTGGGGGCTGCACGTTGGGAAGGACAGCTGGGAAGGAGGAATTCAGAGGGCACACGCTCTCCTTTACTCAAGGAGCAAAGCCTGGAGAGGACAAACAGCACCAAGCACGAATCACGGCCCTCACCCCCGCCAGCGCCTTAGAGCTTGGCTTGGGAAGGATGCTGAGGGAGCAAGGGCTCCGCAGGCACGGGCGGGATTCTGGAGAGATTTTCGCACTGGCTTTGCTGTTCCTTGGGAGCAGTGTGGGGACAGAGGTGTTAGTCCACAGCGCTCTGCCTTCTGAAGAAGCTACAGCAGGATCTCCATGGGCGCTGGAGACACGGTGAGTTTGGCTGGGAGGGGGCCGGGGAGGGTTGGAGCAGATCCCGACCCCTCTGCTGGACAGCAAGGGATGCCTGGCTGGGATTTCCATCCTGCCATTGAGAGCGGGACAGTGTAATAAACTGAATGAAACTAATGTGTGCAGTCTCCTGCTTGCAATAAGCAGAATTTAAGATTTCACTTTCTTTGACCATTTTATTTGTCAAAACTTACTATTCAGAGAAAACACTATAAGGCAGTGTTCCTTTCCTTAAGAAAAATTAACTTTCCAGTATAGATGGCTTTAAATAAATTATTTTAATGATCAGATAAAATACAATATCATACATAATTACAGGATATTGCCTTTGATGAGCAAAAGACTCCATTGTGAGATGATCCTGCAAGTCTGATTCCCCACCCCCACCCCGAATTCTGTTATTTTAGATGTGTGTTGGTGTCATAGAGGAATAAGAACCATCTCTGGGCTTCTGTTGACCTCTCCACCACAAACCCAAGCGGGTTTTTTGTCTCCATTTAACATGTGCTGCTTTGCACTCACAGTGCCATCCGCTAGCTGGTGTGGCAGACCCGGGTCTGCCTCTGCCCTGCGCAAAGCCCCCCCGGCACCGGCACCGGGACGGGGGCGCAGCGTGGCTGACGTGCCGGCTCGCCTGGAACAAGCAAGGCTGGAAGGTGCTGCCAGCGGCTCCTTCGGGAGTGGGGCTGCTGTGGCGCTGGGGGGTTCGGACCAGCCGCTGTGGGGCTGGTTTGTGGCAGGGCAGCCGTGGGGGCAGCTGCAGCCCGGTGCCACCTGTCCCGGCAGCTGTGCTGGGGGTCTCGCCATTGCAGCGAAGCCGTTGGCGTGGTTCCACGTCCGGATCGTGGCGGGTAATGGGGCACTGAGGCACGATGATGGGATTGTTGTCTGGGTTTAGCAAGCTCCCGAGTACTGCCTCCTTGGTGTGTTTGCCATTCTGTTTGCAGAAAGCTGTTACTGATTTCAGCCTATGGTTTGGCAAGTCACAGCCTGTGTCTGTGCCGTATATTTGGGCTCTGATGGACAACCAGATTTGGCCACATCCTGGTTTCTGGAAGGTGACCTTTCCATGCATCTATTAAAAAATGCTTGATTTTCATTGGAATATTTTGTGCCTGCTAGAATACAGCTCAGCAAAATGAAACCTTGAAACCCAGCCTCCTTCCAAACCAGCTCAAAAGGTGTGTGTAAAGGGAATTTTTTTTTAAAAAAAAGCCTGATTTATTTGTCAAAGTTGGACCTTTTTAATAACTCCCTGAAGCTTTTGGAGCCTATATGACAGCCACGAGGCAGAAACACGTGCAAATACACCTCCGGCTCAGGCACACTCCCCAGCCTTGCCTTTGGTTGCTGAGGGACGGGGACAGGAGGGCAGCTGCGCTCACTGCCGTGTCTCGCCCGTCCCTTTTGCTCTGCTGGGCATCACGCCCCTGCCCTGCAGTAAGCAAGGGAAGCAGCCCTGCTCCCTCTCCCCTGGAAACGCTGAATCCGCTTGGGCTCTGGAGGAATCTCCCCAGGATGCCCGCAGCTTCTCTGAAACCCTCTGGGAGCATCATTTATCATTTCCAGCCTCTGACGCAGCAGCCATGTCACCGCGCGCCGTCTCGGCTGCGTACTCATCAATGCTGAATAGGCCTCTTGTTGGGAAAGTGTTTGCAATGCTGCGCTTGAAACCCAGCGCACAGGCAGGAGCGCTCTGGTGGTTTTAGGGATGAGCAATCGCTTAGTGAGTCTGAGAGGGCAAGTGCTGCCTAAAAGATGATCTTGTGCCACAATTAGTTGCATGGGCATTATCAGGTTTTCTACCAACCTTGTAATTTCTCTTAAGAAAAGTACAGATTTGTGTGAGAATGGGGTGGCTGAGCTGAAAGCTGCCATCTTTTCAGGGGGAAGATTGAAGTGTGAAAGTTGTGGTTGATGCATCACAAAAGGAATGTGTTTATTTTCTGGTGTTATTTGTTCTGCCTGTTCCTCCGTGCATGCAGAGCCGGGATAGCATCACTGGGGTAGCGCTGGGAATGGTGCCGCGGCTGCTGAACCGATCCAGCTCTGGGGCAGTTCGTAATTCTTTAAATTATTGCAATGATACGTTTAGGTGAGTATTTGGATACCTTCTCATCTCTGCTGCCAACAAGTTCCAAATGTTTTGCTGTTTGTTTCCCTTTACCACCCCCACCCCCAAAACAGGCTTTACGTAAAGCCCAGTTTTGCCCAATGACGCTGTTTCCATAACTCAGCCCCGTTTTGGGTACAGCAAAATGCTTTGCTAATGAGCACATCGTGTTCTAAACGGGAGCTGCTGGGAACTTGATGGCAAGGGCTGCTGGCTTATGTGGAGCATGTGAGGTTTCCATCAATGGCTCCTCATGTTCAGGTATTAGTAACAATTATTAACAATTAACATACATTAACAATTATTAACAATTTGCCCAGCCTATTCAAATAGAAAATTACATCCTGAATTGATCCTGCAGCTCAAAGACCATATCAAGTCTTGCTGCTGCTCCCTTTCCAGGGTATTTGCACAGCTGTAAATCACTGCAGGCAGGGGAAATGCTTCAAATGAGTTTGAAATCTCTCTTTTTAGGGCATCTCTTGATACAAGATACAGATTTGAGTCCTCCTGGGGAAATCTCTGCGTCCTTCATTTGTGCCACAGTTTTTTATCACTGGCAGATTTAAAAGTTGACATTTCCAGTAAATAATAGTCTGTTAGTGGCAACACTGCTAACGGGAAAAGTTATTTGCACAGAATTGTGTGAAGGCAGATACGTGAGGAAAACTAAAACACAAAACAAAATGGAAAAAAAAAATCAGGAAGTTGTTAAGTGAAATTAAATTTTCAGGCAGTAGGAAGAAAGTGATGGTCAAGGTGAGCATTGGATAAATGCAAAGGTCTCCAGCTACAGCACAGTCTACTTGCTTTACTATAATAACAAATAAATAGAGCTACCATTTCAGTGAGCAATACTATTTATAGGCACATATGAGCACACACACCCAAGAAGGGCCCTGAGGAGTCTTTTCTTTCAAGTTGGAGTGTGAGATTAAACGAGCTCCTAATTGACAATTGGTTTCTTAATTTTACCTTGTGATTTCTCTTGCTGCCAACTGTGTTTGCACGTGTGTTGGCTTCAGATGAACAGCTGTGTAACGCTCTTGATTTACTCCATAATTATAAATCACTTGTACAGTTCTGCGCTAAGCCAGAGGCAGAATTCCAAGGCTCGGCCTGGGTTATGGGGCTGTAGCGGAGCTTTGCCTTAACGCATGTGGAACGCGGTTGCAGCAAGTGGGGTTCAGGATGGGGCCTCAGTCCCTGCCAGTGCTCGTGTCGCTGTTGCTCCTTGCAGGTGCATGCTGGCCACCCTTCAGTGGGCTTCTGAAGGAAAGCCTCTGTCAATAACTGAGCTATTGTAAATGATTTTTAAATCATTGTTTTGATACTCTGTGCAGCCAGATAGAGATCACTTCTGAAATGCTAATAGGCAAACAGTGCCTCTAAAACCAACCCGTTGCCATTTTCACCAGATCTTGAGTACTGCTCCCCGCCAGCATCCGCTCTGCCTTGCCTTTTGTTTGAAGGACGAGGTTTAGTAGCTGTCTGAAGATGGGTAAATGCAAGGCAAGTTGGGGTTTTTTTTATGTAAAGGGGTGCTTTATGCCACTGCTTTACACAGCTGAAGTGACTTGGAAGCAGGGCATCCATGGCAAAGCCTTTGGGAGTTTCTCCTGCCAGGGTAATCCCGTGTCTGTGTGCGAGCACAGACGGGTGCCCGGGGCCGGTCCCTTGCAGGCAGTTGCATTGTTGGCCACATTTCTAACTGCCTGCTGCTTTGGCACTGCTGGGGAGGTGTGGAAACAAATCACACTGGGATGGTTTGGGGGGCTGCAGGGGTGCCCGGAGTCCCCGCGGTGGTGGTGCTGTGCAGAGGGCTCCGGGACCACCAGCTGCCCCAGGCAAGGGCGAGTAGGGCTTCCCCACTGCTGCAGCCAGCCAGGTAACCTGCAGCATCTCTGCTGTGGTGACAGGTGTTTGGGCAGTCATTGCGCGGCCCGGGCACTTGAGAGGGAAAAGAAGATGTTTCCTTGTCCTGGGGGGTTTGGTCACCGGCACGGGCTGCGAGGGAAGCCCTTCCGTGTCAGCAATGGAGAGCGCTGCAGTCATAAAGCAGCTTCGTTAAAGATAGTGTTTCCCCCAAATGGCACAGAACCCTCCTCTGACCGCTGCAATCCCTGATTATGTGATAAATCTTCACAAAGCCTTTCAAAATCTTTTTCAAATAATTATGTCATTAAATACTTAATGCATCTCCAGATTACAGCTGAGCAAACAATTCGCAGAGTATTTAGGGACATTTAACTGTGTGATTTTTTTCTCACAGAACTTCAGTGTCTGCCCCATAAGTAATTAACGTTTATTGTTCAAGCTAGTTCACTGGGTTTTTAGATGTTGTATTAGCTTTTGCTGTGATGATCAGTCCTTTGATAGGTCCTTGAAACCAGTTCTCTGTGATACTGAAATGAGCTCTGCTTTTGTGCTCTGGCACTGCTGCCTGCTGATACTATTGACAGCGAATTTAAAATTTATCTGCTGGAAATATTTGCTCTCTATGACTGGAGCCCTCTGCTCTCCCTCCTGTGCTCTTCAGAAATAAAAGAAAGACCCCAATTGCAGCTGAAGCGGTTTCAGTGGATCCTGAAATGTGGCAGGAGTGCTGAAGAATGACCCGGGGGATTTCCCGTCTGCTCTCTGCTATGGGCGAGCGTGGCTGACAGCAGCAGGTATTGCTGGTGAGGCTTCCGCTGCCCTTGTGCAACAGCAACTGCTCGGGAGGAAGGAGAAAACACAGGGGAGAAAATGCATCCTATCACTCCCAAGGATCTGCATTTCAGGGGGCTGGCAGGGCCCCAGTGATGAGCAGTGATAATTATGGCTTTTACGTGTCAGACATCCTCTCAGGCATCAGAAGAGGTGCATTGTGCTTTCATTGCTGCAGACAGTGCGTATCGTAATACAAATTACTAAAAATTACAGAAAAAAGGCCAAATTAGAGTAGCTGGGCATGGGTCAGAGTTGAAACCAGAGCAGGTTGTTTCTGCCATGAGTAATTTAAACCCTTCAAAGCTGCCAGGGCCACGGGTGTCATTCCTGTGGGTGCTGCGAGAAGCAAATGAAGCTGCAGTGGCTCACTCCAACCTTCCTCGTGCTGCCTTCACCTAACAGGCATTTGGAGTGCGCCGCTCTGGGGACACTGTCTGCTCATGGAGGATGTTGTCTGCATTCCCGGACCTGTATCCACACCTCTGGCTCCTGCCAAAATCTGGTGCTTTGGTACCGGTGAGGAAGGTGGGGGGATGCTGTTGTGTGGCAGTAGTAAGACAAAGCTGAGCTGGGGCAAAGCCCCCAGCTTGGCATCACGTGAATCAGGTCTCTGACCTGCCCAAGTGGGATGATACTGTGATCCGAGCAGGAGGTATGCCATCACCTCTGGGGGCAGAGTCGCGCGTGCATGTGGATTTATTTCCTTGTCAATATGGCAAACATCAGTGCTATAAGGTTGCATAGATTTGATTTTTCCCCCAGCCACCTGGGTATGATCTGTTTTTCATAGTGCAGTCTGCTCCCTGCAAGCGAACAAACGCACCGAGAAGGTCCATCTGGTGCAGTGAGAAAGCTCTCTGGAGAGAGGCAGGAGGTGCCAGGGGCTGTGCCCTGGGCTGCGCTGGCCGGGGGGCTTTGCTTGACCAGGTGGGACTGGGAGAGGTGAGCCCAGCCCTGGCCCTGGCAGCTAGCTGTGCCCATGCATGGCATGAAGAGAGGACTTAAAAGATTGGGGTTTGCCCCCAACTTCTTGTGGAAGCTCCTTTGAGCCATCTGGAAGCTGGTCCAAGAAGTCAGTTTTCTCTTGGAGTATAGTAAGCAAGTTCTTTAGCAAATCTCTTTTGCACCAGCCTGAGCAGAAGCAACCCATCCGTGCTCAGGTATCCTGCATGCTGCTGAGAAAATAACTTCACAGGGTTATTGCTCTGAGAGTCCCTTCCGTGCTTGCCTCCCCTGCCTCCTCCCCTCCCTCACTACACTCATCTCCTCCATCAAATACCCGGTGTGATATGTGTTGCCACCTTTGCAATCCTCCGTGGCTTGGCTTCTCCTGGCCACCATCCACCAAGCGACAGCAGAACGGCTGTTCAAAGTACAAGCAGAAGAGCCAGCGGCCTGGTGAACAAGAGAATGCTCACCTGAGGTAATGGTTCAAGTAACAGAGCTGGCTGTCATCTCTTCCCTGGGTCAAGTGAGTGCCACTGAGGGAGCGGTGACCCACTGGATTCTCTGGTATGGAGAGCACAGCTGGAGCAGCTGTCCCAGCACAGAAACTGTCCCCGAGCATCCTTGTGGGGAGATCTCTGTCTCCACGAGGAGAGCGGTAACAGCAGAAGAGGGGCTGGCGGTGGCAGGAATGGACCAGAAAGCAAACACGAAACGAAGCCACGCTCCACCAGCACCCGAGGCCACTGTGAAGGGCTTCAATAACAGCAGCAGGATGGAGACCAGAGTATGGCAGCAGAAATGCCACGGGGGTGAACCGATGGGCTGTTCGTGGTGAGCTGTGTTTCCTACATCTGTTTCTTACAAAACTTTGTTAATCATCAGTATTTCAGCCACAGCACCACCATATCCAGTATGGATTTGTGGGGTTTTTTTGTGTGTGTGTGATTTTTATTTTTTTTAGTGCTGCTGGAAAAAATGCTTGACTGCTTTATTTGGTGCCATTCATAACGGCAGCTGAACGGAGGGTATGTATTTCAGTGAAGCTCTTAGTGACTGGAAAGCAAGTGACTCACAAGTAATAGTAAATAGCTGTAAAGCTGAAGATGTTTCATAGATTCATTTGCTGCTGAGAGATGATAGTTTTTCTCATGGAAATGTCATCCTGTTCCTCAGAAGGATTCCTTACAAGATGCCGCCGGTCAGGAGACCTGCGTGGTGCCGGGGCCTGCTCTGCCCTCGCTGCAGCCTGGCTCCGGTGGGAGCCCACGGCCAGGGTGTCATGGAGGCAGGAGGAGCTGGGTCCTGCTGGCTGTGGGGGACGGCTGCGAAGGAAACCGTTTGTCAGCAAATGTGCCCATCAGGTTGCCACGCTGACAGACCCGACAAGCCCCATTTCCAGGCGAGGGGCAGCCGCGTGGCAGCGGCTCACAGGTATGGGGTGGTAGGTGCGAGGCACCAGAGCTCATTGCATCACCTCCAAGCGGTTGGACGGCATGGCCGTGCTGCCTGCGCCGCACCTCCCAGTGCCACGGGGGCTGTGGGCAGAGCAGGGTGACAGCCTGTCCTGCTCCTGGCGCCAGTCCAGGGCCAGGGGACACCCCGCAGCGAGGAGCCTGTTCTCCGTCTCTCTTTGCAGTGCCCGCAGCTGCTCTGTGGGAAACTGGAGCTTTCAAGGCACGACTCCAGCCTTGCAGACAGAACAAAATCAAGATGTTTTTATTTTGTTTAGCACTTTGTTGTCTAGTAAGGCAGGGCAGGGAGCTTGTTCCTGAGCGAGAGGTGAGCGGAGCAGCGAGGGGTTCATGTTCTCTCTCAGCATCGGTGGCTTCTGCTACCAAATCCCAGCCCTTGGTGGGCTCCGTGTGGGCAGTCCTTCCTGGCACTCATCCTTCTCCAGAGCCTCCAGTTTGGTGTGTGTGATCACAAATAAATAGAGGATCTGCCTGAGAAAAGGTTTCCTAGAAATACTTTTTTACAAAATTTAGTTTATAGAAACTTAAACAAGGCTGTTTTGAATGGCTTTTGCAGGCTTAAATGAAGTTTTAGCATACCAGTGAAATTAGAAAAACATGTCAAACATATTTATAGATCCAGCATATCTTTGGGGTGATGTTTAAGTCTATGAAATAGTAATTGGCAGTGAGAAATATTACCCTATTCAAAAGAGAGGCTGCCACATTATGTTTAGCTTAAGATTTAAATTAACTAAAATTCTCAGACATTGAGATGCCTTGCTTTTAATCCATATGCTTGCAAAATAAATACTGGAGCAACAGGGTTTCTGGTTGAAAACCTCTGAATGTGGAAATTGTCTTTCCCTCAACCCATGTGCACAATCCGAGCACTCAGTGTGTGCGGGCAGAAAGTAAGTTTGATTATTAAAACTCCTTTGCATCCAGCAATCTGTCTTACCTGTGACAAACGTGTGTTACCTGGTGGCTGACGCTTTGGCAGGCAGCTGTTTTATCAATGCTGCTGTTTCTCTGTCATTGCTAAATACGTGTGGTGGTGTGGAAAGTTGTTTTGTTTCAGAAGTTACTAAGCTCCCATTTTATTAAATCAAGAACATGATTTAGTGACTGAGAAAACACACCCACAAACCAAGCTGAAAGTACCCACAAACCTGATTTCCAAATGAGGGAGACCAGCGTTATTCGGATGTCTGGACCTTGCTAAGCGATCTGAATGCCTCAAATCCCATAATCTTCAATATTTGGATAAAGTTTTTTACATCCACGTCTCAAAATTGATTTAGTGTTTACCCTTTCACCATACAACTTCTTCCTCTTACTATTGCCAGATATTGCCAACTGGTTTCTAAGGGTGAAGGTGATATCATACTTTTAAGATCAGGCCGCCTAGAGGGACAGAAGTGCCGAGCAGCTGCCCACCGCAGCCAGGTGATGAGGACGGCACCTGGCTCCTCCTGAGAGATCCGGAGCATCTCCCCATGCATTCCCAGGCTGGAAGCGGTGATGGTAACGGGAAACATTGTGATGAGCAAGGGAAGTGTGGATGGCAGCAATGACTGGTGTCATCGTTACCACAAGATGATCTGAACCATGCTGCTGCTGCATCCCTGCGTGAGTGCTGGGGGTCCAAGCACCGTGGTGGGCACTTGTGCTGTGTGCATTCAGCCTCGTCCCAAGTGCAGCCACGCGGTGCCGGCAGCACGTGGTGGCAGTTTGATGGTGAGGGGCCTGGGATCGGCATGGTGGATGTGGCATGTGAGGTCCAGCCTGGCAGAAGGCACCTGCCCAGGCTGGAATTTGGTGAGGACAGCTGGGGTCACATAGTGAGCAGAGCCGTGGGAACTGCAGCAGGTCAGGACCTTGTCCTTGTGTCCTCCCCAGAAGCAGGGGGTGTGATGGGCACTGCTACCTGCTTTCAAGAGCAGGTGTCTTATGAGACAAAAGAGGTGAGAGCAAACATACAAGTGAAGTGCAAAATGAAATCGGTGGAAACCCAAATAAATGGGTTTAAAAATTTTTTTTAAAAGAATGAAAATAGGGTTGAGATGGCTGGAAGGGGCACAAGGTGAGCACCAGGAGTGGTGGTGACCCGGCCAGGAGGCAGAAACCAGCTGCGGGATGGGGCTGTGGCTGCCTGTGTAGGCAGGTAGGGCTGTGATGGTTTTCAGGGGCTGACCGCCTAAATCCTTAAAATGATTTCAGCAGTTGTGTGCACCCACCTGATGTGGTGTCCGGGCCGTGTCAAAGGCGTGGGTTAGGCAGCACTTGGGCTGTTACACTGTGAGGGAGCATCTCCGTACAGATGTGTTGCCTGTGGGCCACACCCTAAATGTGGGGACATTTGTTTTGTGGAAGCATTCGGGAGAATGGCTCCTAATTAGCTACAGTTAATCATGCACACCCAGCGTGGAAATAAATTTCCAGAAAACACACTTGATGGCAATTACAAGGCGAGGATGGAGGTTTCCCTTGTGCGTGGCCAGACGTTTCCTTCTTCCTGCCTTTGGCCGACAGAGGAGGGGGAAGTGCCCAGAGCCACCTTTCCTTCTCGGTGCCCTGTGCCATGACTGTGCCCAGTGGAAGCTCCAGAAAATTTGTTTTTCGGCCGCACTCCTTGCCCTGCATTATGTCCTGGTTAGAATAACAAACAGCATTTAATCTGAGCACGCAGAGCGGAGGCTTGCTGGGCCTGTGGTTTGCTATTCTGGGCAGGGCTTGGTATTTTGGCTCTGAAGAGACAAAAGGGAGGATTACCGTGGGAAGCGGCTCATAAAACTGATGAAGCGTTTTCCATCTCAGGCCATAACGTTGCACCTTGAGGACCTGCTGCCGCTGGGCTGCAGGGCTCGGAGAGGGGGGGTGCACTGTGCAGCCATGGCTCTCCGGAGGTTCTTCAGCAGCAAGCCTGAGGCTGATGCTTTTCCTCCTGCCACAGTGACCAGAGATGCTGCTGGGGCAGCTGCCGGCACACGGCCCCAGCTGGGGATGCTGCTCCCACCATGCTCCCCAGGATGCCCTGTGCAGCAGGCACGGAGAGGGGTGCAGCACCACTGTACCCCTTCCTCAAGGTGACTGGGTTTTTAAAATGAAACATGAAGGCACGTTTTTAGGCATTTTGCAATGAACTGAGGACTAGTGAGAGGGCAGACCCACCAGTAGGGGAGAGGCTTGGATATGGACCTTCTTGGGTGCCTCTGTCCTCTTTGCATTTTTCTGGATTTCTGCTCATCCCTCCCAGGAGCAGAGTGCACTGAGCGCGGGCACAGATCCAGTGAGGGCGATGGGAGCCAGTGCAGGGACCCTGGCTGGGCTGACAGCAGCTCGGGGGATGCCCCGACTCAGGGGATGCCCCAGCGGGATGTGGCTGTGGAGTGCTGGGGGGTCCTGAGGGGCAGAGGACATAATGGGGTGGGGGTCTGTGGGATGGAACTATGTGGTGGTTCTGAATTGCAAAGGACTGATCTGATTAGTATTTTATTTCTTCTCTTCTGCTAAGGCCCCTCAGCTGGACCAATTTTCAATGTGCTGTTGATTTCCAGTGAGGAGATCACCCCTGCCTCTCCAGGTATAATCAAAATCAATTAACTACTGCTTTGTATTCTCTAGTGAAAGCCTTTCTTTTTAAATCCCTTGCTGGAGTAGCCCTGCAGACAAGAGTTTATTTGCAATTCGCATTGGATCTTGGCTCACAACTGCAGATGATTTAGCTACAGCACAGCTTCTGAATGGTGCTAGTCTAAATAAACAGAAATCTCACAGCAGTGTGTTTGATCTGAGCACACAGGTACCAAAAGTAAACCCATCTGCATTCTAGGAGCGTCCCCCAGGAGAGCAAATTATTTCTCTGTAGTAGAACTATGTTGTGTAGGTGACTCACAGATACCGGCTCTGCTTTGAACAAAATCTTGGAGGTTTATCCCAATTTATAAACTCTACAGTCTCTATTCTGGAAGATGCTGCATCCAAGTACCTGTGTGCCAGAAACGCAACATTCCTATCAGGTCAGGCTTTGCAGACTATGGCAGAACCCATGTAAGGTTTTTTCTCTGCAGGTGCTGTTTCCCTTCAGGGTTTGCTCTGTGCTCAGGGGGGCTGGACCGGGCAGGGGTGCCCCTGCAGCATGTGTGAGCTCACACGTGGTAGAGCTTGTGGCTTTGGCTGGGGTGGCTGCAGCTTTGTGCTCCCTGGTTCCAGCCCATGTCACCAGGCTTTGCCGACAGGGAAGGTGCAGTGGGTGCCCCGGGAGAAGGTGCGCCCTCGGTGGGGGGGATGCTCGCACCTGGCTTCGCCCACCGCAGCTCAGCCTCTGCCCGCTGGGCTCTCCTGGGGTGGTGGAGGGCAGCCTGGGGTGGCAGAGCCCAGTTCTGCCTGCCCCGGCACCGCAGCAGCTTCCGAAAGGCTGATTCCTCCCCTCCGCGCTCTTTTCCTTGGGTGAGGAACACGGCCTGGCAGTTCCTTTCTTCTGCAGGCTGGAGGAGTGGTGTCACAGCTGGTGGCCAGTGCCCTGAGCCCGCTGCCAGCCTCTGCTCACGGTGGCCACAGACAGGGACAGAAGCTGGCCAGGCCAGCTGCCAGTCCCTGCAACTCCTGCTGGTGTCCCGTGCCTTGTGCAGGGGCCAGGGTCTTGCGTGGGTCACCCCACCGCCGTCCCCGCAGGCAGGCTCAGCTTTGGCAGGCTTTGGAGCCGCGGAAAGGCGCAGAAGGAAGGAAGATTTTGCTGCTGTTGGAAAATGACTGTTCTCTCTTGTGTTACTAAAGCCTGTGCACGTGTTAAAACTGAGGTAATTCTCAAAATGTTTCATTTCCCCTAAAAGCATCGCATAACACATTTACCAGGCTGTGGAGAGCCCCCTGCAAGCCTGTTTGGCTCTGGTGACTCAGCTCCCCAGAAGCGTCTTGCCTGAGCTTGAACCGATTTTCCCATATAACTTGGGAAAGGATTTTGTAAAGGGTGAATTTCAGTTTTGCTGCTGCAAGTCAGAGTTAGGGGCACAAGGAGGAATTTTTCACCCCCGTGAGTCAGACTCCCTCTCAATGTCCACCCTGCCGGAGAGCTTGGTGACGAACAGCAGGATCACACTGTGGAAACGGCAGTTTTTAAGGCACCACGAGACATCCAGCAAGAGAAGGAATCTCCGTTGCTATCCCAAACTGTGCTGCTGTCAGTTTATAACTGTTCTGTAGCAGCAGGTGTCGGCTGGGACTCCCATTTTCAAATGTTTGTTTTGCCTTTTTATGTCAGAATTACCTCAGGTGTGGACACTGTTTGTTTTTTGTGTTTGTTTTTTTTTTAAAGAGCTTTTTCAGGGTTTTGCAAATCAGTGCCCAGCAAGCAGTTCTCGTGGGTGTTAAGGGGCTCTTGTGCCCTTTTTCCTCCCAGCCTGGTTCTTCCCTTGCACCAACGGCCGGGGCCCGGTGGACACCCAGGACTTGCACTGTCTGTGGGGCAGGGAAGGAGGGCTGCGGCGTGCAGGGAGCTGCCAGCCTTGCGGGGCTATGGGGGGCAGTGGCAGCCACCACCACGCCTGGATGCCCAGCACAGGGTCTGGTGGCTTTGCTTGCCTTGCTCACTCCCTGCTGCATTAAAGGTTGGTGTAGGTCAAACCGGCTCAGCCCCAGCAGGTCACTTACGTTATTCTGGAACACCCTGGGATGCCTTGGATGGCGATGGACCCGTTCCTGCCAAGGGACTCCCTCGCCACCAGCCTTAGGGCTGCAGTATTTACAGACCATGCAAACAGGAGATGAAGTGGAGAGCAACAGCAGAAGGTTTGGAAAGATTTGTAACACACAGGGATTATTTAATCAGTATTCTCAGAGTTAAAGGTACACTTAGGGACATGCCATAAGATCTTGTACTTGCTCTAATTATTTTCCATCTAAAAAGACTTGCTCTCATTATTTTCCTGCCGACAGTGGACACAGTTGGGCTGCTGCCTGCCCCTCTCCCTGCCCCTGCAGACCCCTCTCCACTTTGGCTGACCCTTGTCCGCAGAGGCTGGGGCATCGTGCCAGTCGTGCCAAACTAGGGCTGGCCAGCGGCAGCACAGGGAGTTGTGAAAGGGGGCAAAAGGAGGGAGAAAGGTCCCTTTTTTATTGCAAATAAATGCAGGTAACATGGGCGGGGGTTTTTTTCTAGATATGGAAAAAGATAGCGAAGGAGTAGTGAAGGACAGCTGATGGGAACTCAGAAAATAAGGAGTAATTTCTAATTCTGCAAAACCTTCAAATGCTTCTTTCCAAAGCAAGGCAGAAGCGCTGTGCTAGTGGCGGGGCTGCCCAGGGCACAGCCCCTCGCCTCCATCAGTTCTGCAGGCCAAGCGAATCCCAGGGGGAAGTGGTAGATGAACCCCCAGGGAGGGTACAGGTGAGTGCATGGGGGCACTGGAGAGCAGGAGGCGGTCCATAAAAACACGTGAGAACATGACTAAAGCACTGGGGCGTGAGGGCGGCTGGGGCTTTTTTTGCAAGTGAAGCAAGGTCAGGTTAATTCCATCAGGGGTGAACTGCATTACTCTGACTTTTACCAACCAGAGACCTGGTTTATTGTGTTCAGTGGTGAAATGAGGGAAAATGAAACTAATCTGACCATTAGGAGTAATTACTCAAAACCAAAAATTAATTGGGTGGTAATTGCTGCAAAGCTGAAGGGGGCTTGTGCACATACCTCCTGTACCTGCTGAGCTTCCAAGGCACCGTTCTCCCAATCCAGCAAAACCAGAGAGTGTTTTCGAAGGCTGGAATAACATCAGCCTGTTTTTCCCCTTTCTCTTTTAAAAGCCTAATGATGCAGGTTGGTGAAGCAGCCCAGGGTGGACGGCAGCACTGCTCCACGCCAGGGCTGTGCCTCCCACCATCCCTCTCCACGCTTGCTCTGTGCAGCCCTCCAATGTCAGCATGGCCAACAGCTCTGAAACAGGGCTTGGCACAGTTCTGTGTGTCCTGCAGCAGCTGCAGGTAATGATTATGATGATTACTATTATTATTACTATTACTACTACTACTATTATCCTCATTGCCCTCTTATGCTTAAGCAGGTGTTACCCAGCTTTAAACTCACCCTGCTAGAGAGTCTCTGCCCCATGTTAATCTTTATGCTGACACCCACAGCTTCTCTAGGGAGGACTTTGCACAGAGGAGATGCTCAGCCTGCTCTCTGCAGAAGCAGAAATCCCCACTCCTGAGGTTTTAGCTCTGACACCAGATGTCCCAGTACTGTGGGGTTAAGAAGTGAGTCAGAATCGGCTCTCGTGTGAGCTTTCGTTCCTGCCTTGCAACCAACCGACCCTGAACTGCTTTGGGCTTTAAAATAATTTGGTAGAGACTAACATGAATATTTTTTTCTGCTTCCTGAAGCAGTTTTAACTCAAAGCAGAGATCCCAGCAAACATGAGCTCACTCTGTGCCAGTGTCAGGCAATTAAACCTGCAAACAAAGGTGCAGATCAGATGTGTTTGTTTCAGGGAGTGACCATGGGCCTGGGTAATTCCTGCAGCTCATTTGAAGCCTGACGGTGTGTCAGGAGCCTGAGCATTAAGGTGACATCCCTGGGAGAGGTGCTCACCTGCTGTGAACCACCGGTGCTACCAGGTAGTGTGGGTCTCGGCACGCCAAGCTCTGAGCCAGCCCCACGGGCAGCGAGCATCTCTGCCTTGCTCTGCCAGCAGCTGCTGTCCTGGAAAGACAAGTTTCTTCTGCGGGGAGTTTTCCCATGCCACAGGAGCATCTCCAAACCGTGGGCCTGCAGGCTCCACGTGCTGGCATCGCATTAGCGATCCTTTCATGCAAATTCAGCTGTACTGACCCCTTGCCATGCGCCGCTGGGTAAACTGTTATGTCAGAGGAGCAATAATACTGTAAAGAGCTTTCTCTGAGCGATGGCAAACAGGCCGGGTTGCTGCTGTGTGGCCGCTTGGAAAGACATTTGTATGCAGAGATGAAGCAGGTCATCTGTTCTGCAGCATCTTTGATCAGTGAATTGGTGTGGCTGCAGATAATTACATTTCCATTGAAAATAACCTAAAGAGCCATGTTGCCACAATAATTGGAACATTAAGATAATGAAGCAATTACTTGGTGTAACAGAAGAGAGACAGAACAGCTATGACATGTTAAATACAGACATAAATCAAACTGGTTTGTTGTCATTCTGTTGAGATTCATTTTTGTATATCACTTATTGTTGAAGTCACCATTTTACCTTTTCAGACTTTATCTTTGATGAAGATAGAGATTTTGTATTCACTTCATGTACCTGTTGTGTCTTCACTGATGTACATACAAACTTGGAGTTTTAGAAACTGTTTAGGGATCTTTCACAGGCAGCTGGTGCATCACCTCCTCCCACAGCTGTGTGACTGTGTCACCTCCTCCCATGGCTGTGTCACCTCTTCCCATGGTTTTTCAGGGGGTGAAAAGCTTTCTGAAACCCTGAGGGGTCGTCCCACTGGAGGTGTGTGGCAGGTGGGGCAGGGCCAGCCCCAGTACAGAGCTGTGGTCCTGGCTCCTGTGCGATGATGAGCACGACGAGCAGAGGTAAGTGGAACACCAGCATTGGGCCTGAGACAGGGGTGGGTTTTTTTCTTCCCTTTGGTGACGAGTTGTGAGGTGATGTCAAAGGTGGGCAGTTTTTGTTTGTACATGTGACAAACCTGAGCGTGATGTTGGGATGCGTGAAGTGGCTGTGGAGGTGCGAGTGGAGGCTGCATGGAGCCGACACCCCTGACAATGTGAGGTTTAGGAAAAACACATGGATTTTATGGCCCAGTGCCTCTCATCCCCTTCCCGATGGCGCGGGATTCTGGGCAGGACCTGTGGCTGTGGGCAGAAGCTGTGGCAGCCCTGCCTGCATGCTGCTGGCCATGGGCAAGTGCTGCTGGCTGCGGCTGTTGCCACGGGTGTCCGCTGGTCCCTGGGTGCTATAAATGACTCCTCCGGGGCTGTTTGCTGCACATCTCTCATCAGCCCTAAATTCACATAAATTGGATAACGTAAGGGAAAAAACAACAACAGCGAAGGATACGCAGTGTCCTCACCATGCTGTCCTGTCCCCTCACTCCCTTGGGCAGCTCCGCTCCTCCGTCACCAAGGCAAGGGGCAACTGGGAGCAGTCAGGGACTTGTGAACAGCCAGGCTGGGGACAAAAGTCACAGCGAGGAGCAAAGGCAGCGCTTCAAAGTGGTGACGTGCAGCAAGATGTTGTTATGCTTCCTCCTGCCTGAGCTGCGCTTGCTGAGTATCACCCTCGCCTCAGCAGAGCCCAGCTGTGTCCCAGCCCTCGGCCCGAACGTGGGTGGTGAAGGCAGAAAAACACCCGTAATCGGGTTGTTGAAGGAAGTAATCATAAAGTGGGCTACTTCATTCTCTTCTCACCTTTTCACTGGGTTGATTTTAAATGAAGTTAGTCATATCTTGTAACCACCCACAGCTAATGCCTTGTGCTGGGCTTGTTAGTGCAGGGGGATGCGGGGTCCTGGGACCCCCTGCCCCGCTGCAGAGCCAGACCCTCTTCAGACATGCCCACGTCAGTGACTCTGGGCCAGAGCCCGGGTGCTGTGGCTTGCTGGGGCCATGGGCGAATTGCAAGTGGGACAGGAGCTGCCAGGGAGTCTATTGCTGCTGGCAGCCGGGCTGGGGGCGATGCTGGGCTATGTGGGGGGTCACGACCAGAACGTTTTGGGAACGGCTGCTTTGGGCAGAAAATGCAGCCAGGAGGAAATTAATTTAGTCACGGAGCAGTCCCTCAGGCCAGGGCAGGAGGGCAAAACTTGAAACAAAATAATCACAGACACTGTAAAAATGCATCCCTGCTCCGGCCCGTCCGTGGGAGCCGTGGGACAAGGCGGCAGCGCCCGGGATGTGGGGCAGCAGTGACGGAGGTCACCTCAGAGGGGCACGGGCTCCCCACTCGCTCCTGCTGCGTGTCCCTCCCAAACCCCAGTGTCTGCAGAAGGTCGGGAGGGTTTTGGAGGGCAGCAGTCATTGGGTTTTGCTGTGCATGGCAGGTGACAGGGAGCTGCTGTCAGATTGTTTTCCTTGGGCAGGAATGTCTGTGAGAACAAAAGGAGCCACCACAGGCTGTGACACCCATAGCTGTTACCTAAACCCCTTCCCAGGCACAATGAGCGGCCAGGGGCCAGACATCCCGGGAAAGCATCCCGGCTAAAATGCTCCGGCACCAGCTGACCTGGGGAAAATGCACGTGTTCCATTTGCATCTGCTGTACTTGCTGAAAAGAGTGATGAGGTTATTCCAATACTGCTCTCAGCCCCCGGGAACGCCAGTGTTTTGGAGGAAATCACAGGGAATCCGGCGCCCTGCCCGTGGCTCGCTGTTTCCCAGAGCAGCCGCTGCCCTGGAAGGTCGGGCTCCGAAAGGGCACCCGACCCCCGTCAGCCTCCTCGCAACTTTGATGTTCTGATGTTCTGCCTCAGGAATAATAGAACAGCAGCTGTGTTTTGTAGGTAATTTAGAGACTGAACAAGATGCAAAATGGTTTAATTTTCTGAAAATTGGTAAAGGATCAGGAGACTTGAAAGTTTTCTATCTCAACTTTTATCACAGAGGAAAGTTCATTTTCCCAGCTAATGAAAGCTCTTACAGAAAGTATTTGCTTTCTTTCACTAATGCTGATTTTTTTTTTTTCATTGACTTTCCAGCTCTAAGGTCTGGTTGAATATTTTTACTTTTTGGTGGTTCATATTTTTTAAGACAAAAAGGCAATATTTTCTGTAGCAAAAGCATATTTATTCACCAGTGCTAGGAGGGGCAGCCACATGCACTGAAGAGAAGAGGAACTGCAAAGAGGCAAATGTGTGTGTTGGCGTGCGGATACGGCTCCTTTCTCGCGCCTCAGATGAAATAGCTGAAAGCAATAGAATTACATTGAAATGCTAATGAAGAAATCAGCTAGATAAATTCTAACGTTAAATACAACATGGCTTGCGTTAAATCAAATTCAGCAAACAAACAAGCTCTTACAAAAAAAAAAGTATTTTGAATCAACACATGCCACTCTGCACTGGTTTCTGCAGGAAAGCTGGTGTGGGAGCACCAGTAATGGGGAGGGCATGAAGCAAAGGCAGCAAAGAAACACCCGGCCTGATCCCCAGAGCAGCAAGCTATGGCACCAGTAAGGCTGCCGTGGAGAAGGTGAGCAGAGGGCAGATGCAGTGGGAAAAGCCCCAGTTTGGGTGGGAGAGCCCAGTCCTGACTGGGTAGCTCTATGGCGTGGCTGTAGCCGTGTGGTCAGGCAGCGTGCCCGTCCTGTGTGAGAGGCTTCACCCTTAGAGCAACCTCTTGTGCAGGAAGCAGGTGAAGCCCAGCGGGACGTTTTTGGTGCAGAAGGGAACATCCTGGCAGGGCACTTGACAGCGATGCGATGGGTGAAGCTGTGCACAGGGGAAGGCTTCTGGGCAAAACCTTTGGTTCCCCCAGTGCTGTAACTGGGGAAAGGGCAGTAGCTGGGCAGCGCTGAGGACCTGCACTTGGGATTTCAACAGACATGGTCTCTTTGCCCCTGGTTCATCCCGTTCTGGGTGACTTCCCCTTTGGCCATATGTGGTGGGCAGTTACTTCTATGCATATGAAGTGGTGTGGTGAAACTTCAGTGAAGCATCTTTGTTAGTAAGTAATTTTCCATTATAAATGTAGCAACAAAAATCTTTTTTTTGATTCTCTGTCATCTGCGGGGCAGGTGGGTCACTGGTACATGCCTCAGGGGCAGTGGAGGCAGAGGCGCTTTGAGGAGGTGGGAGGCTTTAAGTGTGCCAGCCTCCCTAAACCAGATCATGATCCCGGTTGAGCCACCTGGGCACAGGTAGAAGTGGGCACACCAGGATCTGCAGGTGGAATGTGGATGTCCCAGGCCAGAGGCTGCAGTGTCCCCAGGGTGCAGAGAGCCCCGCTGGGTCTTGGCTGCTGATGGGACAGGGATCTGTGTCCGGCAGGTCAGGCTGGCACGCCAGCCCCATCCCATCCCATCACCGTGGGGATCTGGAAATACACTGGTAACGTGAGCTCAGTGAGCGAGTTGTGGCTGACTGTGGTTAGAAAGAACCTTTTTTTTAGGTTGACATCTGAATCATGTCTCTTTTTATAGCCAGGCAGTTGGGCTGCTGATTGCAGCTCCCAGCCCGAACCCAGCGCCTGCTTGGGTTAACGACCATCGTCATGCGGGGCACAAGAGAACATATTTTGTTCGTTTCCCAGAAAAGCGAGCCTCTCTCAGGGGATGGTCTCTGTGTGCTGGCTCTGCTCTCCCAACGGGATCCTACGAGCAGCCCTTGCTGCTGGCTGGAGATGGGCTCTGACTTGCAGGGCTGCACTAGCCAGCGCATGTGTGGTCTTGAGCCCATGCTGTGCTGTGCCGTGCCGTGCTGTGCCGTGCCATGCCGTGCCATGCTGCGCCCGTGCCAGGGGCTGCAGCTTCCCTGCCGATGCCCAAGAAAAGGCAGCAACATGACATACTGCACAGTTGTGTCTTCTAGGATGCTACATCCTCACCACTTGCAACAAAAATTGAAGTTTGACTGGGACTTCGATTGGGTCTTGAAGGCCCTGCTGTCCCCACCAGTGAGGACTTCTGTGGCTTGGGTCTGCATGGCAAACCCACGCGTGGCTCTCCCCCAGGGTCTGTCCATGCCTGTCAGGCTCCTGGTTTCCGCGTTTCATGGCAGATCGGCCATTCCACATCCCCTGTGCGCTGCAAAGCCTTTGGCAGGGGACTGCAACATGCTGTGCTCCTGTTCACACTTAGTGACAATTAATTAATGAGCTGGCTGATTTCTCTTTACCTTGATAATGGGTGACAAATCACAGCTTGGCTTTCTGATTTGCTCATTAATTGCTATGTTTGTTTGTTTAGTTTTCATTCGTGCCTATTAAGACATCTTTGGGGGCTAGCTCCTTGTACCAGCGATGAGCTGGATTCACCTGAGGACAACCCTATTGCTGACCCTGACAGAAAGGGTGCCATTTAAAAGACGGCTGAATATGTCTAGATGTGTGAGGAATCATCGATCTAAAAAAAAATATTTACTTCATTTGGCCATAGTTTGCATAAGTGGAAACTGCTGTGCATGTAACATTAGGGCTTTTTAGAAAAATTGCTCCTATCTTGTATTCCATTGTGTTGACTTTTAAAATGTTGGTCATATGTGAGAAAATTTAATTTGAGATTTTAACAAAAAACAACAAACGCATAAAACAGAGTGAAAAACTTATGATTACATAGCCTGATCTGCTTGAACGACCATTGCTACTGAACCTCTCTGTTTGTACTAGCTGGTGTAGCTCTGTGGGAATCCACAAGGAGAGTCCCACTGGCTGCAGAGCTGGAGCATGGTGTGTAACTTTTGCCTGGCACAACACATGGTTTAATTGAAATGTTTAATCAGCAGTAGTAGTATTTTTGATGTTAGGAATTTTCCCAGTTGATGCTTTTCTTTATAAAGCAGCTATTTAATGTCTAATGTTAAAAAAGCATCTGGGTGAAAGCTGTCCATGGTGGTAGGCGTTTCAGTGTCATCTTTCAATTTTGCCGTATTCAATGCAATTGTTTGAATGCAAAAGCATGTGCAGGTACTGATGTTTTAGTAGGAACAACACTGCATACAGGCTCACGAAGCAGGGATCAACCATGCTGATGGAGGCAAAGACCAGGAGCTAGTGAGGGAACCGAAGTGTGAGTTGGGAACATGGAGTGTAAAACTGTGCAAGCACACAGAGCATGAGGCCTGCAGTAACTGGGGGGGGGGGGCAAAGAAACACGTGTCATCTTGAAAATTAATGCAATAATCCTGAAAAATGCCTTTAAATCTGTCTGTTCAGTGCCTGCTGTGGTTTTGTGGGGTTTTTTTGTGTTTTTGCATAAGTGGTTTACACATTTCTTCATGCAAGGATTCAGCTGAAAGTTTCATAATAAATTATTTTGTCCTGGTTAGTTTAGACACAGCAGAAGTATTGAACAGTGCCTGCCTGGAGTAACACAGGCTGAGTAAAGGTAGCCCACAGTTCTGTGCTTATTCCCAGGAGGTTTGAGTTCTGATCAAGTCTTGCAGGCACCGTCCTGGCTTTGCAATGTTTCCCTGGAGCTGCCAAGCCCCGTCCCGCAGAGCTGGCACTGGGCGCAGGCGTGTGAAGCAGCTGCAGAGCCGCTTCCACCAGCCGGCCAAAAAGCATCCAGCGTCCTGCATCCCGCATCCTGCATCCAGCATCCTGCGTCCTGCATCCAGCAGCTGTATTTGGGGCACCCGGACCACCTGCACTGAGTGAGGCCATGAGTGTGCATGTTTACACAATGTTGACACGTAAGCAGCAGGCTGCCTGTCTCCACCTGGACCTCTGAATTTGAAAGGTCTTCACCACAGCCCTGACGGAGGGGTCGGAGCCCAGAATGTGGCTGGTGGGCTGCGCACCCCTGAAATGTACCTGCACAGGCTGGAGGTGGGCAGGGGACATGAAGGGTCTGTGGTACCTTGAGGCTGCTTCTCCAAGGCTGATGTCCTCCCTAGCAGGAATTTATAATAAATGATCCTTTGCTTTGAGGAGAGTCGGTTTTGATAGAAGAACAGATATTTTGGAATTTGAATGCCTTACCCAGCTGCAGGAATTTAAGCTAAATCATCACCGTTGCCTGTTGGGCAAGCCTAACACCAGTCACCTGCTCAGAACAAAGACTGAAACTGAACATGGTTTTTTTTCACACCCCAGCAGTGGAGGAGTCACTGCGAGTGCTCTGAAGAAGACTGAATTCAAAATGATTCTAACAAATCGGTGAGTTGGCTCAAAATCAACCACCTGAAATTAAAGAGAAGGACAAATCATTGACTTCAGGAAGGGGAAAGTGAACACATTACTGCAAATGGAAATGTTTGTATAAATGTAGCTGGTTTTCATTTTCAGAGTGAAAGCGCGCTCCCCTGGTTAATTATTTGGCCCCACAGGTGCATTCCTGGAGCCTGCACTGGTGGTTGCACGGCAGGTATTCGGTACAAGAGAAATGGTGTATGAGTCACAGTGGGGAGGGGGGATGTATATATAAATACCCACTCACACACACCTGTATGGACATTCCTAGACATATGCCTACTTATATGCTCGCACACATGCATATACACACACACATATATATACTTAATTAACCTGAGAAGGGTTGCAGTCCCTTTCATATCACTCAGCATAGATTTTGTTGAAGAAGTGATGAGCAGCAAAGCTGATTTACTTTCCTTTACATATGTGCATGTATTAATTGTATAATTTGCATATGAATATGTATTAAAATAGGCAGACGTATATATTTTGGTTTTGTTCTGGCTCCTCCATCTTTACCGTAACAAGGTAAGACGTTATGCTCAAATAGAGATGCGCCTCACTTTGGCGGCCAAAGACATTCTTCTGTGGCTGCTCGTGTGCATGAACTGAAGCCTGCAGTACAGGGCCAGTGCCTGCACATCGGGTACATGGCTTTAATAAAAGATTCGTACCTACGTGAATGGAAATATTTTGTTAATATCTGAGATGCCAGGAGGTGATGCTCAGGAATATGTGGCTTCCTACCTTTCTTTTGTGGGTGCCATAGAATCTGTATTGATGCACATGCATTTTTCTGATGGCTGTTCATCTGCGCGTGGCTGGGTCAGCGTCGCATCACCTGTGCGGTGCAGCTATGGGTAGCAGCCCTGTCCCACCGTGCGGCTGTGTTGCTGTGTTACGTTGGCTTTTTAGTTCTGCTTGTTGACTAGTGTGTGTTCAGGGCAACTGAAACAAATACCATGAAGTTACACAGAAGTACAGTAAAAGACAAACAAAAAAATTAGTAAAATTCTTAGATAATCTCCCAACAGCTTGAAATTGAAGTATCTTTGTTAAAAAGCATATGTGTGTGTATATATATATATTTCCACCATCCTGTATGAGGCCCAGCTTGCTATTCCCAGGGTCTTTGCAGGCTCCATTGATTTTTATGGACTTTGAGGCCATAATGAGATGAAGTGAGAAATATTTTAGCATGAACAACGTCATTATGGAGCCACGTACAAAACTCAGTCAGGCAGGTTCAGTTCCCACAGGGAAGTGCATGGGGAGGGTGTTTGTTACCCTTTGCAGAGGTTGTATATGTTGGGCATATACCATGTAACCCCCTGCCAGCCGCCTTCTCTCTGCGGGTGAAATGCCCTGTGGCCCCTCCAGCTGGGGAGGGACCCCGGGCGGCAGTGATGGAGGCTGTGATGCACGGTGGGCAGCCTTCTGCCCATACTGAGCTCCTCAGGGCTATGCAGCACAGCAGCCCCGAGCGATCCGGTGCAGCCATTGCTGCCCCAGTCCCCTGTCCCCCCTGCACCTGCAGCAGGTACCCCTGAGCCTGGACGTGATGGGCAGAAGATCGGAGCATGTGGGTTTCCCTATAGAAACCATGGACGTCTACCTTGCAAAGGTCTGCCAGAGCCTAAGCAGGACTTTTTGGATTATAGGATCAGCCTGGATTATAGGATCAGCATGATCCGTAGCCCGCTCTAGTTTAGATAGGTTTAAGCTCATTGATTTGAATGGAGCATTGCTGTTGTATCCCGGGGGGGAATGGGGCCCTGGAGCAGGAGATGGCATCCTTCTGTGTTCCCTGGCACCAAGCAAAAAACTAGTGCAGCTTCAGAGACTCTGGTGGGACTTCTTACTTGCAGTGTTAATGTTAATGATTATGGAAATGGGTGATGATTTAATGCCAAGAAACTCAGGCTCTCGTTCAAGACTTTATCTCCAAAAGTTGAATGAGCATGGCTTGGGCTTCTGCACCAGTATACGCAGAAGGCCACGGGAGCAGAGGCTGACAGTTTTCAGTAAGTAGAGGATTTCTTGGAAAGAAATAGTTTGAATCCCATCAACCTTACAGCATCATGATGTAGAAGGATCTCAACACTGAGTTCTTTGAGTTAAGTTCAGTGTTCCTAGATAAACAAAAAGAAGGGCAAAGATGAAACAGTCTTGATACATGGCATGAACTCATGGAAATTCTCTTATTCTGCTGCGAATGCTTTCTAAAGCTTGAGACTGCAGTATCCAAGTTGTTCCTCCTTTCTTCGTTTGCCTGTGTGCAAGCCGGCTTTTCTGGCTCTTTTTTCCCTCCTGGTAATGCTTTGATGATGTAGTTTCCAAAACAAAGCAAGAGCTCTCAGAGCGGCTCTGCAAAAGCCCCAGCAACAAGCCGTTTTGTGTGCTGGCGCAGGAATGCTTGAGATGACAGTGGGCTTCAGCTGTATTTTTCCATGAGTTTGTTTACTATAATCAATCTGAGGATTAGTTTTTGGCTGGTTTTGTGTTGGTTTTTTTTTTAGATAACTACTGAAGTGAAATACCATGGCCAGGAGCATGGTTTAAGCTGTCATGTGATGTAACTGGTGGTACAACGTTACTTAAGACTGTAACAGTATTTTACCTGCATCTTAAAATGATGTGTAGCCCTATGTTATTTTTTACCACTAATCAGCAAACTCATTAACACAATGAACTTTGAATAAGTGTTCAGGACAAAATAATTTTGTGTGTTGCTTTGATTTCCGTGTTTTATCTCCAAAGACTTGTTGACTTCAGTACAGTACATTTTACAATATTTACTGTCAGTGTGTATTCCTCTGAAAATCAGTATACCAGATGGATAGCTACATAGGAATTTTATATCATACTTAGGGATTTACTCATGTGCACACTTAAGAAACACTGGGAAACACTGATAATTTCCTCTACCCCTACTATATTCCCAAGCCTTATCTAAAGCCCACAACATACAGCAGCTTTTTATTGAAGCACTAATATACTTTTTTCAGGGATGTGCATGGGACTGTACATCTCTGTATTTTTAGTGAATTTACCAAAGTTGAGCCTCTTGCAGACTGAGTGCAGGGGCCGAGGACCAGGAAATAATTCTAGGATAAAGACAATTTCCCATGCAAAAGCAGCCAGATAAAATACCCTGGCTTTCTAGCTTGCAGTGCCTGCTGTTGGGCATATCCATACACGAGAGTTCATGAGCAGCTGCAACTCCATCTGTAGAACAGTGGCCTGCACTTGAAGTTTTGCCAGACCTCTTGTATCATGGGGACTGTAAAGTTGGGATTCAAGATAGCTATTGGAAAAACAGCTATTTCAGATGCAGCAGTAAACTGAAATGCAATTAAATTTAGCTTTATGTAGCATTTGTGCTTTTGATTATTCCAAAGCATGTATTTTTAAAATAAAAATGTTTCCAATTCTATGGCATCATTGCATTTTTGGAGCTGGGGTGACTCAGAAAACCCTTCCATTCTCACAGGACTCTTTGCTTTAAAATCACGTGTGTTTGGTTTTTAATTGCAGAGCAGCAGCAGCTTTGCCTGAATAAGGACCGAGAGGCTGTGAGGGGCTGTGAGCATCTCCTGCTGCTGCGGGGCTATGAGCATCTCCCGCTGCATCCATCCTGCTGGATGTTGTCCCAAGCCCCCAGTGTCCCCTTCGGCACAG